>NC_091200.1:23406692-23669906 GCF_040958095.1 Procambarus clarkii
TACTTTAATATTGATAATTAAGTTAATTTATATAAGATGTTTTATGATGGTAAAGTCCAAAGACTAATGTATTTAAGAATAATTCCTAGCAAAATAGGTGGTGATTTATAATAGTATGTGGTGATGATATCCCGTTTTCTTTAGACGGTAATTCCACTGCAAGTTACGTTTTCTATGGGTAACTTGTTGGTAATACAGCAGCAATTATTATCTGTCTGTATGATATTAAATGGTGTCGGATTTTCCGACACAACGACCTCCCAAAGCTGATGCGGAAAGTAAAAAAAAGGTCTGCTGGAAATTATAGAAGGATGTTGATAAACTACAGGCATGGAGGAGCAAACGGTGTCTGTGTGCCGATATTAATTTAACACCATCTGAGGAGTGAGGTGCGGCGATATCGACGCCATCTGCAGACCTGCTCTCCAACCCCGATTCATTAAGGTGTGACAAGGACAACGCTACCTGTTGGTGGAGGTGTGGCAAGGTCAGCACCATCTGTGAAATGCTCCTGATCATAGCTCATTTAGGAGGTGGGTTGATGATACTGCCCTCTGGTGAGGGAGGTAACAATATCAACGCGATATCGTGTGCATCTGATCATATTTTCTCTTCCCGGTGAAATGCTGTCATGCTATGTTATACTCGTGTACTTTCTGTCTGGCTAATGACTTTTATGTCCACAAAAGGGATGAGGAGGGTCTCTTGAGCTACTGAAGGCAGTTCGCCCATGGCAGTCCTGAACTCCTAACTTGTCCCAGCGAGGACAGTGGCCGGCGTCGGTAGAAGGCAGTGTTTTGTCTATGTAGTGTTACTAGTTGAACTGACAAACCGTAACTGGCCGTAACAGTCTGGAATTCAGTCCCAAAGAGGTGTAAAATAATGATGATTGGAAAATAAGAAAAGGAACCAGAATGCATCTACACCATAACGAGAGGCCAACTACATTGACTGGAAAGAGAGAATGATTTGAGTGAAAAACATTTCAGCACTAACGCCAAAGGCACACATAATAGGCAATAGGCAGCATATGTAATGGTAGTAAATAATAGATTTTAAATTCTAAATTAGCATTTAAAACCGAAATTAGGACTCCTTAAAGGCAATCTTCAACACATTGTTTATACCAAAATTAAATGTGCAGTACTGACAAGAAATGAGGATATGTGATGAGGATAAACTAATGGGACTCACAACCCTAGAATGTAGAAGTAACAGAAGGGATATGATCACAACATCAGAGATACTGAGGGAATAACCAAGGTGAACAAAGACAGGTTCTTCAGATTGAGAGAAATTGGGACAGAAGGTCACAAGTGGAAGCAGGAAATGCTAAGGAGTCAAAGGAATGAAAGGAATATACAGTGTACATATACAGGGAGCTGGTCGGCCGAGCGGACAGCACGCTGGACTTGTGATCCTGTGGTCCCGGGTTCGATCCCGGGCGCCGGCGAGAAACAATGGGCAGAGTTTCTTTCACCCTATGCCCCTGTTACCTAGCAGTAAAATAGGTACCTGGGTGTTAGTCAGCTGTCACGGGCTGCTTCCTGGGGGTGGAGGCCTGGTCGAGGACCGGGCCGCGGGGACACTAAAAAAAAAAGCCCCGAAATCATCTCAAGATAACCTCAAGATAACCTCAAGTACGGATAGTAAGAAATAGAATATACACTGAAAGAAGAAGCTAAAGAAGTCCTTTCCATCCACAACCCTATAGCTAAATTTGATAAACTATTTGGACATCATAATATTTAAAATGAAATACTAAGGGATACAACAAGGTTCGTATGTGGGGCATAAAAAACTTGATCTCATTACCCTATAGACAAGAACTGACAGGCAAGTACACACACACACACATACACAGCGGCGCCGGTGGCTGAATGGACATTATGCTGGATACATAATCCTGTGAACCAGGGTTCAATTCCCTGCGCCGGTGAGAAACAAAATGGGCAGTTTCTTTCACCCTGATATCCCTGTTATCTAGCAGTAAATAGGTACCTGGGAGTTGGACTGTTACGAGCTGCTTCCTAGGTGTGTGTGTATGTGTGTACTCACCTATTTGTGCTTGCGGGGGTTGAGCTTTGGCTCTTTGATCCCGCCTCTCAACTGTCAATCAACTGGCGTACAGATTCCTGAGCCTACTGGGCTCTATCATATCTACATTTGAAACTGTGTATGGAGTCAGCCTCCACCACATCACTGCCTAATGCATTCCATCCGTTAACTACTCTGACACTGAAAAAGTTCCTTCTAACGCCCCTGTGGCTCATGTGGGTACTCAGTTTCCACATGTGTCCCTTGTTCGCGTCCCACCAGTGTTGAATAGTTTATCCTTGTTTACCCGGTCGATTCCCCTGAGGATTTTGTAGGTTGTGATCATGTCTCCCCTTACTCTTCTGTTTTCCAGAGTCGTAAGGTGCATTTCCCGCAGCCTTTCCTCGTAACTCATGTCTCTTACTTCTGGGACTAGTCTAGTGGCATACCTTTGGACTTTTTCCAGCTTCGTCTTGTGCTTGACAAGGTACGGGCTCCATGCTTGGGCCGCATACTCCAGGATTGGTATTACATATGTGGTGTACAAGATCCTGAATGATTCCTTACACAGGTTCCTGAACGCTGTTCTGATGTTAGCCAGCCTCGCATATGCCGCAGTCGTTATTTTTTTTTTATGTGTGCTTCAGGAAACAGGTTTTGGTGTGATATTAACTCCTAGATCTTTCTCTCTGTCCGTTTCATTAAGTACTTCATCTCCTATTCTGTATACTGTGTCTGGCCTCCTGTTTCCACTGCCTAGTTTCATTACTTTGCATTTACTCGGGTTGAACTTCAACAGCCATTTGATGGACCATTCACTCAGTCTGTCTAGGTCATCTTGTAGCCTCCTACTATCATCCTCTGTTTCAATCCTCCTCATAATTTTTGCATCATCAGGCAAACATTGAGAGAAACGATTCTATACCCTCTGGGAGATCATTTATATAGTTCAGAAACAGTATAGGTCCAAGGACTGACCCCTGAGGGACTCCACTTGCATCGTCTCGCCAATCTGAGACCTCACCCCTCACAAAGACTCGTTGTCTCCTGTTGCTTAGGTACTCCTTTATCCAATGGAGTACCTTCCCTTTCACTCCAGCCTGCATCTCCAGCTTTTTCACTAGCCTCTTGTGTGGTACTGTATCAAAGGCTTTCTGACAATCCAAAAATATGCAGTGTGCCCACCCTTTTCTATCTTGCCTTGTTTTGGTTGCCTGGTCGTAGAATTCAAGTAGCCCTGTGAGGCAGGATTCAAGTAACCCTGTGAGGCAGGTTTGTGTATGTGTGTGTGTGTGTGTGTATGTGTGTGTGCGTGTGTGTGTGTGTGTGTGTGTGTATGTGTGTGTGTGTGTGTGTGTGCGTGTGTGTGAGTGTGGATAAAAAAATAGTTAATTAGTAGTTAGTAACAGTTGATTGATTGGCAGTTGAGAGGCGGGCCGAAAAAGCAGACCTAAACCCTTGCAAGCACAACTAGGTGTATACAACTAGGATAATACACACGCACACACATACACAAAAACACACACACACACACACAGACAGACGGTGCACCCTAAAGAGGGTGCAGAAGCACTAAGTGTGCCTCTCTCTCAATGGTGTATAACAGGTCACTGGTAACATGAGACCTACCAGAAAGCTGGAAGAACAGCTAATGTAATCCTAATATACAACATGGGTGACAGGCAAAGAGGCACTGAACTACAGGCCTATCTCCCAAACACGTATACCATGTAAGGTGAAGGAGAAGATCGCCAGGAAACGGCTCGAAGAACATCTGAAGGAAAAGATCTTTGTAACACACCACCAACATTGCTAGAGGGATGGTAAATCGTGCCTCACAGGCACGATTTACCACAAATGAGCCACAGAGACTTTAGGAAGAAGTTGGTCAGTGTCAGAGTACTTAAAAAATAGAATTCATTTGGCAGTGATGAGGTGGAGGCAGACTCCATACTCAGTTTCAAATGTAGATTTCATAGAGCCCAATAGGCTCCAGAATCGGTACTCCAATTGATTGAAAGTTGAGAGGTGGGACCAAGGAGCAAAGCTCAACCGCCGAAAGCACAACTAG
Organism: Procambarus clarkii; assembly: GCF_040958095.1. NCBI lineage: Eukaryota > Metazoa > Arthropoda > Malacostraca > Decapoda > Cambaridae > Procambarus > Procambarus clarkii. The sequence continues at coordinate 23,410,801 of NC_091200.1, forward strand.
GTGAATACACACACACACACACACACACACACACACACACACACACACACACACACACACACACACACACACACACACACAGTGTGTGTGTGTGTGTGTGTGTGTTATGTCTCCTAATGTGTGTGTGTTATGTGTCCTAATGTCTCTCTGGCTCATTTGGGTATTAAGTTTCCACCTGAGTCCCTTTGTGTTACACTCATGTTAAATAGTTTGTCTTTGTCCACCCTGTCAATTCACCTGAGAATATTGTGGGTGATGATTGTGTCTCCCCTTACTCTTCTGTCTTCTAGTGTTGTGATGTTTAGCTTGCATACTCTTTCCTCGTAGATCATACCTCTCAGTTCTAAGACTATTCTGGTGGCAGATCTCTAAATCTTCTCTGACTTTGCCTTGTGCAGTGAGCAGTGTGCAGGAGCACTTTGCTTGCCACTCTCCATAGTGTATAGTAGGTCACTGGAAACGGGAGACCTACCAGAAATATGGAAGACTGCTAATGTAGTACCAATATACAAAAAGGGTGACAGACAAGAGGCACTGAACTATAGGCCAGTGTCTTTAACTTGTATACCATGCAAGGTGATGGAGAAGATTGTGAGAAAAAACCTAGTAACACATCTGGAGAGAAAAGACTTCGTGACAACCCATCAACATGGGTTCAAGGGGGGGTAAATCTTGCCTTACAGGCTTGATAGAATTCTACGATCAGGTGACAAAGATTAAGCAAGAAAGAGAAGGATGTGCGGACTGCATTTTTTTGGACTGTCGGAAAGCCTTTGACACAGTACCCCATAAAAGGTTGATGCATAAGCTGGAGAAACAGGCAGGAGTAACTGGTAGGGCGCTCCAGTGGATAAGGGAGTACCTAAGCAAGAGGAAGCAGAGAGTTACAGTGAGGGGTAAGACCTCAGAATGGCGTGAAGTCACCAGTGGAGTCCCACAGGGCTCTGTGCTTGAACCTATCCTGTTTCTGATATACGTAAATGATCTCCCAGAGGGTATAGACTCATTCCTCTCAATGTTTGCTGACGACGCTAAAATTATGAGAAGGATTAAGACAGAGGAGGACAGCTGGAGGCTTCAAGAAGACCTGGACAAGCTGCAGGAATGGTCGAACAAATGGCTGTTAGAGTTTAAACCAAGCAAATGTAATGTAATGAAGATAGGGGTAAGCAGGAGACCAGATACAAGGTATCATTTGGGAGATGTGATACTTAAAGAGTCAGAGAGAGAGAAAGACCTGGGGGAAGATATCACGCCAGACCTGTCCCCTGAAGCTCATATCAAGAGGATAACATCAGCAGCATATGCCAGGTTGGCTAACATAAGAACGGCCTTTAGAAACTTGTGTAAGGAATCTTTCAGAGCATTATATACCACATATGTCAGACCAATCCTGGAGTATGCGGCTCCAGCATGGAGTCCATATCTAGTCAAGCATATGACTAACCTGGAAAAGGTTCAAAGGTTTGCCACCAGACTAGTAACCAAGCTGAGAGGTATGAGCTACGAGGAGAGACTACGGGAATTAAACCTCACTTTGTTGGAAGACAGAAGAGTTAGGGGGGACATGATCACCACATTCAAGATTCTCAAGGGAATCGACAGGGTTGATAAAGACAGGCTATTTAACACAAGGGACACTCGCACTAGGGGACACAGGTGGAAACTGAGTGCGTAAATGAGCCACAGAGATATTAGAAAGAACTTTTTTAGTGTCAGAGTGGTTGACAAATGGAATGCATTAGGAAGTAATGTGGTGGAGGCTGACTCCATACACAGTTTCAAGTGTAGATATGATTGAGCCCAATAGGCTCAGGAACCTGTACACCTGTTGATTGACGGTTGAGAGGCGGGACCAAAGAGCCAGAGCTCAACCCCCGCAAGCACAACTAGGTGAGTACAACTAGGTGAGTACAACTAGGTGAGTACACATACACACACACACACACACACACACACACACACACACACACACACACACACACACACACACACACACACACACACACACACACACACACACACACACACACACACACACACACACACACACACACACACACACACACACACACACACACACACATTAAGACAGAGGAGGACAGCTTGAGGCTTCAAGAAGACCTGGACAAGCTGCAGGAATGGTCGAACAAATGGCTGATAGAGTTTAATCCCAGCAAATGTAATGTAATGAACATAGGGGTAGGATGCAGTAGACCAGATAAAGGTACCATTTGGGAGATGAAATACTTCAAGAGTCCGAGAGAGAGAAAGACCTGGGGGTTGATATCACGCCAGACCTGTCCCCTGAAGCTCATATCAAAAGGATAACAACAGCAGCATATGCCAGGTTGGCTAACATAAGAACGGCCTTTAGAAACTTGTGTAAGGAATCTTTCAGGACATTATATACCACATATGTCAGACCAATCCTGGAGTATGCGGCACCAGCATGGAGTCCATATCTAGTCAAGCATAAGGCTAAACTGTAAAAGGTTCAAAGGTTTGCCACCAGACTAGTACCCGAGCTGAGAGGTATGAGCTACGAGGAGAGACTACGGGAATTAATCCTCACTTCGTTGGAAGACAGAAGAGTTAGGGGGGACATGATTACCACATTCAAGATTCTCAAGGGAATCGACAGGGTTGATAAAGACAGGCTGTTTAACACAAGGGGCACACGCACTAGGGGACACAGGTGGAAACTGAGTGCCCAAATGAGCCACAGAGATATTAGAAAGAACTTTTTTAGTGTCAGAGTGGTTGACAAATGGAATGCATTAGGAAGTGATGTGATGGAGGCTGACTCCATACACTATTTCAAGTGTAGATATGATAGAGCCCAATAGGTTCAGGAACCTATACACCTGTTGATTGACAGTTGATAGGCGGGGCCAAAGAGCCAAAGCTCAACCCCCGCAAGCACAACTAGGTGAGTACACACACACACACACACACATACGATAAATCCTTCAGGAGTCAGAGAGAGAAAAAGACTTGGGGGTTGACATCACGCCAGACCTGTCCCCTGCAGATCATATCAAGAGGATAACAGCCGCGGCATATGCCAGGCTGGCCAACATACGAACGGCATTCAGAAACTTGTGTAAAGAATCATTCAGAACTTTGTATACCACATATGTTAGGCCAATCCTGGAGTATGCAGCCCCAGCAAGGAGTCCATATCTAGTCAAGGATAAGACTAAACTGGAAAAGGTTCAAAGGTTTGCTACCAGACTAGTACCCGAGCTGAGAGGTATGAGCTGCGAGGAGAGACTACAGGAATTAAACCTCACTTTGCTGGAAAACAGAAGAGTTAGAGAGGACATGATCACCACATTCAAGATTCTCAAGGGAAATGATAGGGTAGATAAAGACAGGCTATTTAACACAAGGGGCACCCCGCACTAGGGGACACAAGTGGAAACTGAGTGTCCAAATGAGCCACAGAGATATTAGAAAGAACTTTTTCAGTGTCAGAGTGGTTGACAAATGGAATGCATTAGGAAGTGATGTGGTGGAGGCTGACTCCATACACAGTTTCAAGTGTAGATATGATAGAGCCCAATAGGCTCAGGAACCTGTACCCTTGTTGATCGACGGTTGAGAGGCGGGACCAAAGAGCCAGAACTCAACCCCCGCAAGCACAATTAGGTACGTACATACACACTCATACGCACACACAGAATCTCTCTCTCTCTCTCTCTCTCTCTCTCTCTCTCTCTCTCTCTCTCTCTCTCTCTCTCTCTCCTCTCTCTCTCTCTCTCTCTCTCTCTCTCTCTCTCCCCCCACACACACGCACACCCACTAAACACACACTCACTCACTACACACAAACACACCCATAAACACACACACACACACAGGTCAAGCGGGATGGTAAGACAACAGAACAAAGTTGGAGGAGAGGAACAAGACCAGCCATACATGGAGATGATTGTTCATGCAACGGAAGGAAATCAGTGGGGAATTGAAGGACATGAGGGAAACTATAGGTAAGCTGCAGATAGAACTGAGTGCAGCCCAACAGGAGATAAAAACAATAAAACCATGCCCTCCTCAGATTCTGGCCCACGTAAACAATCCCAGGTAATAGGGGATGTAGCAATATCAGGGACCCCCACGACGGCTGCCACATTTGCTGAAATACTGAAGAGTCCCGATGCCATGTTCACAGTCAAGGAAGTTTTAATGAAAGTAGTAACCTCACAGGAGGCAGCGAGATGCACGAGCCAGCTAATGGAAAGGAAAAGATCTGTAGTAGTGGTAGGTATTAAAGAACAAGAGGGTTCCAATCCAAGAAAGAACAATGGAGGACTAAGGACAAAGCTGCAGTGTCATGGATACTAAAGGAGATAGGAATGGAAGGGGCTGAACGAGACATAGAACAGTTTTTTCCGGATTGGCCAGTACAACAAAGACAAAAAAGAGATTGATCAAGGTAGTATTCAGGAACGAGGCCATTAAAGAGGACATGCAAGTAAATAAGAGCAAACTGAAAAATGCAAGGAATTACAAAGATGTATACCTTCAAAGTGAAATGACCAGAGACGAGATAATAATGGCAGCAGATGCAAGGAAAAGGCGCAGGGAGAGGGAAGGGAGCCAGGGAACTTCAGCCTCCAACCCAGCAATCCCAGAGGGGAGTGGGGAACCCCAATCCAGCAATTCAGGAACCCCAGAGGGGACTGCAACACCCCAACTCACCACCCCTTAAGGCCCCCTCGTACCCCCAGCACATATCCTTCCTTGGCATTGCACAATGCCCACCATATCACCCAAATCTTCACTCCCCCCCACCCTTACCCCCAGTATCCCCTGCCTTCCCAGCCCCTGGTCTTCTTCCTGGCCCAAGCCGGCCCAGAGGAGACCTTAGCCCTCCATCCCCTCACCGGACCTCCCCCCCAAACTCCTGTCAATTACACCACAGGAGGGAGTGCCATCACCCCGAGCAAATCCTGCCCCCCAACCCCCGTGCACTCCCTGCCACTCCACCCTAAGGAATTCTTCCTGACCCAAGCAGGCTTGGGCTAGACCTAAGCCCTCCATCCCTCACCCCATCTTTCCCTAAACCCCTGGCAACTACCTCACAGGAGGATGAGCCTACCCAAGTAGCAATGCCCATTCAACAACTTCCTACACTTGTGGGGAAAGAGAGTGAAAATGTATGTAGGAAAGGGAGCTTCAAGGTAATGTACTCAAACATCGGTGGGATTACCAATATAGCAAGTGAACTGGCAGAAAGGGTACAGGAAGAGAACCCAGATATAATAGGCCTCACGAAAACAAAATTGACAGGAGTCATAACAGATGCTGTGTTTCCAAAGGACTACCAGATAGTGAGGAAAGAGAGGGAAGGGAGAGGAGGTGGAGGAGTGGCCCTGCTGATAGGGAAGGACTGGAGTTTTGATATGTTGGAAATTCCGGGCTGTGACGGGTTCAGAGATTACATAACAGGAACTATGACAATGGGTGGACCTAAGATAATAGTTGCGGTCATTTACAACCCTCCCCTAAACGACAGAAGACCCAGACAGAAGTTTGATAGAAACAACATGGCAACCAATCATATAATAGAGAGAGCAGCTTCAGTTGCCTGCAGGAGTGACTCCAGACTCTTAATCATGGGTAATTTCAACCATGGAAAGATAGACTGGGAGAATGGGGACCAACATGGAGGTGAAGATACATGGAGAGCAAAAATCTTGGAAGTGGCAACAGGGAACATTTTGAGCCAGCACGTCAGAGAACCCACAAGAATGAGAGGCAATAATGAACCAGCTAGACTTGAACTGATATTCACATTGAATTAATCACAAATAAGGAAAGTCAAATTTGAATCCCCAATAGGAATGAGTGACTTCAGAGCATTCATATTTGAGTATCTGGTGGAGGAAGGGATAACATATCCAATGATGGGATCGGAAGGGAAAAGACTAAATTACCGAAGAGGAAAATATGATGAGATGAAGAAATTCCTAAGGGGAATACCATGGGAAACAGAACTCAGAGAGAAGACTGCTGGATATGATGGATTATGTCACCCAGAAGTGCTAGGAAGCTACAGATAAGTTTATCCCAGTCCAAAAGGAGAAAAACGAAAAACAACAGAAGAATCCATTGTTCAACCAAGAATGTAAGATAGCGAAGAAATTGAGTAAAAGAACATGGAGAAACTACAGGAATAACGAAACACCAGAGAGCAGGGAGAGATACCAGAGGGCAAAGAATGAGTACCTCCGAGTGAGGAGAGAAGCAGAGAGACATTTTGAAAATGACATTGCGAGTAAAGCTAAGGCCCAATCAAAACTGTTCCACAACCACATCAAGAGGAAAAACAGCAGTGAAGGAACAAGTGATGAAGCTGAGAAAAGGGGAGAACAGATACACAGAGAATGACATGTAGGTGTGTGAAGAACTCAATAGGAGATTCCAGGAGGTCTTCACAGAAGAACAAGGAGAAGCCCCTGCACTAAATGAGGCAAACCAAGCAACCTTGGAGGAATTTTACCTCACCAGTGATGAGGCCAGGTTTACCATAGAATTCTATGACCAAGCAACAAAAATTACGCAAGAAAGAGAAGAGTGGGCAGACTGCATTTTCTTGGACTGTCAGAAAGCCTTTAACACAGTACACCATAAAAGGCTGTTACAAAAGTTGGAGCAACAGGCAGGAGTAAAAGGGAAGGTGCACCAGTGGATAAAGAAGTATCTAAGCAACAGGAAACAGCGAGTAACTGTTAGGGGAGAGACATCAGAGTGGCGAGATGTCACCATCGGAGTCTGAGTTGGAAGATGGAAATCAGCACATCAGCAATCATGTTTGCTGAAGATGCAAAAATTATGAGAAGAATCAAGACAGATGAAGATAGACAGAGACTACAGGATGACCTGGACAAACTGGAGGAATGGTCTAGAAAATGGCTGCTAAAGTTCAACTCAGGAAAGTGTAAAGCTATGAAATTAGGCGAAGGGAGCAGAAGGCTGAACACAAGGTACCATCTGGGAGGTGAAATCCTGTAACAGTCAAATAGAGAAAAAGATCTGGGGATTGATATCACACCGAACCTGTCCCCAGAGGCCCACATCAAAAAGATATCATCAGCTGCATATGCTAGGTTGGCCAACATAAGAACTACCTTTTGAAACTTGTGTAAGGAATCGTTCAGGACCCTGTGTACCACTGATGTCAGACCATTTCTGGAATATGCAGCTCCTGCCTGGAGTTCATATCTAGGTAAACACAAGACAAAGTTAGAGAAGATTCAGCGGTATTTCACCAAACTCGTCCCGGAACAGAGAGGTATGCGCTGCGCGGAAAAGCTAAAGGAGCTGAACCTCACGTCCCTGGAAAACTGAAGAGTAAGGGAAGACATGATAATCACCTACAAAATTCTCAGGGGAACTGACAGGGTGGACAAAGACAAACTCTTCAGCACGGGTGGAACACGAACAAGGGGACACAGGTGGAAACTTAGTACCCAAATGAGCCCCAGAGACATTAGAAAGAATTTTTTCAGTGTCAGAGTAGTTAGTAAATGGAACGCACTAGGAAGTGATATGGTGGAGGCTGACTCCATACACAGTTTCAAATGTAGATATGATAGAGCCCAGTAGGCTCAGGAATCTGTACACCAGTTGATTGACAGTTGAGAGGGGGGACCAAAGAGACACAGCTCAACCCCTGCAAGAACAAATAGGTGAGTACATACACATTCAGATACACACAGACATACACACCTATAGGGCTCTGTACAAGAACCTGTTTCTGATATAGGTGAATGATCTTCAAGAAAGTATAGACTCATTCCTCTCAATGTTTGCTGATGATGCTAAAATTATGAGAAGGATTACGACAGATGAGGACAGCAAGAGGCTACAGGATGACCTGGACAGACGGAAGGAATGGTCCATCAAATGGCTACTAGTGTCGGAAAATCCGACACTATTTACTAATATTAAATACAATAAGCAGTTAATATTGCTGCTGTTGTATACACAAGCTAACCCATAGAAAATGTAGCTTGTAGTGGAATTGTTTTCCTTCAATAGAAAATGGGATATCATTACCACATAGTGCTATAAATTCACCAACTATTCTGTTGGGAATTATTCTTAAATACAGCAGTCTTTGGACTTATTACATCATAAAAACATCTCATTTGAATTAACTTAATTATCAGTATCGAAATAAAGTAAATGTGACCCTACTATCACTTACTGACATCTGGACAAAGAGAGCCAGGAGCGTCAGTGGTGAGGGAGGTCAGCCATTGTTTAAGAACATAGTGGCAGGAGCAAATTTAGCTTCTATAATTCTCCTTTGGACGAAGTATTATGGAAATCAAATTACTGCTTCTTCCATCATCAACACGCAGTCAACATCCAAACAAGGGATGTTTCTTACCGAAACCCTTTTCTTGCCACATTTCTGGCCTGTTAATGTTAGGAAGATATAGGGCGAACCGGTTATCATGCTTAACAAGCCACTAAACCCAGGAACATAGAAGAGGAAACAAGAATTAATCTTGGTACATCAGTTACTTGGGTGTTGGAAGCTAGCCTCGCACGAGGATTATTTGGTGTCTACATCCTAGTTATACCTGGTGGACTAGGCCTGCTGTACAATAAGATAAGGCCTCATAATTGTATTACTAATATATGTAGTTTAATATTGTAGTTTGATTGGCTACATATATTAATTTAATATACCCTCCCCCCAATGTGTAAGAATCGATTTGTGAGAATATTGCAGAAATACAGTCCGCTAAACATCATACAAATTGCTATCGAAATATATAAATTAATGTAAATATAAATTATATATAAATTCATATAAATTAAATACATATAAATCTCACGAGTCGGTTCCCACAACTAGAGTTTAACTCGAGCAAGTGCAAGGTGATGAGGATAGGCGTAGGGAGCAAGACGCCAAACACAAAGTCCTAGCTAGGAGAGGAAATCTTTAAGGAGTCAGAATGAGAGAAAGATCTGGGGGTTGATAACACACCAGACCTGTCCTCCTGATGCCCACATCAAAAGGATAACATCAGCAGCATAGGCAAGGCTAACGAACATAAGAACTGCCTTCAGAAACATTTGTAAGGAATCATTCAGAACCTTGAAGACCTCATGTGTCTGACCAATACTGGAATATGTGGCTCCAGTGTGGACTCCACATCTAGCCAAAACAAAACTAAGTTAGAAGAGGTTCTGAGGTATGCCACCAGGTTAGTCTCCGAGCTTAGAGGTATGGGCAACGAGGATTTCTGGAACTAAAACTCACGACACTGGAAGACAGAAGAGTTAGGTGAGACATGATTGCTACCTGTAAAATTCTCAGGAAAATTGATAGGGTAGATAAAGATAAACTGTTTAGCACGGGTGGTACGCAAACCCAGGGAACATAGGTGGAAACGTAGTACCCAACTGAGCTACAGGGACGTTTGAAAGAACTTTTTCAGTGTCAGAGAAGTTAACAGATGGAATGCATTAAGCAGCGGAGTGGTGGAAGCAGATTCCAAACAGTTTCATATGTAGATATGATAGAGCTCGCCAAGCTCAGGAACCTGTACACCAGTTGATTGACAGTTGAGAGGCAGGACCAAAGAACCAAAGCTTAACGCCCACAATCACAACTTCATGAGTACAAATGCACACACACACACACAGTTTGTAGGACTCGCGGCTGAGTAAACAGCGCTCTGGAATCGTAGTCCTAAGGTCTCGGGTTCGATTCCCGGCTGAGGTAGAATACAAATGGGTAGAGTTTCTTTTACCCTGATGTCTCTGTTCATATAGCAGTAAATAGGTACCTAGGAGTTATCCAGCTGCTACGCGTTGCTTTATGGGGCTGTGTGTGTGTACTCACCTAGTTGTACTCACCTATTTGTACTTGCGGGGGTTTAGCTCTGGCTGTTTAGTCCCGCCTCTCAACCGTCAATCAACTGGTGTACAGATTCTTGAGTCTACTGGGTTCTATCATATCTACATTTGAAACTATGTATGGAGTCAGCCTCCACCACATCACTGCCTAAAGCATTCCATCTGTTAACTACTCTGACACTGAAAAAGTTCTTTCTAACGTTCCTGTGGCTCATTTGCGTACTCAGTCTCCACCTGTGTCCTTTGTTCGCGTACCACCCATGTTAAACAGTTTATCCATATCTACCCAGTCCATTCCTCTGAGAATTTTGTAGGTAGTGATCATGTCTCCTCTAACTCCTCTGTCTTCTAGTGTCGTGAGGTGCATTTCACGTAGCGTTTCCTCGTAACTCATGCCTCTTAGTTCTGGGACTAGCTTAGTGGCATACCTCTGAACTTTTTCCAGCTTCGTCTAATGCTGGACAAGGTACGGGCTCCATGCTGGGGCCGCATACTCCAGGATTGGTCTTACATATGCCGTGTACAAGGTTCTGAATGATTCCTTACACAGGTTCCTGAAGGCTGTTCTGATGGTAGCCAGTCCTCGTGTATGCCGCAGATCTAATTCTTTTTATGTGGGTTTCAGGAGACAGGTTTGGTGTGATATCAACTCCTAGATCTTTTTCGCTATCCGTTTCATGAAGTATTTAATTTCCCATTCGGTATACGGTGTCTGGCTTCTTTTTCCATCGCCTAGTTTCATGACCTTGCATTTACTCGTATTGAACTTTAGTAGCCATTTGTTGGACCATTCATTCAGTCTGTCTAGGTCATCTTGTAGCCTCCTACTATCCTCCTCTGTTTTAATCCTCCTCATAATTTTTGCACCATCAGCAAACAATGAGAGGAACTATTCTAAACCCTCTGGGAGATCATTTTCATATATCATAAACAGTATAGGTCCAAGGACTGAACCTTACAGCACTCCACTGGTGACGTCTCGCCAATCTGAGGCATCACCCCTCATTGTGACTCGCTGTCTTCTGTTGCTTAGGTACTTCCTTATCCAATGGAGTACTTTCCCTTTCACTCCTGCCTGCAAATGGCAAATATGCCATTTGCAGGTAAATTTTCAGCCTGCTTTTTCTCCAGCTTTTTCAATAGCATCTTGTGAGGTACTGTGTCAAAGGCTTTCTGTCAATCCAAAAATATGCAGTCTGTCCACCCCTCTTTTTCTTGCCTGATTTTTGTTGCCTGGTCATAGTATTCAGTTAATCCTATAAGGCAGAACTTGCAATCCCTGAGCCCATGTTGATGCTGTGTTACAAAGTTCTTTCGCTCCAGATGTTCCCACAAGCTTTTTTCGCACAATTTTCTCTACCAGCTTGCATGGTATGCAAGATGGGAACACTGGTCTGTAGCTCAGTGCTTCCTGTCTATCCCCCTTCTTGTATCAGAACTACATTACCAATATTCCAAATTTTTGGCAATTCCCCTGTTACCAGTGATTTGTTATACACTATGGAGAGTGGCAGGCACAGTGCTTCTGCTCCTTCCTTTAGTATCCATGGGGAGATTCCATCCAGGCCTATAGCCTTTGTCACATCTAACTCTAGGAAGAGTTTCCTTTCATCCCCACTGATAATCTCAAACTCTTTTAGTGGTTCCTGGTTAACTATTCCCTCTCTCATCTCTGGAACTTCCCCTTGCTCTAATGTGAATACCTCCTGGAACTTCTTATTCAGTTCCTCGCACACTTCCTTGTCGTTTGTAGTGAATCTGTCTGCCCCTATCCTAAATTTCATTACCTGTTCCTTTACTGTTGTTTTTCTCCTGATGTGGCTGTGAAGCAATTTAGGTTTAGTCTTTGCCTTGCCCTTGATGTCATTTTCGTATTGCCTTTCTGCCTCTCTTCTCAACCTGACATATTCATTCCTGGCACTCTGGTATCTTTCTCTGCTCTCGAGTGTCCTGTTGTTTCTATAGTTTCTCCACGCCCTTTTACTTTGGTGATTAGCTAGCCTACATCTGGTTAAACCATGGGTTTCTCATATGCATTTCGTTGTTTTCCTTTTGGACCAGGACAAACTTGTCTGCTGCCTCCTTACACTTCTGTGTGATGTAGTCCATCATGTCTTGGGTCGTCTTTCCTCTGAGCTCAGTTTCTCATGCTATGTCTGTTAGGAATTTTCTTATCTTTTCATAGTTTCCCTTTCGAAATGCCAGTCTTTTGTTTACAGTTCCTCTTCTCGATTTTCTTAACCCTTCTTCAACCAGATACTCAAACGTCAGTACACTGTGGTTGCTCATTCCTACCGGGATCTCGAAACCGATATCCCTTATGTTAGAGTCGTTCAGAGTGAAGACTAGGTCAAGTCTTGCTGGTTCATCGTTTCCTCTTATCCTAGTGGTTTCCCTGACATTCTGGCTTAAGAAGTTTCTTGTCGCCACTTCCAACAGTTTAGCTCTCCACGTATCCTCACCTCCATAAGGTTCCTCGTTCTCCCAGTCATCCTTCCACGTTTGAATTCCCACATGATGAGCAGATGGGATCTATTTCTACAAGCCGCAGAGGCTGCCCTTTCAATTATAGTGTTAACTGCCATGTTGTTGTTGTCATACTCTGGCCTAGGTCTTCTGTCATTGGGTGGCATGTTATATATCTCTGCTACTACTATTCTTGGTTCTCCCATTGTCATGGTGCCTGTTATGTAGTCTCTGAATCCCTCGCAGCCCGGGATAGCCATCTCCTTGAAACTCCATTCCTTTCTCATTAGTATGGCCACTCCGCCTCCTCCCCTACCTTCCCTCTCATTCCTTATAACTGTGTAGTCCTGGGGAAACACTGCATACATTATGATTTCTGAGAGTTTTGCTTCTGTGAGTCTGATTACATCTGGGTTTAATTCCTGTGCTCTTTCTGTTAGTTCTCCTGCCTTGCTTGTAATCCCATCTATATTCGAGTACATCACCCTGAAACTGACTCTCTTCTGTCCTTCCTCAGTGTCTGATGACCCTTAATCAGGGAAGCAGGGAGGGGTCGGGATGGGAGGGCCTAAGGAGGAGGACCTGGGGGATCTGGGGTTTGCGAGGGCTGGGAGGATCTGGTACGGGTAGGGTGGTGGAGGAGAGAGGGCATGTGGGGGAGGGTGAGAGGGGGGGAGGTTTCGGGGGGGGGTGAGTCGGGGAGGCGTGGGGGGTTATGAGAGGAGGGAGGGCCTGAAGGGGTATGAGGGGAGGGAAGGCTTGGGGGGGTGAGGGGAAGGGAGAGCTGAGTGGGATGAGGAAGAAGGGAGGGCTTAGGGGAGTGGGGGAGATGGGTGGGCTTAGACGGATGGGGGAGAATGGAAGGTTTAGGGAGGTGGGGGGGGGAACGGAGGGCTTGGGGGTGGGGGAGACAGAAGGGCATGGGGGAGAAGGGAGGGCTTGAGGGGTTGGGGGAGAAGGGAGGTCCTGGGGAGGGGGGTGAGTGGGGGAGGATGCCCTATGTGGGCACTTAATGGGGGGCTGGCAGGGGTTCGGGCAGGTAGGATGTCTATCGGGCAGAAGGCGGGGGTGGTGCTCCTCTCCCTGTAGCTGTTAAACTTCTTGTGGAGTGTTCCCCGTTCCTCTCTGGGATTGTAGGGTTTGGGGTTGTGGTTCCCTGACTTCTTTCTTTCTCCCTGTGCTCCTTCCTCGCATCTGCTGCCCTCATTCTCTCGTCCCTTGTCATATCCCTCTGCAGGAATACTTTTTTGAACATCGGTGCAGTTGCTAGTCTGCTCTTCTTTGCTAACAGGTCCTCTTTTGTGGTCTCGCTCATGAATACCACCTTTATCAATCGGTCTCTGTCCTTGTTATACTTTGCAAGCCTGAAAACCTTTTTGATATTCTGGTCAGCCCTCTCCATCCTTACCTCGTTAAGAATCTTAGTAACTGCCTTTTTGTCCTTGTTTCTCCTCTCTGCTCGGCTGGTCCCTGATTGCTTCTTAATACCTGCTACTACTACTGCTCTATTTCTCTCTATCAGCCAGCTAGTACATCTAGCTGCTTCCTGAGAAGAGGCCACTTCCATGGCAACTTCCCTTACTGCAGACCTAGCTTCAAGGTTCTTTTTAAACAATTCTGCAAATGAGGGTTGTATTGTAGAAATCCCCTCTACAAGAACATTATCACCTTCCTGAGGGGTGGTTTGCATCTGGTATTGAGAAGGATTTTCTCTCAGGCTTTTTATTTCCTCCTTTGTTGCCTTCAGCTCATCCTGCAGGTTGGTTACTGTCTTTCTCATTACCCTCATTCTTTCACTGAAATCTTCCCTCATTTGTTTGATTATATCCTTAATCCAGACTTCCTGTCTTTCCCCTTCCTCTGGGAATGATCATGTCATATTTGTCCTCCTGCGTTTGTTTCCCCGAGTTAGCCTTTCTGCCATGATTTTCCCTACGAGAGAGAGAGAAGTGATATGAGGGAGTGAGAGAAGGGAGAAATGAAGAAGGGAGAGAGTAAGAAGGGAGAGAGAGAAGGGAGAAATGAAGAAGGGAGAGAGTAAGAAGGGAGAGAGAAAGAAGGGGTAGAGTGAAAGAGAGAGAGAGAGAGAGAGAGAGAGAGAGAGAGAGAGAGAGAGAGAGAGAGAGAGAGAGAGAGAGAGAGAGAGAGAGAGAGAGAGAGAAAGAGAGAGAGAGAGAGAGAGAGAGAGAGAGAGAGAGAGAGAGAGAGAGAGAGAGAGAGAGAGAGAGAGAGAGAGAGAGAGAGAGAATGTGAGAGAGAAGAGAGAGAATGAGAGAGAGAAGAGAGAGAATGAGAGAGAGAGAGAGAGAGAGAGAGAGAGAGAGAGAGAGAGAGAGAGAGAGAGAGAGAGAGAGAGAGAGAGAGAGAGAGAGAGAGAGAGAGAGAGAGAGATAGAGAGAGAGAGGAGAGAGAGAGAGAGAGAGAGAGAGAGAGAGAGAGAGAGAGAGAGAGAGAGAGAGAGAGAGAGAGAGAGAGAGAGAGAGAGAGAGAGAGAGAGAGAGAGAGAGAGAATGAGAGAGAGAAGAGAGAGAATGAGAGAGAGAAGAGAGAGAATGAGAGAGAGAAGAGAGAGAGAGAGAGGGAGAGAGAGAGAGAGAGAGAGAGAGAGAGAGAGAGAGAGAGAGAGAGAGAGAGAGAGAGAGAGAGAGAGAGAGAGAGAGAGAGAGAGAGAGAGAGAGAGAGAGAGAGAGAGAGATTGAGAGTAAGAGAGAGAGAGAGAGAGAGAGAGAGAGAGAGAGAGAGAGAGAGAGAGAGAGAGAGAGAGAGAGAGAGAGAGAGAGAGAGAGAGAGAGAGAGAGAGAATTAGAGAGAGTGTGTGAGGGCGAGGGGGGGGGTTGTGCATAGTGGAAAAGGGAGGGAGGGGGGGGGCGTGAATTGGGAGAGTGTAAGGCTTGGGAAGTTGGTGGGATGGGGTGAGGTGAGAGGAAGTATTGACGGTCACCTGGACCTGTGTCTCATGGAAGTGTCAAGAACATGTACCAGGAATGTTTCGAGACAATTGATGTTATCTGCGGACGACCACTGACACACGTGTGTCACCCACGGCGGACTGCGACTGACTGCCTGTGTGTGTGTGTGTGTACTCACCTAGTTGTGCTTGCGGGGGTTGAGCTCTGGCTCTTTGGTCCCGCCTCTCAACCGTCAATCAACAGGTGTACAGGTTCCTGAGCCTATTGGGCTCTATCATATCTTCACTTGAAACTGTGTATGGAGTCAGCCTCCACCACATTGCTTCCTAATGCATTCTATTTTTCAACCACTCTGACACTAAAAAAGTTCTTTCTAATATCTCTGTGGCTCATTTGGGAACTCAGTTTCCACCTGTGTCCCCTAGTGTGTGTGCCCCTTGTGTTAAATAGCTTGACTTTATCAACCCTGTCGATTCCCTTGAGAATCTTGAATGTGGTGATCATGTCCCCCTTAACTCTTCTGTCTTCCAACGAAGTGAGGTTTAATTCCCGTAGTCTCTCCTCGTAGCTCATACCTCTCAGCTCGGGTACTAGTCTGGTGGCAAACCTTTGAACCTTTTCCAGTTTAGCCTTATGCTTGACTAGATATGGACTCCACGCTGGAGCCGCATACTCCAGGATTGGTCTGACATATGTGGTATATAATGTTCTAAAAGATTCCTTACACAGGTTTCTAAAGGCCGTTCTTATGTTAGCCAATCTGGATAATGCTGCTGATGTTATCCTCTTGATATGAGCTTCAGGGGACAGGTGATATCAACCCCCAGGTCTTTCTCTCTGACTCTTGAAGAATTTCATCTCCCAAATGATACTTTGTATCTGGTCTCCTACTTCCTACCCCTATCTTCATTACATTACATTTTCTTGGGTTAAACTCTAACAGCCATTTGTTCAACCATTCCTGCAGCTTGTCCAGGTCTTCTTGAAGCCTCAAGCTGTCCTCCTCTGTCTTAATCCTTCTCATAATTTTAGCGTCGTCAGCAAACATTGAGAAGAATGAGTCTATACTCTCTTGGAGATCATTCACGTATATCAAAAACAGGATAGATCCAAGCACAGAGCCCTGTGGGACCCCACTGGTGACTTCACGCCATTCTGAGATCTCACCCCCTCACTGTAACTCTCTGCTTCCTATTGCTTAGGTACTCTCTTATCCACTGGAGAGCCCTACCAGTACCAGTTACTCCTGCCTGTTTCTCCAGCTTATGCATCAACCTTTTATGGGGTTCTGTGTCAAAGGGTTTCCGACAGTCCAAAAAAATGCAGTCCGCCCATCCTTCTCTTTCTTGCTTAATCTTTGTCACCTGATCATAGAATTCTATCAAGCCTGTAAGGCAAGATTTACCCTCCCTGAACCCATGTTGATGGGTTGTCACGAAGTCTCTTCTCTCCAGATGTGTTACTAGGTTTTTTCTCACAATCTTCTCCATCACCTTGCATGGTATACAAGTTAAGGACACTGGCCTGTAGTTCAGTGCCTCTTGTCTGTCACCCTTTTTGTATATTGGTACAACATTAGCAATCTTCCATATTTCTGGTAGGTCTCCCGTTTCCAGTGACCTACTATACACTATGGAGAGTGGCAAGCAAAGTACTCCTGCACACTCTTTCAATACCCATGGTGAGATTCCATCCGGCCCAACAGCTTTTCTCACATCCAGCTCCAATAGGTACTTCTTGACCTCATCTCTTGTAATTTCGAACCTTTCCAAGGTCACCTGGTTTGCTGCCACTTCTCCTAGCAGCGTGACTTCTCCCTGTTCTATTGTAAAGACCTCCTGGAACCTTTTTTTGAGTTCTTCACACACCTCTTTGTCATTCTCTGTGTACCTGTCCTTGCCCACCCTAAGTTTCATCACCTGTTCCTTCACTGTTGTCTTCCTCCTGATGTGACTGTGTAGTAGCTTTGGTTCGGTCTTGTCTTTATTAGCTATATCATTTTCATACCTTTTCTCAGCTGCTCTTCTCACACTAACATACTCGTTCCTGGTTCTCTGGTATCTCTCTCTACTTTCTGGTGTTCTGTTATTACGGAAGTTCCTCCATGCCCTTTTGTTCAGCTCCTTTGCTTTCATACATTCCTTATTAAACCACAGATTCTTCCTTTGCTTCTCTGTTTTTTCCTGTCGGGCTGGGACAAATCTGCTTACAGCCTCCTGACATTTTTGGGTGACATAGTCTATCATGTCTTGTACGGACTTGGTTCCGAGTTCTGTGTCCCAATGTATATCCCATAGAAAATTATTCATCTCCTCATAGTTTCCCTTTCGGTACGCCAGCCCTTTGGTTCCAAGTTCTTTTTTGGGGGTGATAATTCCTAGCTCAACCAGGTACTCAAAGCTCAATACACTATGATCACTCATTCCCAATTGGGCTTCCAACTTTACTTCCCCTATATCCGACTCATTTAGGGTTAATATCAGATGAAGCAAGGCTGGTTCATCCCCACCTCTCATTCTTGTCGGTCTCTTGACGTGTTGACTTAGAAAGTTTCTTGTTGCCACATCTAGCAGCTTAGCTCTCCATGTGTCTGAGCCTCCATGTGGCTCTCTGTTCCCCCAATCTATCTTCCCATGGTTGAAGTCTTCCATGATTAGTAGTCTGGATCCGGTCCTGCTAGCCTCAGAAGCTGCTCTCTCTACTATATTGATTGTGGCCAAGTTGATTCTATCATTTTCCTGTCTGGGTCTTCTGTCATTCGGTGGGGGCTTATATATGACTACTACTATAATTTTCTGTCCTCCAGTTAGTATGGTGCCTGATATGTAGTCACTGGAACCTTCACAGTTCTGAATTACCATCTCTTCGAAACTCCAACGTTCTCTTAGTAGCAAAGCTACACCACCTCCTCCTCTCCCTTCTCTCTCTTTCCTCAAAGACAATGGTGAATGCAAAAAATTTGAATAAAATTGAGATTGAAGATATTTTGGAGCAAATAAAGAGCAGTGTGACGAGTCCCGTCATAGATGGAATCAGATGATAATAATGTTCAAGGATGACTGCAAGAAACTGATAATGGATTTAATTGAGAAATTTTGAAGCAAAATGTCAAAACTTTGAAAACTACGGAATTTCAGAATCAGGGAGGCGACAACTGAGTGAGAACAGCGCCATTAGAGATAATGAAACATGACTTGGAAGCTAAAAGCTTTTGGCAGAAGGAAATGGAGAAAATATGAATAACTTGAGAGAAGTTAGATGTAAAACACAAGAGATAGTTGTAAAGTGGGAACATAAATAAAATATGAAAGTTGGCAGATGACATGAACAAACCTCAAAGGAAGGAGACAATTGATGTATTGTACCAGGAGAGGCTATCAACCATTAAGACAAAACTCGAAAACCTGAACCCTGTAACAAATTGTCAGTATGAACATTGCAGTGGAAAAAAAGATGATGAATGCTGGTCTCAAATTTCAAATTCACAGACAATAAAACAACAAACTATGAGGATAATACTAAAAGAAAGAACGATAATATCTCAGGGTCTGTCTAAGATAAAAAAAAACAGACACCACAGTGAATCGTATGCAATTAGAAAGAGAATCAATAGTAAAGCTCCTAAGAGGGCTTCGCCTTCCAGAGGTTCAAACAGATCTGGTAGAAATGTACAATCTGGGGTCATATACTGTCAAGAGAAATGTACACTCTGGGGTCATATACTGTCACGAGAAATGTACATGCTGGGGTCATATACAATCACGAGAAATGTACATGCTGGGGTCATATACTGTCACGAGAAATGTACATGCTGGGGTCATATACTGTCACGAGAAATGTACATGCTGGGGTCATATACTGTCACGAGAAATGTACACTCTGGGGTCATATACTGTCACGAGAAATGTACGGGATGGTGTCATATACTGTCACGAGAAATGTACACTCTGGGGTCATATACTGTCACGAGAAATGTACACTCTGGGGTCATATACTGTCACGAGAAATGTACGGGATGGTGTCATATACTGTCACGAGAAATGTACACTCTGGGGTCATATACTGTCACGAGAAATGTACACTCTGGGGTCATATACTGTCACGAGAAATGTACACTCTGGGGTCATATACTGTCACGAGAAATGTACACTCTGGGGTCATATACTGTCACGAGAAATGTACACTCTGGGGTCATATACTGTCACGAGAAATGTACATGCTGGGGTCATATACAGTCACGAGAAATGTACATGCTGGGGTCACATACTGTCACGAGAAATGTACATGCTGGGGTCATATACTGTCACGAGAAATGTACATGCTGGGGTCATATACAGTCACGAGAAATGTACAGGCTAGTGTCATATACTGTCACGAAAAATGTACATGCTGGGGTCATGTACTTGTCATGAGAAATGTACAGGTTGGAGTTATGTACTTGTCACTCGTCCCTCACCTTGGCCTTGTGTTACGTGGGTTACAGTTAAACAGCGGGGGAATCATGCTACAAATCCTGTAACCCCACACCGCGGGTCTTCTCTCCCTCTACTAGGATACCATGCATCATCCCCAGGGAGCTCTCTAAGTCATGCCTCAAGTCCGGTCACCACTACTGGACCTTGGATCCAAGGGGGAGAGGAGAAGGCCCAGCGCACACTACTTGAGCTCGATCCTGCAATGCGCGACTCCCCAACCAGGTCTGCCCACCTGCACATGTAAAGTTTTGCCGGACCACCGGCCATAACCTCAGTTCTCAACTTGATTTCCTGGTCGCCAGCTGGGTAATCTTCTCTGCGTCCCAGCTACGCTCTTTGTTTATATCTAATGTCGTGTTGCCAGCCAAGGGTCTCCCTTCCATATAATGCCAGTTTAAGTGTGGTGTAATCAAATATCATTTATTCCTAATGCTCAGTGAGATGGAGGAGACACCCAAAAGCACGATAAAAAATGATAAAATTTACTAAAGAAAGAACTATATTATCATGGGTTAAGTATGCATATAAAGACATGTATTGTAATAATAATAATAGTAGACATTAGCGCTTCTCTGGTGATCTCCAGGCTCTTGCGTCAACTGGGCGAATTTAAAGGGGTTCCACAGCCTCCTCCTGGAGCCGCCTCGCATCCCGTAGTCACACAGTCCTCCAACGGCTTGGCCACTCACGCTGCTCGCTGTTTTCGCCGGGCAGTAGATAACATGTGCAAGCTGCCCTACAGCCTAATCTACTCCTATAATATCTAAAAATGCTCTAACATAACCTAAGTATATCACTAAGGCTATCTTGTTAATACCAAGGGAAAATGGGAGGGAATAATGATCTACCTTTAATACACTCCTGTCCTCAGATGCCTGGACCCCGTTGTTCGTCATGGTCCTAGTCCCTCACGTCATTCCTCGGCAATCCGGTTGAGTTATCGTGAAGACACGCGTCGTTTCCATGCTCACTCCCATATTGCAGTTCCCAGTCGCTGGTTCATCCAGTCGTCACTGCTCACTTCATCTCCCTCAGTCGCCCCTTTACCGCGACCACATACTCATGAACCTGGAAGCGCCTTCTCCTTCCTGAGTTCCCAATGAGCGTGATCCAATCACAGCAGCTCTGAGTATCTCGTTTTTCACTGACGGTGAAAAACGACGGTGTTTTTCACTGACGGCGAACCACTCACTACTACTGCCGTTGCCACTCCAGATTCTTCCAAGACTATCAGCTCACAATCCTCGGCGTCCTTATACTGCTGGAACTCGACTTTCTCGCACTTCTCTGAAGTGCTTAGTCTTCTGTAGTCGCTGTGCACTTATCAGGCTGCGTTACTCCACTGAATAAGGCTCCTGGACTTCCGAACTCGAGAGCTCAACCAGCGCACGTCCGCTCTCAATGAAGCGCCGTGAATCTTTGCGGGAACAGTGCCCTGCAGGCTCTGAGCCAGGCCTCCCGGTGACATCACAGCTTCCAGGAGCGGGCTCTCATTGGTCACTCAAGTCACGTGACCACAGTCATCCAATCGCCAGCTTGCTGGCGTCTTCATATTTTTAGCGCAATCCCAGGCAGGGCCATTTTGTATTTACTAGGGGCGTAAGCCCTCTTACAAGCCAAAACTAAAATGACAGTTTTAGTCCGAAAACGTACTTTTGCTAGCTGTCACCTATGTCAAACTGATCCCGGCAACTTAGGTAATCTGCAGCGTGTATAGACATGAATCTTCTCGCTGGATAAGGGAATATATAGGAGAGGGCACTGTAACAACTGTCACAAGAAATGTACGGGCTGGGGTTATGTACTGTCACGAGAAATGTATGGGTTGGGGTTGTATACTGTCACGAGAAATGTACAGGCTGGGGTTATATACTGTCACAAGAAATGTACAGGCTGGGGTCATGTACTGTCAAGAGAAATGTACAGGCTGGGGTCATGTACTGTCAAGAGAAATGTACAGGCTGGGGTCATATACTGTCACAAGAAAATAAGAAACCTAGTCCAATCAAACTGACAGTTACTAATGAAAATGATTCAAGCATCTTCATGAATTGAAAAAGAGTTCTCAGAACAATGAGAGAGATTTCACAGGCTCTCCCTCCAGAATGATATGAACAGGCAGGAATAAATACAATGATAGAACAAACAAGGAGCAGGGCAGAGAAAAGGATTGAAGGGAGGAGAGTGGGCAATATAGCCAGCTAGAGGTGGGAGTGAGACTAGAGACAAGAGATTTCTAATTCCCGCAGGAAATGTGAGAGCAACACCTCTCGCGTTTCTACCCACTACCCACCTCTCTACCCACATAGTAGAAATATAGTGTTAAAATATGTAAACAGGTAACATGCCGATCGAGCAGCTAGAACCCCAGTTAGAAGGAATCGGTTCCTAGGCTTGACATGGAACGAAAAACTAGAATACCTCTAGCTCCTCCCCCAAACCAAACATACTAGAAATCCAACATATCTACAGACTTACTTCCGCTAACATTCCCCCATGGCAACCCGTTCTCGCACTTTCGTATAGTCAATATTGACTTATTAAATACGTGCATATGTGACATACTAAACATACTAGTTTACCTTGAAAAGCTTCATATAAAACACCGACCTTACCTAACCTTCTTAGTATGTTACGATAAACATCTTATTGCTTCGTAATTACAATTATTACTTAACCTATTATAGGTATAGTTATTTGTTCATTTAATCCATCACTAAGGGAAACAAAATGCGCGTTAGCCATTGGTTCAACAGCAAATATCTGAGAGCAAAGAGAAGAACAAAAAAATCATGGAAGAAATATTTAGAGGACAGAATAATAAGAAATTCCAATGCATACAAAGAGGCCAGAAATGAGTACACAGAAACTAGGAAAGTAGCAGAGAAGCAGTATGAGAATGACATTGCATACAAGACTATGTCCGAACCAGAACTGTTCCATAGTCCATAGGGCGCCTGACAGCTGAGCGGACAGCGCTTCGGATTAGTAGTCCTGAGGTTCCGGGCTCGATCCACGGTGGAGGCTGAGACAAATGGGCAAAATTTTTCTTTCACCCCGATGCCCCTGTGAAGCAGGGACGTCAGGTATGCAGTAAATAGGTACCTGGGAATTAATCAGCTGCTTCCTGAGGGTGTGTGTGTAACAAAAAGGAGGCCTGGTCGAGGACCGGGCCGCGGGGACGCTAAGCCCCGAAATCATCTCAAGATTGTAATAGCAGGAGGAAGATGACTGTGAATGATTTGGTTATCAGACTTCATAAGAGTGAGGAAGGACATGGAAAATTATGAGGTATGCAACGAATTTAAAAACCTTCAGAAAGTATTAAGTTACAGCTGTACCCTAAATGGCACTAGAATTTAGAGCCCAAACTGAACGGAAAATTACAAAAGAAAACGCATTGAAATAACAGTGACACCATAAGAAGTAAAGAAGCAACTTCAGGAACTAGATGTGACAAAACCCGTGGGACCAGATAAATATCGCCTTGGATACTAAAACAGGCAGCAAAAGCCTTGTACAGCTTGCTATAACATTTAATTTCTCCCAAGAAATGGGAGAACTTCCTGAAAGCTGGAAAATGGGTTATGTGGTACCACTTTACAAAAAAATGGGGAAGATAGAAACCATTAAATTAGAGAACCATATCACTAACAAGTATTCCATACAAGTTCCTAGACAGACAGTTTAGAGCAGGCTACCACCTACCGCCTAAATACCTGCCCACAGGCAGGCAGAGTGTAGAGAGGTTACAAGTGGAGTATCACAAAGGACGAATTTAGGGCCCATCCTGTTTCTAATATATATGTCAATGACATATAATAGAAATAACAGGAAATTGGCTCCATATTAATGTTTGCCGATGATGCAAAACTAATGAGAAGACTCAGGTCAGGGATATATTGTGGTGCATTGCAAGCAGATTTTGTCACACTCCAGAGGTGGTCTGCAAACTGGCTGCTAGAATTTAACCTAGCCAAATGGAGTGTTATGACGATTGGAACAGGAGTGCGAAGATCATTACATCACTATAGGATGAAGTGAAGACTAATTCCTTAATCAGAAAAGGAAAAACCTTTTTAGCATATGGCATATTCGCCAACATCCATGTATCCTTCAGAAACGTGGAGAAAGGATCTTCCCAGGCCTTATATACAGTGAATGTGTGATCTATTCTTGAATATGCATCCTCAGAATGGAACCCTTAGCTGAAAAATTGCTAGGAAAACTGGAAAATATCTAAAGACATGCAACTAAACTAGTTTCTGAGCTGAGGGGATTGAGATATGAGGAAAGACAGAGAGCAGTTGATTTTACAATGCTGGAGGAAAGGAAAGATAGTATGGACATGGTAACAACATATATAACATTCTGAAGAAAATTGACAAAGCAGCATTGCTCAAAGCTAGGAGCAGAACAAGGGGGTCATAGACGAAAACAAGAGATGCAAATGAGTGACTGAGATGAAGAAGAACGTTTTCAGAAACAGCTTGCTATCAATAAATGTAACAGATTAGATGCAGGAGTCGTTGAAGCTAATCTGAGTCAGAATATAAATGTATATATGATGAAAAACTTGAGAAACGAGTCATTTCATTAATTTACGAGCGTTTGGGCGGCAGGGCTAGCTGCAAGCACAACAAGGTGAGTACACACACACAAAGTGGGCTGAACAAAACAGAGAGTACCGGAGCAACAAAGTACCGGAGCAACAGAGAACAATGAATTACTTTGAACGGGAAAGACGTCAGAGTGGCGTGATGTCACCAACGGAGTCCCACAAGGTACTATAATTCGCTTCAATGTCCAAACGGTTTGGAAAAGGTGGGAGGGAGGAAGAAGAATGAGGAGTTGAAATTCTTGAAGAGGATGTAGATGGGGAATAAGGAGGCTAAAAAATTTGGTGGCCTATCCACCCCGGGTTGCCTTAGAGTATTTTTTAAAGATCTTTATATTGGGTTTGTTCTTCTGACGTGTGTTTGGGAGGCGGGAGGCGGCGTGCTAAGCTGGGTGGGCTAGATGGGTCTGTACCAGGGCTGGAGGTGAGGTGGGGAGTAGCATGGTGTGTAGGCATTGGGTGGAGATGTCTCAGTCTTGGTTCTTCATCTGGCTTCTTTCGTCTGCTGCAGGTAGAGGTTTTCCTTGTGTTCTAAATCTTCTCGCGCTTCTTTGTCTTCTGTTTTTTATTCGTCTGAGACTTCTATTTTGTTGACATGGCCGTGCTGTTGTTGGAGCTTGGTGAGGAAACCTCCATGAGAAAGTCTTGCACACAGTTGGTGTTGAATTTTTGGTGGGGTGATGGTTCTCCTACTGAGATTTTCTCGTCTGAAGAGTTCGAAGCGTCGTCTGGAGCCGGTGGTTTAGTCTTCGGTCGAACAGCCTGGGTTAGGATTTAGTGTGGTGAAGTGGTGGTTGCAGCTACCACGGGAGCTTTGGTGGTGATGCTGGCAGGTGTAGACAGTACATCGGAGAGCGCGTCGGCTATGATGGTGATTGTCGGATCGTTGGGAGCTGGTGTGGAGGGTGTATTCGTTTGTGTAGCTTGGGTCTTGGGTGGTGCTCGAGTCTGGGTTGAGGTCGTCCTTGTATAGTGCTTGTGGTAGTCCCTGTGGTAGTAGAGTATCACAAGGTACTTGGACCCATCCTGTTTCTGATATATGTAACGATCTTCTAGAGGGTATACTCATTCTTCTCAGTGTTTACTTATGATGCTAAGACAATGAGAATGATTAAGACACAAGAAGAAATGAACAGCCTGCAAGATAACACAGACTGATGGAATGGTAACAAATGGCTACAAAACTTTAACGCAAGTATGTATAAAATGATTAAAATAGGTAATGGAAGTAGAAGGCCAATCGCAAGGTACGAGTTAGGAGATGAAGTCCTTCAGGAATCAGGTAGAGATCTAGGGATTGATATCACAACAAACCATTTCCTAAAAGCCTATATTGAAAGGATATCCTCAGCGGTATACACTACGCTGGCCAACATGAAAACGGCCTTCAGAAACTTGCGTAAAGAATCATTGAGAACCTCCTGTACCACATGTGGAACACCAATCCTAAAGTATCAGATCCAGCGTGGAAGCCATACCTATAAAAAAAAACAGGCATTGCTAGAGGGATTCATAGGTATTCCGCGAGGCTAGTCCCTGAGCTCAGAGGTAGTCCTTGGAAGACAAAAGAAATGAGGGAGGCATGAGTACCACCTACAAAATTCCCAGAGGAATTAACAGCATTGATAAACACAAACTATTTACAATAGGTGGAACACTCACACGGGAACAGCAGTGGAAATTTAGTGCTCATATGTGCCACAGACACAATAAATAGCTTTTTCAGTGTGAGAGTTGTTAAGAAATAGAATGCATTATTAAGTGATGTTCTGGATGGAGACTTCATTCGTAGTCTTAAATATAGATATGATAGAACCCATTAGGCTGAGGAACCCGCACACCAGTTGATCAACAGTTTAGAGGCGGAACCAGAGAGTCGAAGCTGAAATCCTGTAAGCACAACTAGCTGATTACTTATAGGTGAGTACGCACACAGTGCCTCGTGGGCAGTGTTCAGGGGTTGTAATCCTGAGGGCAGGGGTTGTAATCCTGAGGGCAGAGGTTGTAATCCTGAGGGCAGGGGTTGTAATCCTGAGGGCAGGAGTTGTAATCCTGAGGGCAGTTGTAATCCTGAGGGCAGGGGTTGTAATCCTGAGGGCAAGGGTTGTAATCCTGAGGGCAGGGGTTGTAATCCTGAGGGCAGGGGTTGTAATCCTGAGGGCAGAGGTTGTAATCCTGAGGGCAGGGGTTGTAATCCTGAGGGCAGGGGTTGTAATCCTGAGGGCAGGGGTTGTAATCCTGAGGGCAGAGGTTGTAATCCTGAGGGCAGGGGTTGTAATCCTGAGGGCAGGGGTTGTAATCCTGAGGGCAGGGGTTGTAATCCTGAGGCCAGGGGTTGTAATCCTTAGGGCAGGGGTTGTAATCCTGAGGGCAGGAGTTGTAATCCTGAGGGCAGGAGTTGTAATCCTGAGGGCAGGGGTTGTAATCCTGAGGGCAGGGGTTGTAATCCTGAGGGCAGGGGTTGTTATCCTGAGGGCAGGGGTTGTAATCCTGATGGCAGGGGTTGTAATCCTGAGGGCAGAGGTTGTAATCCTGATGGCAAGGATTGTAATCCTGAGGGTAGAGTTTGTAATCCTGAGGACAGGGGTTGTAATCCTGAGGGCAGGGGTTGTAACCCTGAGGGCAGAGTTTGTAATCCTGAGGGCAAGGGTTGTAATCCTGAGGGCAGGGGTTGTAATCCTGAGGGCAGGGGTTGTAATCCTGAGTGCAGGGGTTGTACAGGGGTTGCAATCCTGAGTGCAGGGGTTGTAATCCTGAGTGCAGGGGTTGTAATCCTGAGGGCAGGGGTTGTAATCCTGAGTGCAGGGGTTGTAAACATAAGGGCAGAATTTGTAATCCTAAGGGCAGGGGTTGTATTAATAAGGGCAGGGGTTTTATTATTAAGGGCAGGGGTTGTATTCGTAAGTGTGGGGGGTTCGATTCACTGTCAAGACAAACAGATTCTGTCACCTGATACACCTGTTCACCTAGGAGTAAATAATTACCTTGGAATTAGCTGCTACTTGCTTCATCCTAGGAATGTGTATCTACTCACCTATTTGTGCTTGCAGGGCTTTTGCTCTTTGGTCCCGCCTCTCAACCGTCAATCAACTGGTGTACAGATTCCTGAGCCTACTGGGCTCTGTCATATCTACATTTGAAACTGTGTATGGAGTCAGCCTCCACCACATCACTGCCTAATGCATTCCATCTGTTAATTACTCTGACACTGAAAAAGTTCTTTCTAACGTCCTTTTGGCTCATGTGGGTACTCAGTTTCCACTTGTTCGCGTACCACCAGTGTTGAATAGTTTATCCTTGTCTACCCGGTATACAGACAGGCAGACAGACAGATACACAGTTGCCGGTTAGACCATCCAACTGACAGATGGACGGACCGACAGATAGACAGACACTGAGACATAGAGACACAGACAGACAGATAGGCAGACAAACAGACAGACATGCAGGCAGACAGAGACAGGCAGAACGTTAGTAACTGTTCAACTAACTAACTAACCTCCACTCAACATACATACACACACACACACACACACATACAGACAGACAAACAATGTTTTTAGTTTTCACAAAGTTTACTCATATAATAAAGGTTACGTTTCCGGCTCCAATCTCTACGTTGAAGAACGGAAATAATATCCGTATGTCTCGGCTAAGTCATTTAGCTCTATAAGGATATTTTCTGTAGGTTTGCCATTAATAAACGGACAATCTGGAGAAGGTTCTGTGTGACGACTGCGGGGAGATTCGCTTTTCAACCACCCTCCCATCATTTTATGGCAGAAAGCGCAAATGCAGTAATTATGCGCCTTTAGGTAGTAACACCCATTCTTAGCTAGGGTTGTAGGGATTATCCAGCTTAGACTCCAGTTTGAAAAATGTTCAACCTTGCTCGTTCACAGCGAACACGGTCCAAACTGCGGAACGTCTTTCTACGGTACAGTTCCATACTGAGCTTACTCTCAAAACTGTGACCTGAAGAACCCTAAGAGGATATTTATCCTCGAGAGAAAAAAATCGAGGATTTACATTACGCTTTATATTTCATTGTTATTCCTCTGTACGTGCTTAAGGTAAGATCCCACTATCCCATGTGCTCGCCAACCCTCCTCAGTCTCGGCTTATATCATCGTGTGGCAACACGTCTATGCACACCTCTCCGCTTTCAAGTAAGTCTACCTTCTTTTTACTGCTAAATGTTTCTCATCATTTTTGCTACCTCTTTCTTCTTTACTTCTGTTAACTTTACCCGACTCCTGCTGCTTCTGTATGTTTTGATACTACTACTTATTCTTTCTTAACTTCTGCTGCTGCTGCTGCTTCTTGTATGTTTTTGCCACACTCTCACTCACTCTCTCTCTCTCTCTCTCTCTCTCTCTCTCTCATTAAAGCTACTACTACTTTACTTTCTTCTGTTAACTGTACCCTGCAACTCTTTAAAGCTCCCATTCCTTTATTCTATGTCTTTCTTAATTGTAACCTTAAGTTTTGCTTTCTCTATTCTTCTAAAACATCTTCTGTTAAATCTTTCTGCTTTAACTTCCTCAAATCATCCATTACATATATCTTCTCCTCACTCTCCTAAAACACATCTACTCCCCAAAAATACTTCCCTCTCTCTCTGACAAAAAGGCAGGGGGAGGAGCTTACAAACTTTTTCACCCTTTCACCCGTACACCAAGAACTTCGTACTCTTCCCACTTCTCCATCTACCAATTTCACCCTCTCCTTTCAACAGAAAATGTATCATGCCCCAAAAAGTTTAACAGAAAACGTAACATGTCCCCCAAAAAACACTCACTACGTTCTCACAACTTTCACACAACCATACACACCTCACTCGAACACTACTTCTCCCATATTTATCATACATCTGGCAATACGCCCCCTCCGCCCCCCTATATTGCCCCAAACGTTCCTACAACATTATTACATCTTTCGACGATGCCGAAACTACTCTATCTTAAAATGGAGGGGAAGGTCTGTCGTAAATCTCCCTACTCGTAACCGGGTTCCTTACCGGTTTACCGTAACCGTTATACTCTAGGATTCTACTCAAGTTCAGAGGATCCTAACCTTTGTGGAAATATAGTTTACTGTTTAAGGTAAATAAATAAAATAGCACTTAAAATAAACCGTTATTGCTGCCCTTCACTATTAATATTTACAAGTGTATGTGAGGTCATCCAGAGCGGCGTCACTAGCGGCGTCACTAGCCCTCACACTAGATAGCTTCACAGATGACGGGCACTATATTCCTCTGATGAGGTCTTCAACGAACCACTAGCCCTTACGCTAGCAGCAGTTATGGAGAAGCCTTCAAGAGCTCCCCCTCCATAGCCCACTCGCTGGTACGCTCAATCAGCAAAGTCAGCACCGCGCAACTAGCCTCACTGGTTAGTACCTTCCAGGAATGAAATCTACAGCGTTCCACCACAGCGTTCACCTAGCCCCACTGGCTACTACATTCCAGGAGTGAAGTTCACAGCGCTCACCTAGCCCAACTGGCTAGTATCTTCAAGCCAACCCAAGTACTCTTCCACTGTCTCGACTTCACTGACTACCATCGCCTGTCCCTGGTTACTCGTCACCTTCCAGCACAGCAGACTAGAAGACGGGAAACAACGATTAATGGAAGGGTCAACTGCTATTGTTTGGCACCTGGAACGTAGATGGCGCCGAGACCCTGAACTCAGTATGCTCAGGAATCTTTATATCAGTTGATTGACAGTTGAGAGGCGAGGCCAAAGAGCCAGAGCTCAACCCCCGCAAGCACAACTAGGTGAGTACACACACAAACACACACACACACACACACACACACACACACACACACACACACACACTCACACACACACACACAGAGCAGTGTGTGTGTATGAGTAGGAAAACACAAACACAGTGTTTCCACAGAACTACTATGTAGTGAGGAAAAAGAGAGAGAAGGGAGAGGAGGAGGTGGTGTAGCTTAGCTGATAAGAAAAGGCTGGAGTTTTGAAGAGATGGTAAATCAGAACTGTGAAGGTTTCAGTGACTACATATCAGGCACCATAGCAACTGGAGGAAAGAAAATTATAGTAGTAGTCATATATAAGTTCCCCCACCGAAGACAGAAGACCCAGACAGGAATATGATAGAAACAACATGGCCACCATCAATATAATAGAGAGAGCAGTTTCTGTGCCTAGCAGGAACGGATCCAGACTACT
The DNA here is from genome assembly GCF_040958095.1 of Procambarus clarkii. NCBI lineage: Eukaryota > Metazoa > Arthropoda > Malacostraca > Decapoda > Cambaridae > Procambarus > Procambarus clarkii. The sequence continues at coordinate 23,441,366 of NC_091200.1, forward strand.
AATCATGGGATTTCAACCAAGGGAAGATAGATTGGGGGAACAGAGACTCACATGGTGGACCTGACACATGGAGAGCTAAGCTGCTGGACGTGGCAACAAGAAACTTTCTAAGTCAACACGTCAGGGGACCGACAAGAATGAGAGGAGAGGACGAACTAGCTTTGCTTGATCTGATATTTACCCTAAATGAGTCGGATATAAAGGAAGTTAAGTTGGAAGCCCCTTTGGAAATGAGTGATCATAGTGTATTGAGCTTTGAGTACCTTGTTGAGCTAGGAATTATTTCCCCAAAAAAGAACTGGGAAACAAAGGGCTGGTGTACCGAAAGGGAAACTATGAGGAGATGAACAAATTCCTAAGGAATATACAATGGGACACAAAACTCAGAACCAAGTCCGTACAAGACATGATGGACTATGTCACCCAAAAGTGTCAGGAGGCTGTAAGCAGGTTTGTCCCGGCCCGACAGGAAAAAACAGAGAAGCAAAAGAAGAATCCGTGGTTTAATGGGGAATGTATGAAAGCAAAGGAGCTGAACAAAAGGGCATGGAGGAACTTCCGTAATAACGGAACACCTGAGAGTAGAGATATCAGAGAACCAGGAACGAGTATGTTAGTGTGAGAAGAGCAGCTGAGAATATGTATGAAAATGATATAGCTAACAAAGCCAAGACCGAATCAAAACAACTACACAGTCACATCAGGAGGAAGACAATAGTGAAGAAATATGTGATGAAACATAGGATGGATGGGGACAGGTACACAGAGAATGACAAAGAGGTGTGTGAGGAACTCAACAAAAGGTTCCAGGAGGTCTTTACAATAGAACAAGAAGAAGTCACGGCACTAGGAGAGGTGGCAGCAAACCAGGCGACCTTGGAAAGGTTCGAAATTACAAGAGATGAAGTCAAGTAGCAGCTATTGGAGCTGGACGTGAGAAAAGCTGTTGGGCCGGACGGAATCTCACCATGGGTATTGAAAGAGTGTGGAGGAGCACTTTGTCACTCTCCACAGTGTATAGTAGGTCACTGGAAACAGGAAACCTACCAGAAATATGGAAGACGGCTAATGTAGTCCAAATATACAAAAAGGGTGACAGCCAAGAGGCACTGAACTACAGGCCAGTGTCCTTAACTTGTATACCAAGCAAGGTGATGGAGAAGATTGTGAGGAAAAACCACATCTGGAGAGACGAGACTTGGGTTCAGCAGCAACATGGGTTCAGGGAGGGTAAATCTTGCCTACTGGCTTAATAGAATTGTACGACCAGGTGACAAAGATTAAGCAAGAAAGAGATGGCTGGGCAGACTGCATTTTCTTGGATTGTCGGAACGTTTTTGACACAGTACCCCATAAGAGGCTGGTATATAAGCTAGAGTGACAGGCAGGAGTAACTGGTAAGGTGCTCCAGTGGATAAGGGAGAATAGAAAGCAATAGCTTTCAATAGAATACCTAAGCAATAGAAAGCAAATAGTTACAGTGATGTGTGAGACCTCAGATTGGCGTGAATTCACAAGTGGAGTCCCACAGGGCTCTCTACTCGGTCTTATCTTGTTTCTGATATACGTAAATGATCTAGAGGAGGGTTTAGACTCATTTCTCTCAATGTTTGCTGACGATGCCAAAATTATGAGAAGGATTAAGACAGAGGAGGACTACTTGTGTCTTCAAGAAGACTTAGACAAACTGAAGGAATGGTCGAACAAATGGTTGTTAGACTTTAACCCAAGCAAATGTAATGTAATGAAGGTAGGTGTAGGGAGCAGGAGGCCAGATACAAGGTATCATGTGGGTGATGAAATTCTTGAGGAGTCACAGAGAGAAAAAAAACTTGGTGGTTGAAATCACGGCAGATCTGTCCAGTTATGCCCATATCAAGAGGATAACATCAGGGGAATATCCCAGACTGACCAACATATGAACGGTATTCAGAAACTTGTTTAAGGAAAAATTTAGAACTTTTTATACCACATATGTCAGACCAATCCTGAAATATGCAGCCCCAGCATGAAGTCCATATCTAGTCAAGCATAAGACTTAACTGGAAAAGGTTCAAAGGTTTGCAACCAGACTAGAACCCGAGCTGAGAGGTATGAACTACGAGGAGAGACTACGGGAATTAAACCTCACATCGCTGGAAGACAGAAGAGTTAGGGGGGACACGATCACCACACACAAGATTCTCAAATGATTTGATAGGGGAAGATAGAGACAGGGTATTTAGCACAAGGGGCAGACGCACTAGGGGTCACAGGTGTAAATTGAGTGCCCAAATGAGCCATTGAGACGTTAGAAGGAATTTTCCAGTGTCAGAGTAGTAGACAAAAGGAATGCACTAGAAAGTGATGTGGCTGACTCCATACACAGCTTAAAGTGTAGATATGATAGAGTCCAGTAGGCTTAGGAACCTGTACATTATTTGACTGACAGTGATGGCTTCTACGTACTACGTCAGTGATGGACGTAGAATCACTGTTTACCAACGTACCTGTGGATGAAACAATCGGGATGATAGCCGACAGAGTGTATCGTGATCCGGCCTGTACTTCTCTTGACATACCAGAAAACATTCTAAGGAAACTACTCCAAGCTTGTACTAAAGAGGCACCCTTCTTGAGCCCGGATGGACACATGTATAAGCAAGTAGATGGGGTCGCCATGGGTTCTCCCCTAGGTGTCCTGTTTGCAAACTTCTACATGGGTACCATCGAGCAAAAAGTCTTAGTCGACATGAACTTGAAACCGGCCATATACTGCAGGTATGTTGACAACATTTTTACACAGGTACCTGATGTCAGACATCTGCAGGAGCTGAAGGAGGCATTTGAGCAGAATTCTGTGTTGCGTTTCACTTACGAGATGTAGAAGGATGGGAAGCTGCCCTTTCTAGATGTAACAGTCATGGAAAAGAGCGGAGGTTTCCACACTGCAGTCTACACTAAGGAAACAAATATGGGAATGTGCCTAAATGCCAACAGTAACTGCCCAGACAGGTACAAGAGGAGTGTTGTTAACGCTTATGTCGACCGTGCTCTCAGCCACTGCTCAGGATGGAAGCAAGTCGATGAAGAACTCTGTAGGGTAAGGCAGGTCCTAGTCAACAACGGCTTCTCTAATGGTTTCGTTGAAGACATCATAAGAAGGAAGGTGAAACGCCATGCGATCTCTGAGGAGACAATTACAACTAACACAACACCTATTCCCCCTAGTAGACTATTTTACAGGAACTTCATTTCCACAGCTCATAAAACGGAGGAAAGGGTCCTGAAAGATATTGTAATAGAAACGTTATCCCTACAGACAAAAATCAGAAGAGACAACTGACGATTTACTATAAAACCAAAAAAACGGCCAGCCTACTCATGAGAAACTTTCCAGACACAAAGCAGAACGCTTTAAAAGAGACCAACGTCGTCTATGCCTTCAAATGCTCACTTGGAGACTGTAAGCCTCAAAAAACCCAGTATATAGGCAAGACAACAACATCTCTTTCCAGGCGATTAACGATGGATAAGCAACAGGGCTCCATTAAGGAACATATAATCTCTTCCCACAACCAGACCATCACCAGAGAAATCTTAGCAAACAACACAGAAATCATCGATAGATACAGCGATAGCAGGCGGCTTGACATCTGCGAGGCACTACACATCAAGAAGTCAACACCAGCAATCAACAGCCAATTAATGCACAACTATATTCTACCCACTTCAAGACTCCGCTCCAATATAGAAGCATCAAGAAATATGGGCCAATAGGCCCTCTGCAGTTACTTCCATTCTTACCTTCAATACCCATTGTTTCATGTTCCATCCTGTGTTCAAAGTTTTGTTCACCTCATCTATAACTGTTGTAACATATCACCTCACCCAAAATGCGGGTATAAAATGAAAAATGAAAGCTGTTTAAATCATTGCATAGTAAGAACTCTGTTTAGTGTGTGTAGGTTATAGTTGTGTGTGTGTAAACTAAAAGTGTTTTAAAATGTAATAAGTTATTACGAAACACGTTCAAGTGTCGCGTCAGACAAGAAATAAAAATGAATTTTGGAGAATTGATTTTTCAATTACCATCAACAGTGAAACGAAACATAAGAATTATCGAGAAAATTCGTGTTAGAATTATTAATCTTACTTTTTCGGTCATATATATATATATATATATATATATATATATATATATATATATATATATATATATATATATATATATATATATATATATATATGTCGTACCTAGTTGCCAGAACGCACTTCTCGGCCTACTATGCAAGGCCCGATTTGCCTAATAAGCCAAGTTTTCCTGAATAAATATATTTGCTCTAATTTTTTTCTTATGAAATGATAAAGCTACCCATTTCATTATGTATGAGGTCAATTTTTTTTATTGGAGTTAAAATTAACTTAGATATAGGACCGAACCTAACCAACCCTACCTAACCTAACCTAACCTATCTTTATAGGTTAGGTTAGGTTAGGTAGCCGAAAAAGTTAGGTTAGGTTAGGTTAGGTTGGTTAGGTAGTCGAAAAACAATTAATTCATGAAAACTAGGCTTATTAGGCAAATCGGGCCTTGCATAGTAGGCTGAGAAGTGCGTTCTGGCTACTAGGTACGACATATATACATATATATATATATATATATATATATATATATATATATATATATATATATATACATATATATATATATATATATATATATATATATATATATATATATATGTATATATATATATATATATATATATATATATATATATATATATATATATATATATATATATATATACTGACTGACTAGAGAAAGAGAGAGAGGATACAGGCCAGCACCTGGAACCTGACCAACCCATCTCTAGGGAAAGGATTACCAGAAACAGGAATGGTCAAAGAGGATTAAGCGGTCAGAGAATAAGGATGAAAGATTAAAGAAAAGCCTCATGAACACATAATAAATGAACATAAAATTGTAATGAGACATTGTAAGCCTCCCTTTCAGAGTTTTTTCTTAAACTGTTGTGTAATGTTGTAACTTAAAACAGGGTCAAGTTTGTACATACCAGTACTAACATTGAGAAGATTTGGACAATGACTAATTAGGGCAGACTCAATTAAATTCCGCTCCACAAAGCCACAGCAATTGGCAATGCTTTTCGCCCCATCCCAATTACTAGTGTGATCACACAAACTTGTATGAAGATACAAAGCATTGCACGTTTGGGCAGTTCTTATACTATAAGCATGTTGGGACATACGTAATTGTAAGGATTTTCCTGTTTGTCCAAGGTACACAGACTCACAATCATTGCAGGGAATCGAATACACACAATCGCTGTACCAGGGGAGTTTTTTATTAAATTAGACTTGATCGTATTACTAGTGAACACTAAATTGATACTAAGGTTCGTAAAAACTGGAGAAAGTTTCTCAAATCCCATCGCATAATGTACCACCAATGAGTTTCTATTTTCTGGTTTCGCTTTGGAGACATTATTATAAAACGTACGTTTAGCTTTCCCAAATGAACAATCCAAAAACATCTTAGGGTACTGTAAACGCTTCCCAATTTCATATATTTTAGCTATCTCTTCATCAAAAAACTCAGGGCTGCATACCCTCAAACCTCGAAGAAACATTCCTGTAAATACTGCCTGTTTAACTTTACTATGATGATTCGAATAATAATGAACAAACGACCCCACGTTGGTAGGTTTTCTATACACATTAAATTTGAACCTTCTTTTGACTCCATGAATCATAATGTCCAAAAACGGAAGAGTACCATTCTCCTCATTTTCACATATGAATTTTATTGAAGGTACCAAAGAATTAAGTTCATTAAGAAAAAGAATTTGGTCGTGGTCATTCGGCCATAAGCACAAAACATCGTCGACATACCTAAACCAGACTACATTAGAGGGGATAATCCTGGATAAGATTTTTGTTTCGAAGAACTCCATATACAAATTGTTCAAAACTGGGGAAAGGGGATTGCCCATTGCCATTCCAAATGTTTGTTTGAAAAATTTTCCATTGAAACTGAAATAATTGTCTTTTATACATAATTTGATAAGTTCCAACACATTATTGGTCTGCAAGCCAAAATTATATTTAGGCAGTTCCTCAGTTCCAAAATTATAATAAAGCAGTCACGTCAAAACTTACAAGTTTAAAATCAAAATTCAAATTTAGTGTGGATAGCTTATTAATTAAGTCTACATTGTTAGTTAAGTGCGAGTTAGAAATAGTACCAACGATAGGGGACAAAACTTTAACCAACCACTTAGAAAGTTTGTAAGCCGCTGAACCAACTGAACTAATAATCGGTCTAACTGGATTATGAGGTTTATGGGTTTTTATAAGACCATACATATAAGGTAGAGAGGGAGATCGACTTGTTAGCCTAGAAATCAACTCTTTATCGCCTTTGCACAAAGTTTTGAGAGTTTTGTTAAAATGTGCGATCACTTTTTCAGTAGGATCTCTGTTAACCAATAGGTAAGTATCCCTGTCTTCCAAAAGTAACTCCATTTTGGAAGATAGGGATACTCAATTGTCATGTGCCTGACACTCTCAATTGTGTATAACAAATTACTGGTAAAATTTAAATTGCCAAAAATTTGGAAGATGGATTATGTAATTCCCAACAACCAAGAAGGCAGACAGACAGGAGGCACTGAACAAAAAGCCAGTTTGCCGAACTTGCATACCATCCAAGGTGATGGAGAAGAGTGTGTGAAAAAAACTAGTAACACATCTGGAGCGAAAGAGCTTTGTAACTCATCATCAGCATGGGTTCAGGGATGCCAAGTCTTCCCTTCCCTCAATTCTATTATCAGGCAAGAATGAGACGGGTGGGCAGACTCCATATTTTTGGATTGTCAGAAAGCCCTTGACACAGTACCCCATAGGAGATTACTGTACAAGATGTAGATGCAATTAGGAGTAAAAGAGAAGGTACTTTTCTTTTACCTAAGCAACAGACGACAGCGAGTCTCTGTGAATGGTGAGGTCTCAGAGAGGCGAGGTGTCACCAGTGAAGTCTCGCAGGGTTCAGTCTTTGGACCTATCCTGTTTCTGATTGTTACGAACCCAAGTGAATCGTCAGAGCGACGTCAACGCCATCTGTGAGTCAGCTCCCGAAACCCCCACAACATGGACAACGCCATCTTGTGATGACAGGAATATACCGGCGAGAGGCGCTAGATTTCTGTCCTAGTCGGCTCGTGAGGTAGCTGGTGACTTCTAGTGAGGTGGTGTTTAGAAAAGCAGCGCCATCTGTCATAAGCGTAGTTGGATGTATGTGTCTAAGCTAGTAAGTGATGTTTCCTAGTGGTCCCATGTAGTGTCCCAGTTAACTGATGACGTGTCTGTATTCACAGAGTCAACGTAGGGCTGCTGTGATACAAGGAGAGGCAGTCTACCCAGGGCAGCCAAGGTCTCTACACCAGTCTGCTTTAAGGAAGCAGTGAGTCACCGCCGGAAGAGAACTGTAAAGTGTTCCACTGTCTGCCTGTGGAGTGGCAGTGACAGGATTTGCCGTACCCGGGGCTGGCTACTAGAAGAGACAACTGACTGAGGTGCCGAAGAGGAGAATAACCAGCGAGTTGTACGAAGCTCCTGCCTAGGGCCCGCTACCCTAGTATCTGCAAGTGAAGTGGCCCAGCAGCGCGAGGCTGATTGGTACCTGCCAGCAACAGACTGGACTGTGGTTGTGGGCCTTCACGAAGAGGCACTTAGTGCCTCCCTAGTAACTTAGGAAGCCGGTCGGCTAAGCAGACAGCACGCTGGACTGTGATCCTGTGGTCCCGGGTTCGATCCCGGGCGCCGGCGAGAAACAGTAGGCAGAGTTTCTTTCACCCTATGCCCCTGTTACCTAGCAGTAAATAGGTACCTGGGTGTTAGTCAGCTGTCATGGGCTGCTTCCTGGGGGTGAAGGCCTGGTCAAAGACCGGGCCGCGGGGGCACTAAAGCCCCGAAATCATCTCAAGAAAACCTCAAGAAGTGGAATTCTGGGTTGGCTGGCCCGTGGCCAGGGTAGACTCATTGTTGTTTCCCGGTACTTACTGAGAGTAGTACCACGGATGAGGAAACACAGTACAAGACTGCATCGATTGAGCTTCGCCGAGTGTTGAGTGTCTTCTGAGAGAGACGTTGGTGTACATATAGTGTAGTAATACTTCCTTTTAAGAGTTATATATATATATATATATATATATATATATATGGTGATGGGAAAATAATTATATATGGATAAAGTGATGAACTGTTGTATTTAATGTACCTCCCCCTTTTATTTTACTTGCATTACTGAGCTCACCCCCTTGAAAGCCTCTACTAACTTGGGGCCGGATACCAAAACTTTCGTACCACCAAAAAAGAACCCGGTTGCGACCCATTGAGGCCGTAACACTGATACATGTAAATGATCTCCCAGATGGAATAGACTCGTTCCACACAATGTTTGCTGAGTATTAAAAAATTCTGAGGAGGATTAAGACCAAGGAAGATGACAAGAGGCTACAAGATGACCTAGACAAACTAAAGGAATGGTCCTGCAAATGGCTACTAAAGTTCAACCAAAGTAAATGTAAGGCAATGCAACTGGGCTAAGAGAATAGGAGACCAGACACATGATACCGAAAGCGAGACGAAATCCTTCATAAAAACGGTTATCTAGGAGTTAATATTATGCTAAACCTGTCTCCTGAAGCCCACATCCATAGAATATCATCATTTGCATATGCGAGCCAGACTAACATCAAAACTGCCTTTAGAAACTTGCGTAAGGAATCACTTAGAACCTAGTATATCACATATGTCAGACCAATCCTGGAGTATGTAGCCCCATGTGATGCACAAGGTGTAGGTAGAGAAGGTTCCGAAGTATGCTGCTAAACTACTTCCAGAATTAAGGAGCACGAGTTACGAGAAAAGGCTGCATGAATTGCTTTTCACCACGCTGGAAGACTAAGGAGCTCGGGAAGACAAGATCGCCACATACAAAGTTCTCCGGGGAATTGACAGGGTAGACAAGGATGGATTAACACCGGTGGTACTCACAGAAGGGGTCACAGGTTGAATTTGAGTATCCAAATGAGCCACAGAGACTTTTGAAAGAACTTTTTCAGTGTCAGAGTAGTTAATGAATAGAATGCATTAGGAAGTGATGTGATGGAGTCTGACTTCATATAGGTACAAATGTAGATAAGATAGAACACAATAAGCTCAGGAACCTGAACTCCAGTTGATTAGCAGTTGAAAGTCGGGCCCAAGGAGCCGAAGCTAAACCTCACAAACACAATTAGGTGAGTATACACACTTACTTTACTTACGTGGCCAGTTGCTGGAAGAAGACAAATTTGTACCAATTTTCATGACGAGATGGGGAAGCAGAACTTAACTAAAGACCTGTATCACTGATAAGTCTCCCCCTACAAAGTCCATGAATGAATAATCAGGTTAAGACTGGTTACATTCTTAAAGATAATTAGGTAAATAAACAAAACACCAACATGGGTTCTGGGAAGGGAAATCATATCTAACAAAGTTTCTGGAATTCTATAATAAAGTAACAAGAATAAGGCAAGTCGAAGAAGGAAGGATTGCATATTTATGTCATGCCAAAAAGCCTTTGATACAATACCACACAGGAGACTAATATACAAACTCGAGAGACAGACATTGTTAAGAGATAAAGCCCTAACATAGATAAGGAATTAACTATCAGGCAGGAGACAGTGAGTTGGCGAGAAGTCAGAATGGCGAGCAGTAAAGATTGAAATTCCTCAAGGATTGGTTCTTGGACAAGTTCAATTTCTAATATACATAACTGACGTCTACAGGAGTTGAGTCTCTTATGTCGATGTTCGCAGATGACGCATTATAAATGTGACGAGTTGTGACAAATGATGACTGTAGGATACTCCAACAGGACTTGAACAAGTTGAGGAGATGGTCGGAGAAATGGGTACTGGAGATCAACACAATGCAGGTGTAAAATAATGGAAATGGCACAAAGTGACAGGAGGCCACAGGGACCGTACAAAGTGGAGGAAAACTACCAACTTTTGATGACTCGAGAAGGAGACCTGGGAGTGGATACAATACCAAATCTAACTCCTGAGGCACATAAAATAGGATAACGACAGCAGCGTACTCTATGCTTGCAAAAGTTAGAACATCATTCAGGAACCTATATGTGGAAGCATTTAGAACACTTTACACTTCCTTCATGAGACCAGCATTAGACTATGCCGCCCTATCATGCCCTCACCTAAAGAAACATAAAGAAATTAGAAAAGGTTCAAAAGTTTGCGATGAGGCTCGTCTCAGAATTGTGAGGTAAGGGGGTATGAAGGACTGAAGGAACTGCACCTCACGACGCAAGAATAAAGGAAGGATTGGGGAGATATGCTAGAAACATATAACATGCTTAAGGGGATTGAGAATGTGGAAATAGACGAAATGTTCACACTGAATACCAACAAAACAAGCGGGAATGGGTGGAAGCTCAAAACTCAGATGAGTCATAGAGGTGTTAAAATGTTTTCATTTAGCAAAAGGAGTTGTGGGAAAATGGAATGAACTAAAGGAGCAAGTTGTGGAAGCATCATTTATTCATAATTTTAAACACTCATATAATAGGGAAAGAGGACAGGAGTCATTGCTTTAAACTACCTGCGGCAAGAAATGCGGGGTCCAGGAGCCGAGGCTAGATCTTGCAGGCACAAATAGTTTAGTACAAATAGATTAGAACACAAACGCATGTAAAAATACATACTCACACACAGGGAGGAATGGGATGCAGACATATAAAATAGTTATGAGGATTGACAAGGTGGAAATACAGAAAATGTTTACTATGAATGCTAATAGAACAAGGGGGAGGGGGCGGGCATGGATGGAAGCTTGAGACTCAACTGTGTCATAGAGATGTTAGAACATTTTCTTCTAGCATAACAGTAGTGAGTAAACCTAAAGAAGCAGGTTGTAGAGGCCAACTCAGTTCACAACTGTAAAAGCAGGTATAATAGGAAACAGTTCAGGTGTCATTGTAATAGACAACCAACTGCTAGAAAAATGGAGTCCAAGAGCTAGATCTCGATCCTGCAGGTACAAATAGGCGAGTACACACACACACACTCTGGCTGACTAGACAGCACACTTGACGAGTGATCCTGTGGTCCCGGGTTCGATTCCCGGCGCCAGCGAGAAACAATGGGCTGAGTTTCTTTCACCCTGATGCTCCTGTTACCTAGCAGTAAATAGGCGCCTGGGAGTTAGTCAGCTGTCACGGGCTGCTTCCTGTGTGTGTGTGTGTGTGTGTGTGTGTGTGTGTGTGTGTGGTGCGGAAAAAAAATAGTTAGTAATAGTTGAGAGGCGGGCCGAAAGAGCAGAGCTCAACCCCCCCCGCAAGCACATCTAGGTGAATACACACGCACTGTGTGCGTGTGTGTTAGGGGGGCCGTGGCTTAATGGGCAGCGCTTGGGACTCGTAATCCCATGGTCCGGGTTCGATCCCGGCAGCCAGCAGAAACAGTTAGGCAGAGTTTCCTTCACCCTGACGCGCCTGTTACCTAGCAGTAAATAGTGTATTCACCTAGTTGTGCATGCGGGGGTTGAGCTCTGATCTTTCGGCCCGCATCTCAACTGTCAATCAATCAACTGTTAGTAACTACTATGTCTTTTTTGTCTCCCCCCCCCCCCACACACAGTGGGGAACCGGTGGCCGAGCGGATAGCACGCTGATCACGTGATCCTGTGGTCCCGGGTTCGATCCAAGGCGCCGGCGAGAAACGATGGGCAAAGTTTCTTTCACCCTATGCCCCTGTTACCTAGCAGTAAGAGGGTTGTTACCCTTAAGGGTGACAAGCACCGTCCCCACCTCACACAGGGAACACTGGGTAGCAAAAGCAAAAACTTGGCCTTCAACTAAAACTCAAAAGGTAATTCAATATCCCCGGCAAAACGGGAAGCCATTCACCTACCAAGTCTGAGCGCACTACGGGAAGGGAACTATTAGGGGAAAGCGGCAAACATTGATTGGCACACCAGGAGCCCACCACGGCTAAGAGCACACCAGGAGTCCACCACGGCTGAGGGCACACCAGGAGTCCACCACGGCTGAGGGCACACCAGGAGCCCACCACGGCTGAGGGCACACCAGGAGCCCACCACGGCTGAGGGCACACCAGGAGCCCACCACGGCTGAGGGCACACCAGGAGCCCACCACGGCTAAGGGCACACCAGGAGTCCACCACGGCTGAGGGCACACCAGGAGTCCACCACGGCTGAGGGCACACCAGGAGCCCACCACGGCTGAGGGCACACCAGGAGCCCACCACGGCTGAGGGCACACCAGGAGCCCACCACGGCTAAGGGCACACCAGGAGCCCACCACGGCTAAGAGCACACCAGGAGTCCACCACGGCTGAGGGCACACCAGGAGTCCACCACGGCTGAGGGCACACCAGGAGCCCACCACGGCTGAGGGCACACCAGGAGCCCACCACGGCTGAGGGCACACCAGGAGCCCACCACGGCTAAGGGCACACCAGGAGTCCACCACGGCTGAGGGCACACCAGGAGTCCACCACGGCTAAGGGCACACCAGGAGTCCACCACGGCTGACGGCACACCAGGAGCCCACCACGGCTGAGGGCACACCAGGAGCCCACCACGGCTAAGGGCACACCAGGAGCCCACCACGGCTAAGGGCACACCAGGAGTCCACCACGGCTGAGGGCACACCAGGAGCCCACCACGGCTGAGGGCACACCAGGAGTCCACCACGGCTGAGGGCACACCAGGAGTCCACCACGGCTGAGGGCACACCAGGAGCCCACCACGGCTGAGGGCACACCAGGAGCCCACCACAGCTAAGGGCACACCAGGAGCCCACCACGGCTAAGGGCACACCAGGAGTCCACCACGGCTGAGGGCACACCAGGAGCCCACCACGGCTGAGGGCACACCAGGGCTAAGGGCACACCAGGAGCCCACCACGGCTAAGGGCACACCAGGAGTCCACCACGGCTGAGGGCACACCAGGAGCCCACCACGGCTAAGGGCACACCAGGAGCCCACCACGGCTGAGGGCACATCAGGAGTCCACCACGGCTGAGGGCACACCAGGAGCCCACCACGGCTGAGGGCACACCAGGAGTCCACCACGGCTGAGGGCACACCAGGAGCCCACCACGGCTAAGGGCACACCAGGAGCCCACCACGGCTAAGGGCACACCAGGAGCCCACCACGGCTGAGGGCACATCAGGAGCCCACCACGGCTGAGGGCACACCAGGAGTCCACCACGGCTGAGGGCACACCAGTAGTAGGGAGTACAGTCCACAGAACATTTTTTTTTTTCAAGCGAGAGGACCCCTGTGGACTGTACAGTCCACAGAACATTTTTTTTTTTCAGGCCAGAGAACCCCTGTGAGGTGTAAGCGCCACAGGTAATTTTTTTTTCTGGGAAATATCGTGTCTGTGAGCCAGGGTTTTCAGGTAAAATTTATGTCTGAGATTTTAGAAGTTTGTTAAGGTCTTATGGGAGAAATAGCAATCTGTCGCCTCACCTGTGTTTACTTTAGACATCAGCCAGACGCGGCCTTCAGGTCACCTCGGTAATCGTATCTTATCTTCTCCATAATAATATCTGGACCGTCCCTCTCTCTCTCTCTCTCTCTCTCTCCTCCTATTTCCTTACAGCTATTTTCAGAGTTTCAAATAATCATAGAAGTTTATTTATATGTTTATGACCGAATTTGTAAAAGGACCATTTTCAGAGAATATTGTCTTAGATGTTTTGTTAAGGAAAACAGACAACTTATCCATAACATTTAGTTTTATAACCATTTACGGCTATTTCACCTGTAAAGACCAAAATTCGTCAGAGACAGTTTTAAGCTCATATTTCATCAGAGTCCAATTATCAACAGAAATTCGTCAGAGTCTACTTTGAGAGCAAAATTCGTCAGAGACAGTTTTAAGCTCATATTTCATCAGAGTCCTGTAATCTGTGAAAATTCGCCAGAGTCTACTTTGAGAGCAAAATTAGTCAGAGACAGTTTTAAGCTCATATTTCATCAGAGTCCAATTATCAACAGAAATTCGCCAGAGTCTACTTTGAGAGCAAAATTCGTCAGAGACAGTTTTAAGCTCATATTTCATCAGAGTCCAATTATCAACAGAAATTCTCCAGAGTATACTTTGAGAGCAAAATTAGTCAGAGACAGTTTTTAGCTCATATTTCATCAGAGACCATTTTATACCTAAAAATGAACAGAGTCCAGTTTGTGAGCAAAATTAGTCAGAGACAGTTTTAAGCTCATATTTCATCAGAGTCCAATTATCAACAGAAATTCGCCAGAGTCTACTTGAGAGCAAAATTAGTCAGAGACAGTTTTAAGCTCAAATTTCATCAGTGTCCTGTAATCCGTGAAAATTCATCAGAGTCCAGTTCTTGATCGAAATTCATCAGAGTCCAGTTTTCTAGCAAAATTCGTCAGAGTCTACTTTGAGAGCAAAATTAGTCAGAGACAGTTTTAAGCTCAAATTTCATCAGAGTCCAGTTCATGATCGAAATTAATCAGAGTCCAATTAAAGACCCAAATTTGACAGAGACCACATTTTCGCAACTAGCAGTCCAATCCCCCTGAAATTTTAAACAGTCATATTTCAGACGTAGTAAATAAGATCAAGTCAATTACTGAGCTCCAGCTCTTGTCCTCCTGTATTTGCATATTTTCTCTATATTCAGCTGTATTCTTCACATTTTTTCCATGTTTTCTGTGTTGATTCCATGTTCTATAAATGTTCACAGCATGCTCAGTTCAAATTTTTTCTACCATTTTCCCCCGTATGTTCACTATGTTCTTTGTCATATTTTCATGTGCATCATATGTTCTCTGTATAACTTTTATACTCAATATTCATGTTCTCAATATTCTTAGCTTGTTCTTCACTTGTTCAGTGTTCATTCTTTGTATTCCCTATGTTCCTTATCATGTCTTCATATTCTCTATAAGTTCATATTCCCTGCATGTTCACTCTATTCATCAACTTTTTCTTACATGTTTTCTGTGTTCACCGTATGTTCACTGTGTTCATTCCCCTACATAACCTCAATTTTTTATGTTCTTTGTTTCTTTAAACAAATTTGTTTCTTCCATTCACTAACTAGTTCTTTGTCAAATAATATTATACTGCAATTCAGTTCCCTCAACAATTTTTGTCTCCCAGTTTTTATTTGCAAAACTATGTCAAAGTAATTCTCGTAGTCAACTTAATAGTTCTACCAACCCCGTTCTTAAACAAATCTACACTTTATTCAGTTCCAAATTTACAAAGACAAACCTTTCTTGTAACTTCATAACTAAAAATCTTTCCCCAATCAACTAAAACATAGTCGCTTTCCTCTTTTCTCAACTAAACTTATTATCCATTCAACCAAAAAATAGTCAAAGGAATCTTTCCAACACTGTTCATAAGTAAACTTATTCCCTAGTCATCAGAAAATAACCATGTTCTTCATGTTTCATTGTCATTTCATAACTAAAATTATCCATCAATCAACAGAAATAGTCTTGTTCATCATTTTGTAACAACCATTATGTTTTCGTCAAAGTAAGAAAAAATAACCAAAGATATCTTTCATCGCTGTTCTTAACTAACATTTATACTTTGGGGAGCACAAAAATAGTCTCCCTCGTCATGTTTTGTCTTTTTCCTTAACTAAAAGTATTCATCAGTCAGCTAAAAAATAGTTACTTCATCATATTTCCTTGTCATTTCGTAACTAAAATTACATGTCGCTAAGTAAGAAAAATAGTCAAATGTAACTTTTTCAGCACTTTCGTAAAAATTATATGTCGTTAAGTAAGAAAAATAGTCAAAGGTGCTCTCCGTGACACCAAAGTTACTCTTCGAGAAATCAAAGACACTCTCAAACACTCAAAAATATACTCGCATCCTCAAAGTTATTCTCAGAGTCATCAAAAAGTTAATCTCAGTCATCAAAATGCTATTCTCTAAGTAGCCTTTCATTCATCAGAGAAACTTTCTAAGACATCTTCGTTCATTAAAGTTAATCTCAGAGGCATAAAAGTTATTCTCAGAGTCATCAAAAAGTTAATCTCAGTCATCAAAATGCTATTCTCTAAGTAACCTTTCATTCATCAGAGAAACTTTCTAAGACATCTTCGTTCATTAAAGTTAATCTCAGAGGCATAAAAGTTATTCTCAGAGCTATCAAACTTGTTCTCGATGCCATCAAAAAGTATTTTCTCGTTCATCAAAGTTAATCTCAGAGTTAACAAAGGTAATCTCTAACTCACTTTCGTTCAACATATTAATTCGCTAAGTCCTCAAAGTTATACTCTAAGACAACAAAGTCTTTCTCAGAGCTATCAAACTTGTTCTCAAAGTCATCAAAGTTATTCACAGAGTCATCAAAGTTAATCTTAGACATCATTTTTCATCAAAGATATTCTCTCTAAACCATCAATGTTCTTCTCTAAGACATAAAAGTTATTCTCAGAGTCACCTTCGTTCTGCAGAGAAACTTTCCAAAACATCTTTGTTCATCAAAGTTATTCTCGGAGTCATCAAAAGGTATTCTCTAACTCACTTTTGGTCATTAAAGTTAATTTCTATGTTATAAAAGTTTGTCTCAGAGACATCTAAAGTTAATCTTAGAGTTATCAAATGTAATCTCTAACTCACTTTTGTTCATCAAAGTTGATCTCAGAGTTAACAAAGGTAATCTCTAACTCACTCTCGTTCATCAAAGTTGTTTCAAAGACATCAAAGTTAATCTCAGAGTTATCCAAAGATATTCTCATGTCCACAAAAGTTATTCCAAGAGACGTCAAAGTTAATCTCAGACATCTTCGTTCATAAAAGTTATTCTCAGAGACATCTAAAGTTATTCTCTAAGACATCAAAGTTATTCTAACAGCTATCAAAAGTTATTCTCAGTCATGATATGTTATTCTCTAAGTAACCTTCCATTCATCAAAGACATTCTCTAAGTCCTGAAAGTTATTCTCTAAGACAGAGCAAAGTTATTCTCAGAGTCATCAAAGTTATTCTCTATGTCATCAAAAAGTTATTCTCTGAGCTAACAAAATACTACTCATGTTCTCAGAAGTCATTCTCAAACTCATCAAAGTTATTCTCAGAGTCATCAAAAGTTGTTCTCTAAGATATCAATGTTGTTATCTACGACATCAAAGATGTTCTGTAAATCATAAAAGTTAATCTTAACTCACCTTCGTTCATTAGAGAAACTTTCCAATCCATATTCGTTGACCAGAGTTATTCTCAGAGTCATCAAAGCGATCTCTAATTCATCTTCGTTCTCCAAAAAGTTGTTCTCTAAGACACCTTCATTCATCAAAGAAACTCTCCTTCTTCCATCATGTTATTCTTTAAGACATCTTCAGTCATAAAATTTTCTCTCCAAAATGTAACTAGTTCAGCTTTTCATACCAAACCTGCACTTGTTAAAATATATTTCATTAGTCGCTTTACCCTAAAACTGTTCTCTGAACTACACTGTTCAAACCTACGTAACCTATCCTCTCCACCCAATGTTACTTACCTAACTTAACCTGCATAACCTAACTTTACCTATCTTACCTTACCTTACCTATCTTACCTAACCTAACCTAACTTTACTTATCTTACCTTACCTATCTTACCTAACCTAACTTATCCTGCTTAACCTAACTTACCTTACCTTACCTATCTTACCTAACTTACATAATTTAACCTAACTTAACCTGCCTAACCTAACTTTAAATACCCTAACTTAACTTACCTACATTACCTAACTTAACTTAACCTGCTTAACCTAACTTACCTACATTACCTAACTTAACCTGCATAACCTAACCTGCTTAACTTACCTTACCTATCTTACCTAACTTACCTACATTACCTAACTTAACTTAACCTGCTTAACCTAACTTAACCTAACCTGCTTAACTTAACTTACCTTACCTATCTTACCTAACTTACCTACATTACCTAACTTAACTTAATCTAACTTACCTACATTACCTAACTTAACCTGCATAACCTAACCTGCTTAACTTAACTTACCTTACCTTACCTTACCTATCTTACCTAACTTACCTGACTTAACCTAACTTATCCTGCTTAACCTAACCCACCTACATTTACCTAACTTAACCTGCCTAACCTAACTTTACCTACCCTAACTTAACTTACCTACTTTACCTAACTTAACCTGCATAACCTAACCTGCTTAACTTAACTTACCTTACCTTACCTATCTTACATAATTTAACCTAAGTTACCTTACCTTACCTAACTTAACCTGCTTAACCTAACTTATTTAACTTATCTTACCTATCCTATCCTAACCTAACTTGCTTTACCTAACTTAATCTTACATTCCCAAACTGATGTATCCTAACTTACCTAGTCAAACCAGACATGATCTAACTTACATAATTATTCCTTCTTGTCTTTTGTGTTTCGTCAATCATTGTCTCATATTCATTTACTCATTTCATTAGTTAATTTCTCAAATGGTCACTTATGCATTTCAAGTGCTATTTGTTAGAGATTGGATATTTAAGCATTTCAAAGAATTTTTGTTATATATGGGCATTTACTCATTTCAAGGGATAATTTCACAAATGGACGTTTTTGCATTTCAAGTGTTATTTGTTTAAGATTTGGTGTTTAACCATTTCAAAGGATTTTTGTTATATATGGGAACTTACTCGTTTCAAGGGCTAATTTCTCAAATGGTCATTTTTGCAGATCAAGGGTTATTTGTTAAAGTTTATCAAGTTGCTCATAAGTTGTATTTATTATGTTTGTTATCATATGTTCTTATTCCCCAACCCTTTAACCTAACCTTTCAGATGTTGTTTATTTGGTAGGTTCTATCATATGTTCTTATTCCCCAACCCTTTAACCTAACCTTTCAGATGTAGTTTATTTGGTAGGTTCTATCATATGTTCTTATTCCCCAACCCTTTAACCTAACCTTTCAGATGCAGTTTATTGTGTTTTTGACGTATTTGTTGAATATATTATCCTTTTCCTAACCTTTCAGATGTAGCTTTGTTTCTCCTTTTTGTATATTTTTACCCAAACCCACCATCCCACTTAACCTTCTTTCCTTCTTTTACTTTGTTTTCACATATAAGTTCATTCTTTATCTTAGTAATAATAAAATTACATTAGTAAAGAATCAGATCTATTAAGACTTGAAATTGAGAAAAACAAGAGAGCAAGTGAGTGAGAGCATGAAAAGAGGAGAAAAGAGTAAGAGAGAGGGGGGGAGGAAGAGCATGGGAGCACTAAGACTTGAATTTGAGAAAAAGAAAAACTAAGTGAATGAGAGTGAGGGTGTGAGAATGGGGGCATTAAGACTTGAATTTGAGAAAGAAGAGAGCATTCGAGCAAATGAGGGAGAGAGAGGGGGAGGAAGAGAGAGAATAAGGGAGAGAGATATAAAAGGAGGTTTAGAAGGAGTAGGAGAATCAAAGTAAAAGAAGGAAAGAAGGTTAAGTGGGATGGTGGGTTTGGGTAAAAATATACAAAAAGGAGAAACAAAGCTACATCTGAAAGGTTAGGAAAAGGATAAAATATTCAACAAATACGTCAAAAACACAATAAACTGCATCTGAAAGGTTAGGTTAAAGGGTTGGGGAATAAGAACATATGATAGAACCTACCAAATAAACTACATCTGAAAGGTTAGGTTAAAGGGTTGGGGAATAAGAACATATGATAGAACCTACCAAATAAACTACATCTGAAAGGTTAGGTTAAAGGGTTGGGGAATAAGAACATATGATAACAAACATAATAAATACAACTTATGAGCAACTTGATGAACTTTAACAAATAACCCTTGATCTGCAAAAATGACCATTTGAGAAATTAGCCCTTGAAACGAGTAAGTTCCCATATATAACAAAAATCCTTTGAAACGGTTAAACACCAAATCTTAAACAAATAACACTTGAAATGCAAAAACGTCCATTTGAGAAATTATCCCTTGAAATGAGTAAATGCCCATATATAACAAAAATTCTTTGAAATGCTTAAATATCCAATCTCTAACAAATAGCACTTGAAATGCATAAGTGACCATTTGAGAAATTATCCCTTGAAATGAGTAAATGCCCATGCCCATATATAACAAAAATTCTTTGAAATGCTTAAATATCCAATCTCTAACAAATAGCACTTGAAATGCATAAGTGACCATTTGAGAAATTAACTAATGAAATGAGTAAATGAATATGAGACAATGATTGACGAAACACAAAAGACAAGAAGGAATAATTATGTAAGTTAGATCATGTCTGGTTTGACTAGGTAAGTTAGGATACATCAGTTTGGGAATGTAAGATTAAGTTAGGTAAAGCAAGTTAGGTTAGGATAGGATAGGTAAGATAAGTTAAATAAGTTAGGTTAAGCAGGTTAAGTTAGGTAAGGTAAGGTAAGTTAGGTTAAATTATGTAAGTTATGTAAGATAGGTAAGGTAAGGTAAGTTAAGTTAAGCACGTTAGGTTATGCAGGTTAAGTTAGGTAAAGTAGGTAAGTTAAGTTAGGGTAGGTAAAGTTAGGTTAGGCAGGTTAAGTTAGGTAAATGTAGGTAAGTTAGGTTAAGCAGGATAAGTTAGGTTAAGTCAGGTAAGTTAGGTAAGATAGGTAAGGTAAGGTAAGTTAAGTTAAGCAGGTTAGGTTATGCAGGTTAAGTTAGGTAATGTAGGTAAGTTAGGTTAAGCAGGTTAAGTTAAGTTAGGTAATGTAGGTAAGATAGGTAAGGTAAGGTAAGTTAAGTTAAGCAGGTTAGGTTATGCAGGTTAAGTTAGGTAATGTAGGTAAGTTAGGTTAAGCAGGTTAAGTTAAGTTAGGTAATGTAGGTAAGATAGGTAAGGTAAGTTAAGTTAAGCAGGTTAGGTTATGCAGGTTAAGTTAGGTAATGTAGGTAAGTTAGGTTAAGCAGGTTAAGTTAAGTTAGGTAATGTAGGTAAGTTAAGTTAGGGTAGGTAAAGTTAGGTTAGGCAGGTTAAGTTAGGTTAAATTATGTAAGTTAGGTAAGATAGGTAAGGTAAGGTAAGTTAGGTTAAGCAGGATAAGTTAGGTTAGGTAAGATAGGTAAGGAAAAATAGGTAAAGTTAGGTTAGGTTAGGTAAGATAGGTAAGGTAAGGTAAGATAGGTAAAGTTAGGTTATGCAGGTTAAGTTAGGTAAGTAACATTGGGTGGAGAGGATAGGTTACGTAGGTTTGAACAGTGTAGTTCAGAGAACAGTTTTAGGGTAAAGCGACTAAGGAAATATATTTTAACAAGTGCAGGTTTGGTATGAAAAGCTGAACTAGTTACATTTTGGAGAGAAAATTTTATGACTGAAGATGTCTTAAAGAATAACATGATGGAAGAAGGAGAGTTTCTTTGATGAATGAAGGTGTCTTAGAGAACAACTTTTTGGAGAACGAAGATGAATTAGAGATCGCTTTGATGACTCTGAGAATAACTCTGGTCAACGAATATGGATTGGAAAGTTTCTCTAATGAACGAAGGTGAGTTAAGATTAACTTTTATGATTTACAGAACATCTTTGATGTCGTAGATAACAACATTGATATCTTAGAGAACAACTTTTGATGACTCTGAGAATAACTTTGATGAGTTTGAGAATGACTTCTGAGAACATGAGTAGTATTTTGTTAGCTCAGAGAATAACTTTTTGATGACATAGAGAATAACTTTGATGACTGAGAATAACTTTGCTGTCTTAGAGAATAACTTTCAGGACTTAGAGAATGTCTTTGATGAATGGAAGGTTACTTAGAGAATAACATATCATGACTGAGAATAACTTTTGATAGCTGTTAGAATAACTTTGATGTCTTAGAGAATAACTTTAGATGTCTCTGAGAATAACTTTTATGAACGAAGATGTCTGAGATTAACTTTGACGTCTCTTGGAATAACTTTTGTGGACATGAGAATATCTTTGGATAACTCTGAGATTAACTTTGATGTCTTTGAAACAACTTTGATGACTTTGAGAACAAGTTTGATAGCTCTGAGAAAGACTTTGTTGTCTTAGAGAATAACTTTGAGGACTTAGCGAATTAATATGTTGAACAAAAGTGAGTTAGAGATTACATTTGATAACTCTAAGATTAGCTTTAGATGTCTCTGAGAATAACTTTTATGAACGAAGATGCCTGAGATTAACTTTGACGTCTCTTGGAATAACTTTTGTGGACATGAGAATATCTTTGGATAACTCTGAGATTAACTTTGATGTCTTTGAAACAACTTTGATGAACGAGAGTGAGTTAGAGATTACCTTTGTTAACTCTGAGATCAACTTTGATGAACAAAAGTGAGTTAGAGATTACATTTGATAACTCTAAGATTAACTTTAGATGTCTCTGAGACAAACTTTTATAACATAGAAATTAACTTTAATGACCAAAAGTGAGTTAGAGAATACCTTTTGATGACTCCGAGAATAACTTTGATGAACAAAGATGTTTTGGAAAGTTTCTCTGCAGAACGAAGGTGACTCTGAGAATAACTTTTATGTCTTAGAGAAGAACATTGATGGTTTAGAGAGAATATCTTTGATGAAAAATTATGTCTAAGATTAACTTTGATGACTCTGTGAATAACTTTGATGACTTTGAGAACAAGTTTGATAGCTCTGAGAAAGACTTTGTTGTCTTAGAGTATAACTTTGAGGACTTAGCGAATTAATATGTTGAACGAAAGTGAGTTAGAGATTACCTTTGTTAACTCTGAGATTAACTTTGATGAACGAGAAAATACTTTTTGATGGCATCGAGAACAAGTTTGATATCTCTGAGAATAACTTTTATGCCTCTGAGATTAACTTTAATGAACGAAGATGTCTTAGAAAGTTTCTCTGATGAATGAAAGGTTACTTAGAGAATAGCATTTTGATGACTGAGATTAACTTTTTGATGACTCTGAGAATAACTTTTATGCCTCTGAGATTAACTTTAATGAACGAAGATGTCTTAGAAAGTTTCTCTGATGAATGAAAGGCTACTTAGAGAATAGCATTTTGATGACTGAGATTAACTTTTTGATGACTCTGAGAATAACTTTGAGGATGCGAGTAAATTTTTGAGTGTTTGAGAGTGTCTTTTGATATCTCGAAGAGTGCCCTTGAAGTCTTAAAGGATGTCTTTGATGTCTCGAAGGATGTCTTAGAGTGTAACTTTGGAGTCTTTGAGTAAGTCCTTGATGTATTGAAGAGTGTCTTTGATTTCTCGAAGAGTAACTTTGGTGTTACGGAGAGTACCTTTGACTATTTTTCTTACTTAACGACATATAATTTTACGAAAGTGCTGAAAAAGATACATTTGACTATTTTTTCTTACTTAGCGACATATAATTTTAGTTACGAAAGTGTTGAAAAAGTTACATTTGACTCTTTTAGTTGAGGAAAGACAAAAAAAAAATATGATGACAGTGACTGTTTTAGTGCTCCACAAAGTATAAATGTCAGTTAAGAACGACGATGATAGATATCTTTGACTATATTTTCTTACTTGACGATGGATAAAGTTAGTTATGAACAGTGCTGAAAAGATTCCTTTGACAATTTTTAGCTAAGCGAAAGGTTGTTTTAGTTAAGAACGGTGTTGAATGAGATTAATCCTGACTTTTTTCAGATGAGAGAAGTGATATTTCAGTTAAGAAATGACAAGGAAACATGATGATGTAACTATTTTTAGTTGACCGATGAATACTTTTAGTTGAGCAAAAGACAAAACATGATGAACATGACTTTTCTGATGATTGGCGGATAATTTTTAGATAAGAAATGACAATGAAACATGATGAACACGGTTATTTTCTGTTGACTATGGATAAGTTTAGTTGAAAAATGACGAAAGTGACTATGTTTTAGTTGATTGGCGAAAGATTTTTAGTTAAGAAGTTACGAGAAAGGTTTGTCTTTGTAAATTTGGAACTGAATAAAGTGTAGATTTGTTTAAGAACATGGCTGGTAGAACTATTAAGTTGACAACGAGAATTACTTTGACATAGTTTTGAAAATGAAACTGGGAGACTAAAATTGTTGAGGGAACTGTATTGCTGTATAATATTTGGCTAAGAACTAGTTAGTGAATGGAAGAAAACAAATTGGTTTAAAGAAACAAAGAACATAAAAAAATTGAGGTTATGTTGGGGAATGAACACAGTGAACATACGGTGAACACAGAAAACATGTAAGAAAAAGTTGATGAATAGAGTGAACATGCAGGGAATAAGAACTTATAGAGAATATGAAGACATGATAAGGAACATAGGGAATACAAAGAATGAACACTGAACATGTGAAGAACAAGCTAAGAACATTGAGAACATGAATACTGAGTATAAAAGTTATACAGAGAACATGTGATGCACATGAAAATATGACAAAGAACATAGTGAACATACGGGGGAAACGGCAGAAAAAATTTGAACTGAGCATACTGTAAACATTTGTAGAACATGGAATGAACACAGAAAACATGGAAAAAAATGTGAAGAACACATCTGAATATAGAGAAAATATGCAAATACAGGGGGGACAAGAGCTGGAGCTCAGTAACTGACTTGATCTTATTTACTATGTCTGAAATATGACTGTTTAAAATTTCAGGGGGATTGGACTGCTAGTAGCGAAAATATGGTCTCTGTCAAATTTCGGTCTTTAATTGGACTCTGATTAATTTCGATCATGAACTGGACTCTGATGAATTTTGCTATCAAAGTAGACTCTGGCGAATTTGAGCATAAACTGGACTCTGGCGAAAATTGGGTTTAAAATGGACTCTGTCAAATTTTCACATATTACAGGACACTGATGAAATTTGCTCTCAAAGTAGACTATGGCGAATTTCTGTTGATAATTGGACTCTGATGAAATATGAGTCCGGAAGAAAGAAATGAGAAATCGTGTTAACCGGAGCTCCTGAGTGTCGTTATATTATCATAGCAAATATGGAAGTTGTAGTGAAGGACCTGGTGACTCTAGTGGGAGCCCTGAGGACAGAGTTGGACTCTCTGCGGGAGGAGGTGCGTCAGCTTAAAAAACAACGAGAAGTAACGAAGGAGGAGACCAGCAGTAAAGGGACCTCGTCTTGGAGAGTTGCGAAAGACAGGGGCCTTAAGAAGACTTTGATAAAGCCGCCTTCAAACGCCATAGCAACTTCAAATTCATTTGACGTTTTGGAGGACGAGTGCTGTGGAGAGACTGTGGATCGCGCAAAAGGGAAAGCAACGAAGAGAAAGGAAGCGCAGGCCCCTCAGAAAGTAAAGGAAGTACCTAAGCAAACATTAGTTGTGGGAGATTCCCAGATAAGGTATTTGGATAGAACGTTTTGTGCTAGAGATAGGGGGAACAGGTTAAGGGTTTGCTATCCCGGAGCTGGCATTGGTGATATTATAAACAACATGAATGATATTATGGCTGGTAATGGGAACAATCCCATTATTTGCATTAGCGTGGGAGGAAATGATGTTGGTCGAGTCAGGAGTGAGGAACTGATTCAGAGGTATAAAACAACCATAGAGTTAGTTAGGAGCAAGGGAGGAATCCCGATCATATGTGGCATTCTTCCAAGAAAGGGAGTGGGAAATGAATGGATATCGAGGGCACTTGGTGTCAATTGCCGGCTGGAAAGATATTGCAAATCAAATGCAATATCTTTCATAGACAACTGGGAACACTTCTATGGAAGAAATGAAATGTATGCTCGTGATGGGGTGCATCTATCGAGAGCTGGGGTTGTTGCTGTTGCGAACTCGCTAGAAGAAGTGGTTAGAGGTGTTTGTTTGGGTTTAAACTGTTAGTAGATAGAGGTATGGGAATTGATTTGGAGGAAGGAGGTAATAAAAGTATGTGTTTGTGGGAGAAAGGAATTGGCAAAACGATCAGGGAAAGAGAAGGTCCGCAAAATAACAATTCACTTAGGGTATATTACACTAACAGTAGAAGTCTAAGAAATAAAATTAACGAATTAAATGCTCT
Source organism: Procambarus clarkii (assembly GCF_040958095.1). Lineage (NCBI taxonomy): Eukaryota > Metazoa > Arthropoda > Malacostraca > Decapoda > Cambaridae > Procambarus > Procambarus clarkii. The sequence goes on from NC_091200.1 coordinate 23,467,432, forward strand.
TGTCTGCACAGAAAAAATAGATATTATTGCACTTACCGAAACGTGGATGAATGTAGAAAATAGAGAACTATTAGCTGAATATCAAATATATGGATTTAAACTATTTCACACAGATAGATATATTAGACGAGGAGGTGGAGTAGCCATATATGTTAGGGACAATTTGAAATGTAGTCTCAAAGAGGGAATCAAAACAGAGCCACACACAGAAACTATTTGGATTGAATTAAACGAAAAAGCTAATAATATTATAATAGGAGTAATATATAGGCCACCAAATTTAGACAGAATGGAAGCAAAGCATCTATGGGATGAAATATCTAGAGCATCTAGATCTAACAGTATTTATGTCATGGGTGACTTTAATTTTAGCGGAATAAACTGGTTGAACAAAACAGGGAATAGTGAAGCAGAAGATTTTCTAGAATTAATTGACGATTGCTTTCTTACGCAACACATTAAGGAACCAACACGGGAAAATAATATTTTAGATTTAGTGTTAACTAACAGGGAAACGCAAATTAATGACATCGAAATAGGGAGTGAGCTAGGGAGCAGTGATCACAAAGAAATCAGATTTAGCATAGAATGGAATAGACCAGTAGGAGAAAATTCTGTTAAAGTGCCAGATTTTCGAAAAGCTGATTTTAATAGCCTAAGAAATTTTTTGGGTCAAATTGATTGGAAAGGCTTGGGTATGGGGTGTGGGCCGGTCTTGGAGCGAGACATGAACCCAGCGATAGGTGACTTAAATGGGGATTTCGATGTGGATTCAATATATAACTTATTTAAGAATATTCTAAACAAAGCACAGGAACGTAGTATACCATACAAATTGAATAGATCGTATACTAATGACCCAAAGTGGATAACAAAGAATTTGAAGAACCTTATAGGTAAAAAGAGAGCTTGGTACAAAAGGATTAAAAATGGGGAGGTCACTTTAGAACAGGAATTCGTACAACTGGTTAGAAATGTTAAAAAAGAGATAAGGAAAGCAAAAAGAAACTATGAAGTTCGCATAGCAGGGCAAGCAAAGACAAATCCTAAAGGGTTTTTTCAGTTATATCGTACTAAGACTAGGGAAAGGATAGGTCCATTAAAAACTGAGACAGGTCAAATAACAGATAGTGATGAAGAGATGAGTAGTATTTTTAATAAATATTTTGTATCTGTATTTACTAAAGAGGAACTTAACAATATGCCTTCAGCCGAACAAGTCTATGTGGGTGGGGACGAGGACAGGTTGACGAGTTTAGCAGTTACCAGGGAGGATGTTCTTAAACAAATAGTAAAACTCAAACCAAACAAATCCCCAGGGCCGGATGAAGTGTTTGCTAGGGTGCTTAAAGAATGCAAAGAGGAGCTTTGTGACCCACTGTCAACCATATTTAATAAATCAATAGAGTCAGGCAGAGTGCCAGAGTTTTGGAAAGTTGCTAATGTGATACCAGTTTTTAAGAAAGGAGATAGATCACTTGCGTCTAACTATCGACCAATTAGCCTAACGTCTATTGTGGGAAAGTTACTCGAATCTATAATAGCAAATAAAATTCGTCTTCATCTTGAAAAACATAAATTAATAATTGAGTCGCAACATGGTTTTATAAATGGCCGTTCATGTTTAACAAATTTGTTATCTTTTTATTCTAGCATTGTTGAGGCAGTTGATAGTGGTAAGGATTGCGATGTTGTATACCTTGACTTTAGCAAAGCTTTTGATACAGTGCCACATGAAAGACTGATTAAAAAAATAGAGTCTCATGGTATTGGGGGTGCTATATTAAGCTGGATTAGGGCATGGCTATACCAAAGGAAACAGAGAGTTAGTATAAATGGAATCAAGTCAGAGTGGGAAAATGTTGTAAGTGGAGTGCCTCAAGGCTCTGTCCTGGGACCTCTGTTGTTTATAATATATATAAATGATTTAGATTCAGGTTTGAGTAGCAACATTTGCAAATTTGCCGATGATACGAAAATCGGTAGGGAAATTAATTCGGAGGAGGACTCACTATCACTTCAAGTTGATCTAGATAGGGTTTTGAAATGGTCAAAGGATTGGCAGATGCAGTTTAATGCTGATAAATGTAAAGTTCTGAGGTTAGGTAATGATGATAGAGTTACAAGATACGAGCTAGATGGTGTTGTGATTGCGAAGTCGGATTGCGAAAGTGATCTGGGAGTTATGATTAGTAAGAATTTAAAACAAAAGGATCAATGCATAAATGTTCGTAATAAGGCAAATCGGACACTTGGATTTATTAATCGCAGCGTTAGTAACAAGACACCTGGTGTGGTTCTCAAGCTATATCTTGCTCTAGTTAGGCCCCATTTAGATTATGCAGTTCAGTTTTGGTCGCCATATTATAGAATGGATATAAATTCACTTGAACGTGTCCAGCGTAGGATGACTAAGTTAATTCCCCAAATTAGAAATCTTTCATATGAAGAAAGATTAACAAAGCTTAAGTTGCATTCACTGGAAAGGCGAAGAGTTAGGGGTGACATGATAGAGGTTTACAAGTGGATGAATGGACATAACCGGGGGGATATTAATAGGGTATTAAAAGTATCAACACAGGACAGAACACGAAACAATGGATATAAATTGGATAAGTTTAGATTTAGGAAAGACTTGGGTAAATACTGGTTCAGTAACAGGGTTGTTGATTTGTGGAACCAATTGCCGCGTAACATTGTGGAGGTGGGGTCCCTCGATTGTTTCAAGCACGGGTTGGACAAGTATATGAGTGGGATTGGGTGGTTATAGAATAGGAGCTGCCTCGTATGGGCCAAAAGGCCTTCTGCAGTTACCTTTGTTCTTATGTTCTTCTTATGTTCTTATGAGCTTAAAACTGTCTCTGACTAATTTTACTCACAAAGTAGACTCTGGCGAATTTCTGTTGATAATTGGACTCTGATGAAATATGAGCTTAAAACTGTCTCTGACGAATTTTGCTCTCAAAGTAGACTCTGGCGAATTTCTGTTGATAATTGGACTCTGATGAAATATGAGCTTAAAACTGTCTCTGATGAATTTTGCTCTCAAAGTAGACTCTGGCGAATTTCTGTTGATAATTGGACTCTGATGAAATATGAGCTTAAAACTGTCTCTGACTAATTTTGGTCTTTACAGGTGAAATAGCCGTAAATGGATATAAAACTAAATGTTATGGATAAGTTGTCTGTTTTCCTTAACAAAACATCTAAGTCTCGGAAATTATTTTTCTCATAAGAATTCCATACTTCTAAAATCTCGGAAATTACTCACTCATAAAAAATCCTTAATCCCAAATCTGTGACTCCCCAAATTCACCTGAAAACCCCGACATGCTACACACGATATTTGACCTGAAAAAAAAAAATCGTCTGTGGACTGTACAGTCCACAGGGGATTTTTCTCCCAGAAAAAAAAATCGTCTGTGGCATGTCATCCCTACTACTCACACCAGGAGCCCACCACGGCTAAGGGCACACCAGGAGCCCACCACGGCTAAGGGCACACCAGGAGCCCACCACGGCTAAGGGCACACCAGGAGCCCACCACGGCTAAGGGCACACCAGGAGCCCACCACGGCTGAAGGCACACCAGGAGCCCACCACGGCTGAGGGCACACCAGGAGCCCACCACGGCTGAGGGCACACCAGGAGCCCACCACGGCTAAGGGCACACCAGGAGCCCACCACGGCTGAGGGCACACCAGGAGTGCACCACGGCTGAAGGCACACCAGGAGTCCACCACGGCTAAGGGCACACCAGGAGCCCACTACGGCTAAGGGCACACCAGGAGCCCACCACGGCTGAGGGCACACCAGGAGCCCACCACGGCTGAGGGCACACCAGGAGCCCACCACGGCTGAGGGCACACCAGGAGCCCACCACGGCTAAGGGCACACCAGGAGCCCACCACGGCTGAGGGCACACCAGGAGTGCACCACGGCTGAAGGCACACCAGGGGCCCATCACGGCTGAGGGCACACCAGGAGCCTACCAAGGTCCGTTGACCCCCAGCACCTCTCGGGTCAGCCGGCGGTGGACACTGTCACCCCGCCGGTAGAACCAGCCAGAAAAGGTTCAAAATCTATCAATAATCCTGTCACCCAAGGTGATATGTGCGCCAGGCGTCATAACAATCCGGTCTCCTGAATCGGAACGCAAAACGGCAGTATCAAAACTTAAAATCGCTCGAGATGGTCCAGACGGCCGTTTGTCGTCAAGCTTGAACCAGGAGTTCATCAAATAACTGGCGAAGCTAAGATACCCAGTAAGATACTCCATTACAATTAATCAAACTCTCAGCCAAGGCAATATGCCAGCAGTAGTACTGTGCAGCCTCACTACTTTAGTACTACAGACTCTTGTCAAGTATAGACAAACACCTTCAGAGTTATTAATCTACAGTTTCCTGGTGTATGGTAATAGTTCTGTGCCTCACATCCCACGCATGTCCAAGAGTGATTCTTGGATAATAGTATTCAGTAGAAATCCAGGTCATCAATAATAACAGAGAGGACACATAAATACAGTTTAATATATAACATTTAATGAAATAAAATAAATACCAAATTTTCGAACTGGAATCACTGAAAAGTTTAAACAAAACCTCCTAATGGGTGTCAGCACACCCAGACTGCTAATGCCCCATTTATAGTCAAAATTATTCTCTACTGCACATTACTTTTTTCTATACCTGTAGAATGCATGCAAGAGTGTCAAAAAGCAAATAAATCGAAAATCTACTCGGAAAACAGAAGTTACTGAGGTTGTCGTCATCAACTTTACAATTACTTTAACAGTTAACTCATCAGCTCAAAGAACTGGGAAACGCATAAGTTATAAATCTATGGCCCTCTCTACGGGGTGGCAAACAATTTTGAGTCCCGCTAAAAATGTTACTGCAAGTGTCTCTGTTGCTACTTACTATAACTGGGCCACTGCACTGCGAAACTTCACTATACAAGAATGTCAAAGGTCTCTCACATGGCGACTGCTTCACTGCATTGTTCTTACCTTGAAGATTTCACAACGGATCCTTGCAGACCAGGACTGTCCATAGTTCTGTAGCACTCCTTGAGAAAACTGATGTGTAGTTATGCCTCCCCATAACTACATGGGAGCCGGTTGGCCGAGCGGACAGCACACTGGACTTGTGATCCTGTGGTCCCGGGTTCGATCCCGGGCGCCGGCGAGAAACAATGGGCAGAGTTTCTTTCACCCTATGCCCCTGTTACCTAGCAGTAAAATAGGTACCTGGGTGTTAGTCAGCTGTCACGGGCTGCTTCCTGGGGTTGGAGGCCTGGTCGAGGACCGGGCCGCGGGGACACTAAAAAGCCCCGAAATCATCTCAAGATAACCCCCCCCCCAAGCCACACGTTGGTCCTGCACAGCTCGTTGGATGGCCGTCACTCCATCCACCACACGTTAGCCGCCTTCCATTGCTTCAACTCTGCAACATTCTGGAAAATCGATGAATTTCACCTATTTGAGAATCATTAGGCTTCTCCTCAGAACTTCAGAATGACCCTGTTATCAACAAATTGTGGACATAAAATTTTAAAAAATTCTTCTAAAACACTGGAGGGATGCCAGGCAAGGCCTGGCACACCTTCCCTCAACTAAAATTAAGCCAACATCCAGCTAATGAGACTTGTCAGAAGACCCGACACCATTTACTGACATTTAATACAACAGGCAAATAATATTGCTGTTGCTTTGTAATAACAAATTAACCCTAAAAAAATTAAAATTAACTCATAGAAAACGAGAGCATAATGGAAATTTCCTCCAGTGGAAAACTGGGGATATCATTGCCACGTCGTTATTAAATTCACGAGATATATTATTGGGATTCTTAATCCGAACGCAATGATCATTCTTAATACAGCAATCCCTGGACTGTAAATATCATAAAAACATTTCCCTTGACTCAACTTAATTATTAGTACCAAAATAGAGTAAATGTGGGTCCCTTAACTACTTCTTGACATCTGGGTAAAACAACCAACATATCAGTGGCAGAGGGCCAGAAGAGTTGCCAGTAATTTTTAACACGAGTCTTGCTGGAGCAGAACAACTGTAATTTACACTTGGACCAGTGTTATGGGACTAATAGTGCTCCCTTTATCAACTCCAACTTCGTCTACAATAAGAGAAGGGTCTTCTCCAATTCCTATACTATCTAGCTTACTATTGGCCAGTAATATTAGATTTAGGATATATTCTGGTCAGGACACATAGCAAGCCACCCAACAGTGTAAATATTATTTAACTCCTATTCAATCAATATAATAATAATAAAAATAATAATAATTTATTTAGGGAAAGTACATACATAGCTGCAGGGTTACAGTACAAACATTCTGTTAGATTTAAAGTTAGAGGTAGTACATACAATACCTAAAGCCACTAGTACGCATAGCGTTTCGGGCAGGGTGAGGTGGGAAAAAACCCACTTAGACTAAAACTTAATAGTAATTGAGCTTAAAGTATAAATTGCGTTGAAAGAAAAAAATAATAAAATATAAAAAAACGGGGGAAACATGGTAGAAAATTAGCCAATATACAAGTTGGTCAACAAACAGCCCTTTTTTTTAAATAGTAAGACATGGGTTGACATTTAGAAGTAAGATAGGTTACATGGAGTTAATTATGTAGTACTTAGTTTTAAACTGGTTGAGAGAGGTACAATCTTTGACATGACTGAGAAGGTCATTCCACATTCTGGGTCCCTTGATTTGTAGAGCATTCCTAGTTTGATTAAGTCTTACTCTTGGAATATCAAAAAGATATTTGTTTCTGGTGTGGTGCCCATGAGTTCTGTTGCGACCTTCTAGGAAGCGTTGAAGGTCAGGATTGATATTACAATTCAAAGTTTTAAATATATAGAGTACACAAGAGAGGATGTGCAGTGACTTAATATCTAACATATTCAGAGATTTGAGTAAGGGTACCGAGTGCTGTCTGGGGCCAGAGTTAGATATTGTTCTTATAGCCTCTTTGTGTTGGGTAATTAGAGGACGTAAATGATTTTGGGTTATCTTGAGATGATTTCGGGGCTTTAGTGTCCCCGCGGCCCGGTCCTCGACCAGGCCTCCACCCCAAGGAAGTAGCCCGTGACAGCTGACTAACACCCAGGTACCTATTTTGCTGCTAGGTAGCAGGGGCATTGGGTGAAAGAAACTCTGCCCATTGTTTCTCGCCGGCGCCCAGGATCGATTCTGGGACCACAAGATCACAAGTCTAGTGTGCTGTCCGCTCGGCCGACCGGCTCCCAAGTAGTAGTAGTTTACTACCGGGGTAGTAGATCCCCAAGCACAAATACCATAGTTGAGATAAGGATAGATAAGAGAGTAATAGAGCGTCACCAGGGCAGGGCGAGGAACATAATATCTGATCTTAGAAAGAATGCCAACAGTTTTAGAAACTTTTTTTGCTATATTTAGAATGTGTCCCTGGAAATTCAGCTTGTTATCGTTGAGGACACCAAGGAATTTACCATCAACCTTACTACTGATTTGTATATTGTTTATTCTTAAATTCAATTTCATTTATTACCAAACGAAATATAGAAAGTTATGTCAATATTAAGGGTGAGTTTGTTAGTAGTTAGCCAAAGATGGACATTATTTAGTTCAGTATTCACAGTAACGTTTAGAGCAAGAGGGTCAGGACTGGAGAAATTGAAAGTTGAGTCATCAGCAAATAAGATTGGTTTGAAGTGTTAAGATGCTTTTGGAAGGTCATTAATGTAGATGAGAAAGAGGAGAGGGCCAGGTATGCTGCCCTGAGGAACATCGATGTTTATAGGTAGTGTCGGAGAAATTGAATTATTCACAGAAACATACTGGAGCCTGTCAGTAAGGTAGGACTGAAGGTATTGCAGGGAGTTACCGCTGACTCCATAATGATGTAATTTAAGAAGGCTTTGGTGGTTGACAGTGTCAAAAGCCTTATGCAGGTCCACAAATATCCCAACAGGGAACTCATTTTTATCAAGAGCTACATATATCAAGTTAATCATACTAATAAATATATCGTTAGTGTTTTTTTTGGGTCTGAAGCCATATTGACAAAAGCTTAGTATATTGTGTTTGGCTAGATAACAGTAAAGCTGCTTGTAGATTAGTTTTTCAAATATTTTTGACAAGTTTGGCAGAATTGATAAAGGTCTGAAGTTGTTGACATCAGTGAGATCACCACATTTATGGACTCGGGTTACTCTCGTTTTTTTTTAGAATATCTGGAAAAGTTTGGAGTTCAAGTGACTTGTTGTAGAGCAATGCAGTGGCGGGGGCTAAGGATCTGGAGGCTTTTTTATAGATTAGAGTTGGTATCTCCGCAAGGGCACTAGACTTGGTCTCAAGGGAAAGGATTACCTCATTTACATCAGTGGAATTAGCGGGCGTTAGGTACAGAGACTGTGGGTAGTTACCTGTAAGATAGTCCTGAACATTAGTACTGGAAGATGGAATATAATAGCAAGGGATGACCCAATGGATGAGAAGAACCTATGGAATTTAATAGCAGTATCAGTGGCTGAAAGCAGACCGTCGTTATTGGACAGGATTATTGGTTTGTTATTTAAAATCTTTTTTTATCCCAATATTTGTGAAATTGTGCTCCATGTTTTCTTAATGTTGCCCTTTGTTTGAGTAAATTTATCTTCGTTGTATTTAATTTTGGCTCTTCTAATTATTTTAGATAGTAATGATAAGTAATTCTTTGAAAGTTCTTTGGAGACAATACCTAACCTATATTTCTTCTCAAGGTCATGTTTTTATTAATAGATTTAGGTATCCCCTTTGTAAGCCAAGAATTGTTTAGTCTTTTAGTTGTGACTTGTTTCGTAGCAAAGGACAGTGGGTTATCTTGAGATGATTTCGGGGCTTTAGTGTCCCCGCGGCCCGGTCCGCGACCAGGCCTCCACCCCCAGGAAGCAGCCCGTGACAGCTGACTAACACCCAGGTACCTATTTACTGCTAGGTAACAGGGGCATTCAGGGTGAAAGAAACTTTGCCCATTTGTTTCTGCCTCGTGCGGGAATCGAACCCGCGCCACAGAATTACGACTCCTGCGCGCTATCCACCAGGCTACGAGGCCCCTAGGCCCCGAGGCCCCCTGGGTGTTATAATGGCTGAGAGTTTTTTGAAGAAATGATTGCATTGCAAGGTTGATGTCCCCTATGGTACCTAATTCGGACTCCCAGTTGATATTAGCAGCAGCAGCTATAAAATTGCCTATAGAAGTTTCATTGTGCAGCCTAAAGCTTATCTTCCTTGTATCTAGAGGTGGTTTGTAAATGTTGGTTAGGAGAAATGTGGGGTAATGGTTTGTAGTGCTATCAGTGATTATCCCTGAAGTAAGCAGAGAGGTTATGTTGGTCCAGCTGTGATCAAGAGCTGTGGCAGTACTATCAGTGATTCTAGTAGTTCTAGTGATTAAGGGCATGAGGAAGCAGGAATTCATACAGTTGAGGAAACTAGCAGCAGGAGGGTTATCAGGCTCACAGAGGTCAACGTTAAAGTCCCCAGAAATAATTAAGTGTTTTTGTTCAGTCTGTTCTCTAGTATTAGATTTCTAAGGTTAGAGCTAAATTCAGTCACATCAGTGTTAGAAATTCTGTAGACTGCTCCCACAGTCAGGACAGCCTCGCTACACTTGACCTTGAAACAGGCAAATATATACTCTCTACAAGGGTCTCTAGTTTTAATTACTTTTAAGCAAGTCAGTTCTTGGTGGTAGAAAAGAGAAGTACCACCAGTACTATATGCTATATTTCCCCTGATATAGCTGCCATATTTAGGGGTACTGATATTATTTGTAAGTGCCCTTTGACAGGTGTAATTAAAGAGGAAGAAGAATTAACACTAGTTACCTAGTACACTAGTACAAATGTTAATGCCAGCCTCAACCAGGAGGATTATTTGGTGTGATCATCCTTGTTCATAACTGGTGAACTCCCACTATATACAGATAAAACATCCCCATTTTAGTTAATAATATATGTAGTCTAATACTGTAGTGAATGTCTACTAACCAATAATTTATATTGATAACTACATAAATAAACCAAGAACTCCCCAACAATGTGTAAGGAAAGTGATTTGTGAGTATTTTAAACCATACAGTCTACTTTAAACATCAAATAATTTGCTATCAAAAATATAAATTAAAACGTAAAATATAAATTACTATAACAATTTATATCAACTAAATAAATATAAATCTCACAGGTCACTTCCCTACATTAATAGTCCTTCGAACTGGATGAACCAGAAATACTACGCTGGTCCATCAAATTAAATAAACTAGTGTAATTAACAATATTATAAATATTGTCAGTCACAAGACCGGCGGCATACAACCCTAGGAAGCTCAGAGCCTCTCAGAGGCTTTGTGGAGGACACCCACCAGTTTCGTGGTGTTTATATATGCGGAGTGACAGCGCTTAAATTAACACCAGACAAATTACAGCTACGCCTTCGCAAGTTTATATACACTAAATTTGTGGTGCTTAATTTCGTGAAAGGTGACTAATAACAGACTTAATACTTCTAGATAATACTAGAGGTTAATAAGAGACTAACATCACCAATTGTGTATATAATTTCTATTGAATAAAGAATTATTTAACATATAAATAATCCAAATTTAATATATATTGCACTAGTATCATATTACCATGACTACTTGAAATAATAATTGTTCATTCTAGTCAAATTTAGTACCATAGTCTAGTTGTACTACATTGAATAACCTAGCACCATTAATTAATGGTGCAGACCCTATTTTGGGTTTGATTTATACTAGCTCGAGTTGAGTTGTTAATTTATAATTTACCTGTTTTATAATTGTTTACCAATAATCATTGCACCTTTGAGTGGTTAATTAGTGTCTACACCAACCAGAGGTGATGTTGATGAGCTAACCTGATGGTACTTCCAGTATTGACAATGGATTATCACTCAAATCATTTGTGTATGATTTATATATAATGTATACTAATTTTAAGTGTTAACCTCTAGAAAAGGTAGGATTATAGCCTAGTAAATTACAAATTTTACCCTAGGCTACTACAATTGGTGCTTGCTCACAATTTATGAATTAATACCCCTGTTACTTTCACTACAAAATTATGGGGCCTAAAAACAGAATTCAGCAGCCAGTACAACACACGAAATATCTAGTAAGAGTATGTTGTACCACTGATCATATGTGAGTCACAACGGACATGTGACTAGACAACTGAACAAGTGTGATCAATTGACCCGACAAATGTGATACCTAAAGTATTTGAAAACCATATAGAGGTGGGTAACAGAAAATATAAAGAACTACCGAGGCTGGGAATAATTATCTTCAAAGCCTCGTTCAACAAAATGCTGAACCCGACAAACTTCCATGCCTAAACGGAACAATATGTAAAGGATGTCCAAGTTCACCTTGATAAATTAATACAGTTCGTAAAAAAATTAAATATAAACTCTGTCTCTCAAAATGTTCTAACAACAAGTGGAGCTAATACATCTGAACCATTCAATGAAGTTCTTCTTACTGCCATTGATCTACCTCAATTTCATGGCAGAGAAGAGGAAAATTTCGAATGTTGCTGGAACACGTTCGTTAGTGAACTCTAAAAGTTTTATTAACAAAACAAAGAAATTCCTTTATTTGCGAAGTATCCTTAAGGGTTGAAACAAAGACAAGTTATTGTTCATCTGATTACAAATGATGAGACTACAATACTGCTATACAGTTGTTAGAGATCAACTATAGTAACCAAGAGATTGATATAGCTAACCTCTACTATAAACGTACAGCAATACCAACACCAGAAAGAACAGCTGAAGCTATACAAGAATTTAGACTTCAAGTGGAGTCACTAGTCAAAGTTCTTGCTGCCAAGGCAGAGGTTCCTAGGGCAGAACGGGTGTTAAAATTAGAGATTTAGAGTAAATTCCCCAAAGAAATTTTAGCCTCCATCTGTTCTCATTATCGACCAGACATCCTCACATCTGGATGAAATGTTTAATGGATTAAGGATGACAGTGAACTGCATGAGAGCCCATGAGACAATGGCACCAGCAAACTGTTCTTCAACTGACAAGTCTAAACCGACGAAGTCCATTCAGGACCCAAGTAATAATAATCAAACAAAGAGTACAATAAGTACTCCATCTAAATTTAAACAATCTATTTCCTCACCAAAGTGGAACCAAAGCAGAGTGGGCATATATGCAGTGGGACCCCTCCAAGCCTATAGTCAATATATCATCCAAGACGATGACTCCAAAGTGTGCTGTGAGCTATGGAACATGTTTGTTCTGCCAAGAGAAACATTAAATGTACCACTGCACCAAATTTCCTGATAGAGACACCCTTGTTAAGCGACTCAAAGAGTTGCAAAATTGCCCGAGGTGCCTCAGGAAACACAACTTCCTAGACTGTGAGGCCCAATTACCCATCTGTAATAAGTGTAACAAGGGTCAGCATCTTGCAGCATTGTGCGGAGACACCAAAACAAAGTCTCCAAATCCCAAGGTGAAAATTGATATTCCCACCACAGTACAGTACTGCAAGGTGCCACAGAAAATCAGTGTCCTACCGACAAAGACCAAGAATACTTCGACTTTGCCAGGGTCAACTCACCCAAGTATGTGTATGCCAAGTTAGGTATAGCTCAACTCACCATCCAAGAGAAGAGGGCCAGGGTCCATCCCTGTAGGTTGTTTGACCAAGAGTCCCAAACAACATTTGTCACTAGAAATGTGGCAGATGATCTACAATTAAAGCCTGCAAAATAGGTGACCTTAAATATTTCGGGGTTCCTAGTTGATACAGGACCTCAAGTCTACCAGGTGGTACAGCCATCGGTACGATTAGGCAGCTACGTCTGTCAGGTACCAGTCATTGTGGTGGACACAATTCCAATAGACCTACATGTACAAGCTCTGGGAGCTACTGCAAAATTCCTGAGAAATAGAGGAATAAAATTGGCTGATAAAATTAAGTCTGATCACCTCACCGACTTCGTAATTTTTGTAGGTGCGGACTACAACCACCAATTCATCAGTAGCCCTACTAAATATCAGCGCATAAACATGTTTCAGCAGGAGGCAAATTACTCACAGGCCAAGTATATAGCCTGAGGAGACAAATGTCTGCAGACAAACAGTACCAATAGAACACACCCTCCACCTCATCCATCCATCAAGGGTCAGCCCTCGTCATGGCCATTGTGGATTTGTTCAATACCAACAGAAATTTAAATTTATCAGTTGATTATACAACTCAAGTAGTATTATACTATTGAGATTACAGCTGACTATAACAGAGGTTGATCTTAATATCATCATTTAAACCTGAAGATGAGTTCATGAGGCCTTAGTGGCAAATCAGTGAACAGTAGCCTAAACAGCTACAAGTCACCTGCGACTAATGTTACTGAACCTACTGCAGTCTCAGAACCATAATTGACTCTATTGATTGAATATTCAATCCTCTGAATCTAATAACCATATTAAATTAAATCTGTAAAAAAAAATAAACTCCAGCAAATAAGCACAAGGGAGCATGACTGACTATATAAATCCAACAACTGATGTTGATACATTTATTATTTAATCAAGATATATTCCATGGGCCTCAGTGTTTATATATCAGTAACCAGTTAAATGAACAAGCTTCAAGTTAACACAACTAATGTCACTGTTACCATTGCAGTCCCAGAATCATACTTGACTATAGTATTCACATTCAGTCCTCTGGTCGGCCGAGCGGACAGCACGCTGGACTTGTGATCCTGTGGTCCTGGGTTCGATCCCAGGCGCTTGCAATAAACAATGGGCCGAGTTTCTTTCACCCTATGCCCCTGTAACCTAGCAGTAAAATAGGTACCTGGGTGTTAGTCAGCTGTCACGGGCTGCTTTCTGGGGGTGGAGGCCTGGTTGAGGACTGGGCCGCGGGGACACTAAAGCCCCGAAATCATCTCAAGATAACCTCTGGGGTTAAATAAAATATAATTAGGCTAGAAATTTCGCCTCCCAAGAGTTAACAGAGAAATCAAATCGTCAAAGAACTCCAACCCCTGCAACTCTAGTACGAGACATCCATCCTGTATGAACTGATGCACAAATGTGAGAATACTAAATATTAACATCAAATTAATCTAATAAATCTGAGGATGAGTATCGGTGTTCATCAGGTCTAAATTTTGGACTTCGACTCGTGTTTAGCCCTCTCGGGAATTATGTCAGAAAACCTAACATCATTTACTAACATTTAATACATTAGGCAGATAATATTGCTGCTGTTTTGCAATAAAAAATTAATCCTAGAAAAGGGTTAATTTGTTTCTATTATCCCACTTTCGGTAATAATATATGTACTCTAATACTGTAGTGAATGTCTACTAACCAATAATTTATATTGATGACTAGTTGTACCCGGCCATGCGTTGTTGTTTCTCTGGAAAACACATGCTTTGCTTAGCGACAGCAACCCCTCCCCTTTCCCCTCATCCTCCCCAACATTCCCCCTCGCCCGTCCCTTCATTTTCCCAGCCATTCCCCACTCCCGTCCCCTCGTCCTCCCCACCATCCCCCCCAATCCCGTCCCCTCGTCCTCCCCACCATTCCCCACTCCCGCGTTCAATGCATTCCCAAATGATCTGATGTTCCTATCACTGAAAAATAAGACGAACAGTTAAAAAACTAAATTAATAAAATAAAAAAATAAAAGAATTAATTGTACTCACAAAATGAATGATATGGTAAAGAACTCAGCCCAATGCCATGCAATGTCACACAAAATAATTAAATCAAAATGAAAATAAATCAAAATCTATGAAAATTTAATTTATTAGTGCAATTGGAAACATTGAAATGGAATCGTAACATATTTGGTATAGTGTGTGTTGCTTTTACATGCAACAGATGGAGCTGGTTTTCCAAAAAAAAGTGTTTTTACCTGCCACAGGTATAGCATGTATGTAGTAGGTACATAAAAACATGGGCGTATTCAAATGCAACGTTCTGTCCAAATTTCAAAACAATCGGTAAAGAGGTTTTGGAGATTTCCCTTACATGGAAACAATTTTTCCCGAAAAGCATGTTTTTACCTGTCACAGACGTGACAACTATATAGTAGGAATATAAAAACACACTCGTATATGAATGGAATGTTGTGTGAAAATTTCAAAGCAATCGGTGAAGAACCTTCGTAGATTAGAGATTTTGAACAAACAAACATGTACATTTTTATTTATATAGACTACATAAATAAACCATCAACCCCCCCCCCCCAGAATGTGTATGGAAAACAATTTGTGAGATTTTTAAACCATAGTGTCCACTTTTAACATCAAACAATTTGCTATCGAAAATATAAATTAACGTAAAATATAAATTTCTATATTAATTAATGTAAACTAAATAAATTTAAATCTCACATGTCAATTCCCAACAAGACGTCTCGTAGCTCTCTTTTGCTGGTCACCTGACTATTGGTCCCATGTTGATTGGCACGAAAATATCTAGAGTCCATTTGCAAACTGTCATATTAGAAAATGTCAGAAAGTGACTGTTACGGCCCTATTGGGTTGCAACTGGGTTCTTTCTCTGATGTTATTAGAGTTTGGGTATCCGGCCCCAAGTTAGTAGTGGCTTTCAAGGGGTGTGTTCCGTAACGCAAGTAAATTAAAGGGGAAGGGATACAAATACGCAAAATTAAATATATATTGCTACCACCACCATAAATAAATATATCACAGTCACACGCGGGGTTACTATTACAACACTTCTTATTTACAATAACTCGTCTTCCTCCGAAGACACAGGATGCTCCACGGTGCTCACGATGAGTAGCCCTGGTCCTCTTCTCGTGGCCTCACGATGAATCCTCAGATTCTCTAGACGAGTCTACCCCGGCCACAGGCCAGCCAAATCACAGTCCCACTGGGTGCACCGTCGTGGAGGCCTTCAACCACAAATCCAGCCTGTAGCTGGCAGGTTCCAATCAGCTACGCTGCATAGGCCACTCCACGACCGATACCAGGGTTGCGAGCCCTAGGCAGGAGCCTCGTGTGATTCCACAGATCACTCTCCTCACCACAACACCCCAGTGGCTAGTCTTCTCCACCAGTCAGCCCTGGGTACGACAATCCCTGGTTCTGCCACCTCACAGGCAGGCTAACACAACAGTGTTCATCCGGGGGGTGACTCACATCTTCTGCAGCAAATGCGTGGAGATACTACGGCTGCCTTGGGTAGACTGCCCATTCCTCCAATCCAGCAGTCCCAGGTCGACTCTGTAATCAGACACGTCATCAGTACTAGGGACACTCTAGGGCATCTCACTCACAGGCTTAGACACAAACGTCCACCTATCCACTCCATAGATGGAGTTGCTGTCTAAGCGTCACCTCACCAGAGGACAGCAGCGGCTACGTTACTAGCTGATCAAGACAGGAAACCAGCCCCTGTGGCCGGTATATCTCGTCCTCACTAGATGGCGTCGTCCATTTGGAGGGGGTTTCGGGAGCTGATTCACAGATGGCATGGTTGTCACCGCTCCGTGCTAGGACGCTGGGCTCGGGTCCGTAACAGTGACCATCTAAAAAATCTTTAAAGTAAAATTTCTAATAAACTGTGCAACTTGTACATTTCCTGCTTGAACTAAAATTATCACTGGCCCATTGTACAAGTAGGTTGAACAATTTCTATTATATCCGGAAAATGCACGAGCGAGAATGGATTGCAGTGTTAATCGTAACAATATCCATTGTGTGCTCCAAACCCTCAACCCCCACTCAATCCCATTGTCAATAACGCGCACTAACCACCACCACTACCTCAGTGACCTCCACTCCCAGGATATCTCTAGCGACCAATCCTCCAACCTTTTTCTTACCTTCTACACACGAACCTATCAAGTACCCCCATAACCAGGCAGATACCCATAATGAGAATAGAATATCAATGACCAGCTAAAAATTTGGGAAAAAGACTGTTGAAATTAACCTCATATAAGAGCAATAGTAATTACATTGTAACTGGAAAAATCACTATGGTAATATTCCACAGACAATACCAGGTATCAAGAAGATAAAGGTTTGAAAATACAAATTTTTAGAAAGATACCAATAATGAGGAATATTTTGCACAAATGACTTCAGTGAAAGGAAAAAATTGTTTTGGTAGAAATTTACATAACAGAGTAATGTATAGATGTAACATAGATGACCAGAGTAACATAGATGACCCCAGACAAGAATATAAGAAAGCAAACAGAGCTTGGATAAATATCATACAAAGTGAGGCCGAATTATCGAATAGATTGATGGCAAAGCTTCTAGTATTGCGAGGTGTCAATAATAAACAAATTGACTAAAATCGATGTATCAGAAAGAGTGTGAAGAAACGTGGAGAAGAGAGAAGAAATAACTTCTACCAAAACTGGTAGAAGTTGCTTAGAGAAATTTCCTAAGAGAACATATTAGAGAGGAAACATGGAGGTGAATGGGAGACCAATCAAAGACTGGGAGACCAATGGGAGACTGGTCTTTGAATGTGCAGTTCTTATGAAAGTTGTAGTAAAATGAAAAGAAGACGAAAGGGTAGACTAGTTTTTCATACAGGCGAGTATCAGAAGGTTAGAAAATTCTTAGTAACAATACCCTGGGATATAGAACTAGGAGAAAAAATGGTATAAAACTTGATAATAATCCAATGTAAAGTAACTTAATTTATACTACCCATATTTGGATAAATGAGCTAAGATAAAAAAAAATTCTGAATTTAACAGACAATGTTTGGAGGGAAAAAGTTAAAGTAAAAGAGCATGCAAGATATTCATGGGGCACAGAACCGAGGGAGAACCATAACGTATATACAAGAGGCAGGAACAAATACACAGCAAAGAAGCAATATGATAAGCATATAACATCCAAGGCTAAGATCATCCTAAATTACTAAATAGCGAATTGAGGTAAGTTGTCGGTAAATAATAAGTGATCAGACAACACAAAAGAGGAGTCCATACAAAGAGTAATAAGGAAGTTTGTGAATGTCATGAGCTCATGTATAGTGCCCCTATTTCACTGTTAAGAGACATGGACAAGAACCTCATATTAATGTAATGAGGGACAAGAACCTTCAGCATCACTGGAACACATAGCCTGGCCAAATATCAATCAATGTTCTACGGGAGTGAAAGGCTAGTAAAAAATATTCTAGTTTACTGGCATTAATATAAATCCACAAACCATTATAATAATAAACAGCTACTAACTCACACACAATTACTTTATCCAGCTTCTCATCAGCTGGGCATGATCATACAAAAATGTCTGGAAACTGCATCAATCAACACTAGCTGGCACCAAGAACTTTGCCTGGCACAGTAGAACACTAGCGCCTATATGCTGCTAATATCAATACAGTGTGGTGGTGGTGGCACAACCAGTAACACATGAGGTATGGAGAAACAATATCTCATAAAGCACCATGGCATTACTTAAGTTCCTCAGAATATCACCTCACAAAGACATATAAAAACCTCTACCACCTGGTATACATGATGAACAACAGTAGAAAATATCCATGGTAATATATAGTGTTACATGATAATTAATCTAACAGTCACAATACACAAATAAGGTCCCAAATCTCGGACCGGAACGCCACTGATGCGCTCGCCTGGAATGGTCAAGGAGTAGTCGCCTTGAGCCAAGCTCGCCGGGAGGCGACACTGTATCCAACTCCATGAGTCAACTGACCCTCAACTTTCAAATAATCTCAAGCTCATTACAGACATAACTCGATCATGAACTCTAATTTAATATACAACAAAGTAAAGATTATAGGACACAACCTTACATAATTTACACAAGATAAGAATTCAATACATTAGAGAATGTATCATGACACAAAAATAAGTACACAAAGAATTTGTATCGGTACGACATGGTAACACTGGCGAGAGTCGGTACATCAAAGAGGGGGGGGGTTGAGGAATGGAGGGGGAAGTTAGGGAGGATTTAAGACGTCGGTCAACCGTTAATACATGTGTATACAAAATAAAGTAGATATATACAACATGTGTATCAAAAGCTTGTCTAGGTGGTATATATTTCACATTGCCATAATTTCAGTAAATGTCATGAGAAGAGGAAATACAAAGAACAACACTGAAATGGAAATTACACAGTATACATGTGAGTAATACATCTGGAACCTAAATGTATACATTCTCCATCATGGTCCACATAATGTTATCTATACAGCATTTATGAAGCATTACATACAATAAGCATACAAGGAGATTGTTCAAGCTACATGACATTAGGCTACTGCTATACACTAGACAACTAATATATATCCACAATTACATGGCATACATCTTTGATACAGAATTATCATAGAATTGGTTATGTATGTCACACATTGACAATACATAAATTAAGAATAATATTGTGTGAAAGAAGATTCACTAATAATTACAACATTCGTGATACTTGGCTAATCAGCCAAGATATCACTAATAGTTTGAGCACAATCATACACCAGCCTCAGTATGATCATACTGGTGTATGCTTGGTCATAACAGCGAAAAAACTCATTAAACGTTTCCATGAGTTTTCATGATAGAACTAGAGCTGTCCCTAAATTTATTTATTTTTTATTTATTTTTAAATATACAAGGAGGTACACTAGAATTGTGAGGATACATAGTATAGTAATTACAATCTTGTAAAGCCACTAGTACGCGCAGCGTTTCGGGCAGGCACAATTCTTATCTAAGATTTCTAATGGAACAGGCACTACCAGAAAGAAGCACTAATGATATATAAGTGATATCAGAGAACGAAAAGAAACACTAAGAGGAGCTGGATGTTATGGAAGCCACAGGTCGCGTGTTGATCTCACCATGGATCCTGAAAGTGGCAACTTTAGCATTATGTTTAGCATATTGCATACTATAGTCTTCATCTCATCACTTGATATGGCCGAACTTCCTGATATTTGGAAAATGGCAAAGGTGGTACCTACGTACAAGAAAGGGGGAAGATAGGAACCACTGAACTAGATACCGGTATTGCTAACTTGCATTCTCTGTAACCTATTACAGAGACTGGTTAAAAGATAGTTCATAGTACATTTCCAACCCATAAACTTTGTTTCTAAGCATCAATAGGAATTCAGTTTGACCAACTGTGTGAGAATGGGATTTCACAGCTGTCTTACCTTCCTGTTAATAGCTAACTACCTTGTAGTGCACCCCCGCAAAAAAATCTGAATTTGTTTTCTCATCCCTGACGTTGTTAAGAAGCATTCAAGAAGCACAAAAATCCAAGTAAAAAGTTTCTACCTCTTGTAGTTTAGCTGTAGTTGTACTCACCTAGTTGTGCTTGTGGTGATGAGCTTTGGCTCTTTGTTCCCGCCTCTAAATTTTCAATCAGCTGGAGTAGATTTTCTTGAGCCTATTGGGCTGTATCAAATATACATTTGAAACTGTGTATGGAGTCTGCCTCAACCACATTACTGCCTAACGCATTCCATTTGTTAACAACTCTGACATTGACAAAATTATTTATAATGTCTCCTTGGCTGATTTGGGCACTATGTTTCTACCTGTGTCCCCTTATTCGTGTTCCTCCCTATGCTAAACAGTTTGTCTTTATCCACTCTGTCAGTTCCCCTGAGAATTTTGTTGGTGGTGTTCATGTCTCCCCTTACTCCTCTGTCTTCCAGGGACGTGAGGTTTCGCTCCCCTAGCCTTTCCTCGCAGCTCATACCTGTCAGTTCTGGGACTAATCTGGTGGTATACCTCTGACTTTTCTCTAACATTGTCTTGTATTTACAAAGGTACGGATTACAGGCTGGAGATGCATACTCCAGGATTAGTCTGACACAAGTGGTATACAAGGTTCTGAATGATTCCTTTCAATAGGTTCTAAAGGCAGTTCCTATTTTGGCAAATCCAGTATATGTTGCTGATGATATCCTTTTGATGTGGGCCTCTAGGGACAAGTTCGGTGTGATATCGACCCCCAGATCGTTTTCTGTATTTGACTCTAGCAGGATTTCACCTCCAAGTTGGTACCTTGTGATTGGTCTCCTGCTCCATTCACCTAATTTCATTGCTTTGCACTTTTCAGAGTTCAACTTTAGTAGCCATATCCATGTAGTGACCCGGAGAAGTTGCGCTTTTTCTGTACAAATTAGATGAGGTGCCACACTGGAATAGCTTTGTCGATCAGTTTGTATTGATGTGTTAAAGGTGGTGTTCCTTATGAATAGCTTTGAAAATATGCGTATGTTCAGATGTATGTTCATAAATGTACATACACGACATGTATTTATTCATACTAATATACACACATAAGCCTAAATCTTATAACAGGACATAGCACACATTTTACCTATAAATATAAATATGGTAATCACTTATTTGATATTGTTAAAAGTTCGATGGTTCCTCGTATGGCTCCCTAGCACATTCAGAAACTGAATGGTGATGTATTCGACATGGTCTTTAACGTTTTTACTGACGCTTTAGAAGGAAAGTGGAAGGTCTAAAGATATATGTGTCCATCTGTTCCACCACACTGTGTCCTAACTTTGTGTCCGTCTGTTCCACCACAGTGTGTCCTAACCAGATACCATATAAAGTCAGGGTTATTGTGAATCTAGCCTCATGTGTGATCCTGTGATTATACACCTGTACCACTGTGCTGTGTCATACACCTGTCACCACATGTGGCTGGCGTGACTGTACACCTGTACCACTGTGCTGTGTCACACACCTGTCACCACATGTGGCTGGCGTGACTGAACACTTGTACCACTGTGCTGTGTCACCACATGTGGCTGGCGTGACTGTACACCTGTACCACTGTGCTGTGTCACACACCTGTCACCACATGTGGCTGGCGTGACTGTACACCTGTACCACTGTGCTGTGTCACACACCTGTCACCACATGTGGCTGGCGTGACTGTTCACCTGTACCACTGTGCTGTGTCACCACATGTGGCTGGCGTGACTGTACACCTGTACCACCGTGCTGTGTCACCACATGTGGCTGGCGTGACTGTACACCTGTACCACTGTGCTGTGTCACACACCTGTCACCACATGTGGCTGGCGTGACTGTACACCTGTACCACTGTGCTGTGTCACCACATGTGGCTGGCGTGACTGTACACCTGTACCACTGTGCTGTGTCACACACCTGTCACCACATGTGGCTGGCGTGACTGTACACCTGTACCACTGTGCTGTGTCACCACATGTGGCTGGCGTGACTGTACACCTGTACCACCGTGTTGTGTCACCACATGTGGCTGGCGTGACTGTACACCTGTACCACCGTGTTGTGTCACCACATGTGGCTGGTGTGACTGTACACCTGTACTACGCCTGTTCGCATGGCCAGCCACGTGCTTTGTGTATCGGCATGAATATGTCATCAACTTGTCACGCCTTAGTGATGTTGCAGTTGTCATACCAGCTGTCAAGGATCATCAGGGCTGTCCATGCTGTATGAGTATTGAGAGAGTGAGAGCATATCAGGCCAGCCTGCTGTATGTACAATCTCTATACTTATAATTAATATTATTTCATTGTGCTAACCCTGTGATCAGCAACCCGATTGACAAATATGTCATCAAATACCTGCAAGACGTGTGAAGTAAACTGGAGGGTGTGAGTGTGGTAATGTGAGTTCACCGTGCTGCACATACCTCTCACCTCTATATTGGTTACATACACACTCCCAACTTTGTTACTGAATTATCATTGTTGTGTTGACGTCTCAGCGTCGTGTGATATTTAATTATTGCATTATTGTCTCAGTGTTGTGTTTAGTTCATTTGTGAATAATGCCTCAAAAATGTTATTATTTAATTCATTATTATTGTCTCAGTGATGTGAGTTTAATTCACTTATGATCGTATTAATCATGTGTGTTTAATTAATTTATGATTTGTGTCTTAGTGACGTGTCCTTAACTCATTTATAATTATCATCTCGGTGACGTGCGTTTAATTAGTTTATGTATTACGTCTCAGTGACGGGTATCTGACTCATTTATAATTTAAAACTCAATGATTTATGCTGTGTACATTTTGGCGCAATGATTTGTAATTGTGCATTTGATGTGTATTGATGTGCACTGCCCCGAGTGTCCCGTGTGGACCGGAAATCAACATCCCTTTACTGCAAGTAACATATGCCGAACGTGTCAGTGTTCCATAGTGTTCGGCTTAGTTCACATTGTCCCAAGCAAGTGGGTAGAGACCGAGTATCTCCTCATACCAGAGTGATGGGAACGATTCCTGCTGTGTACGGGTTGAGTAGATTTATCGTTACACTCTTGATTAACGCAAGGGCAAGCTCATTGTGTATTGGTAAGCAAGTTTATTGAATATATATTAGTACCAGAGTCTTTTCGTCAGCATTTCCCTAAGACCTGCCCCCACCCCCCTATTTATTCTGCCATTATTGTCACTTTGCTGATTATTTGGAACCGGCTCTGGGTATCGAGACCCTACACCCTACTAACACTAACATACTCAATGTTTATAGGGGACCACAGCAGTCATTTGGTACCGGCTCTGGGTATCGAGACCTTACAGTCTACTAACACTAACATACGCAATGATTATAGGGGACCACAGCAGTCATTTGGTACCGGCTCTGGGTATCGAGACCCTACACCCTACTAACACTAACATACTCAATGTTTATAGGGGACCACAGCAGTCATTTGGTACCGGCTCTGGGTATCGAGACCTTACAGTCTACTAACACTAACATACTCAATGATTATAGGGGACCACAGCAGTCATTTGGTACCGGCTCTGGGTATCGAGACCCTACAGCCTACTAACACTAACATACTCAATGATTATAGGGGACCACAGCAGTCATTTGGTACCGGCTCTGGGTATCGAGACCCCTACACCCTACTAACACTAACATACTCAATGTTTATAGGGGACCACAGCAGTCATTTGGTACCGGCTCTGGATATCGAGACCCCTACACCCTACTAACACTAACATACTCAATGTTTATAGGGGACCACAGCAGTCATTTGGTACTGGCTCTGGGTATCGAGACCCTACAGTCTACTAACACTCACATACTCAATATTTATAGGGGACCACAGCAGTCATTTCTCTAGAAGATGGTTCACACATTTGAGCAAGGCTGACGACCCAGTGACGGGAGATATTACAAGGCAAAGTTTTGTCTAATATTCAGGTGGATATAACATGATACTCCGCACTATTTGTCACTCAGAAACTCACACTCACTCGCACACACATAACCGTCTCCATACACTCACACACATAAACACACACTTGTATTTTGTATAACACACATTTTGTAACACAGCACCAACATGGATTCAGGGATGGCAGGTCCTGCCTCACAGTGTTACTTGAATTCTACGACCAGGCAAGAAAGAGAAGGGTGGGCAGACTGCAAATTTTTGTATTGCCAGAAAGCCTTTGATACAGTACCACACAAGAGGCTAGGGAAAAAGCTGGAGATGCAGGCTGGAGTGAAAGGGAAGGTACTCCGTTGGATACAGGAGTACCTAAGCAACAGGAGACAACGAGTCAATGTGAGGGGTGAGGTCTCAGATTAGCGAGACGTTACGAGTGGAGACCCGCAGGGGTCAGTCCTTGGACCTATACTGTTTCTGATATATGTAAATGATCTCCCAGAGGGTATAAAATCGTTTCTCTCAATGTTTGCCGATGATGCAAAACTATGAGGAGGATTGAAACTGAGGACGATAGTAGGAGGCTACAATATGACCTAGACAGACTGAGTGAATGGTCCAACAAATGGCTGTTAAAGTTCTACCCGAGTAAATGCAAAGTAATGAAACTAGGAAGTGGAAACAGGAGGCCAGACACAGGATACAGAATAGGAGATGAAGTACTTAATGAAACGGACAGAGAGAAAGATTTAGGAGTTGATATCACACCAAACCTGTCTCCTGAAGCCAACGTAAAAAGAATAACGTCTGCGGCATATGCGAGGCTGGCTAACATCAGAACAGCGTTCAGGAACCTGTGTAAGGAATCATTCAGAATCTTGTACACCACATATGTAAGACCAATCCTGGAGAATGCGGCCCCAGCATGGAGCCCGTATCTTGTCAAGCACAAGACGAAGCTGGAAAAAGTCCAAAGGTATGCCACTTGACTAGTCCCAGAACTAAGAGGCATGAGTTACGAGGAAAGGCTGCGGGAAATGCACCTTACGACACTGGAAGACAGAGGAGTAACGGGAGACATGATCACAACCTACAAAATCCTCAGAGGAATCGACCGGGTAAACAAGGATAAACTATTCACCACTGGTGGGACGCATACATGGGGACACAGGTGGAAACTGAGTACCCACATGAGCCACAGAGACGTTAGAAGGAACTTTTTCAGTGTCAGAGTAGTTAACGGATGGAATGCATTAGGCAGTGATGTGGTGGAGGCTGACTCCATACACAGTTTCAAATGTAGATATGATAGAGCCCAGTAGGCTCAGGAATCTGTACACCAGTTGATTGACAGTTGAGAGGCGGGACCAAAGAGCCAGAGCTCAACTCCCGCAAACACAACTAGGTGAGTATACACACACACACACACACACAGAGGACACGGAGACAGGGAGGGGGAGTAGCACTCCTAATAAAGCGGAAATGGAAGTTTGAAGACCTGGGAAAACGAGTTACCAATGAGTGCACAAGCTTCATACATGGAACTCTGACAGTAGATGGGAGGAAGATTGTGATCTTGGAAATCTACAATCCCCCACCAAACAGTAGAAGACCCAGGCAGGAGTATGATGACAACAACAAAGCATGTATAGATGAACTGCAGAAGGCAGCAACACTAGCCCACAGAATGAGAGCGAAGCTGCTGATCATTGGGGACCTAAATCATGGAGAGATAAATTGGGAATCAAGGAATCCCCATGGAGGGGACGAAACGTGGGGAGCAAAATTAGTAGATGTTATAGACAGGAATTTCCTGACACAACATGTGAAGGAAGACACAAGGGAAGGAGATGCACCGAGCCTATTAGACTTGATTTTCACCCAGAACGTAGAAGATATCGAGAATTTAGAGCATGAAATACCTCTAGGGGCCAGTGACCATTGTGTCCTAGTCTTTGACTACATGATGGAATTCAAACTTATGACCATGGGACAAGAGATCTGGGAAAGGGGAGCTGACTACAGGAAAGGGGACTATATGAGGATAAGGGACTATCTGGGTGAAGTGCAGTGGGAGGAAGAAATTAGAGGAAAAACAGACCAAGATATGATGGACCTAGTCATACAGAAATGCCAGGAGGCCGAAGAGAGATTTATACCAACGGTAAAGGGAAAAAATAAGAAGGAATATAATAACCCATGGTTTAATAGACAGTGTCAGGAAGCAAAAATGGCCAGCAGGCGGGAGTGGAGGAAGTACTGAAGACAAAGAACAGAGGACAACAGGATCAGATACAACAGAGCTAGGAACGATTACATTAACATAAGACGAACATCGGAAAGGGACTATGAGAACGATATTACAATCAAAGCGAAAAAACAACCTAAGTTACTACACAGTCATATAAGAAGAAAAATGTCGGTGAACGACCAAGTGACAAGACTAAGGAAGACAGAGGGGGCATATTCTGAAAGTGACAAGGAAATCTGCGAGGCACTGAATGCCAGTTTCCATGGAGTGTTCACTACCGAGCCTGAGCAGCTCCCATTGTTGGAAGGGGTTGCCCTAGATGAAAGACTATCAGATATAGATGTGACAGCAGAGGAGGTAATGAAACAGTTGACAACTCTAGATGCAACTAAAGCAGTTGGACCAGACAAAGTATCACCGTGGATACTAAAAGAAGCAGCACAGGCCCTCAGCGTGCCTCTGGCAATGATCTTTAATGAGTCACTTATGTCAGGAGAATTGCCCAGTTGCTGGAAGAAGGCAAATGTCGTGTCGATCATCAAGAAAGGTGATAGGGAGGAGGCACTTAACTATAGACCTGTATCACTCACAAGCATCCCCTGCAAAATACTGGAAACAATAATTAGGCTACGACTGGTTGCACACCTGGAGAACATTAGGTTTGTGAACAAACATCAACATGGGTTCTGGACAGGGAAATCGTGCCTAACAAACCTTCTGGAATTCTATGATAAAATAACGA
Organism: Procambarus clarkii; assembly: GCF_040958095.1. Taxonomy (NCBI): domain Eukaryota; kingdom Metazoa; phylum Arthropoda; class Malacostraca; order Decapoda; family Cambaridae; genus Procambarus; species Procambarus clarkii. The sequence goes on from NC_091200.1 coordinate 23,494,663, forward strand.
GGATAAGACAGGACAGAGATGGTTGGGCAGACTGCATATTTCTGGACTGCCAAAAAGCCTTTGATACAGTACCGCACATGAGACTGCTGTTCAAGCTCGAGAGGCAGGCGGGGGTGGGGGGGAAGGTCCTAGCATGGATGAGGAACTACCTAACAGGAAGGAGCCAAGGAGTTACGGTAAGGGGCGAGAAGTCGGACTGGCGAACAGTAACAAGTGGAGTACCACAAGGATCGGTGCTGGGACCAATTCTATTTCTTGTATATGTTAACGACATGTTTACAGGCGTAGAGTCCTACATGTCGATGTTTGCGGATGACGCAAAGTTGATGAGAAGAGTTGTGACAGATGAGGATTGCAGGATCCTCTAAGAGGACCTGAACAGGTTGCAGAGATGGTCAGAGAAATGGCTACTGGAATTCAACACGAGCAAATGTAAAGTTATGGAAATGGGACTAGGAGATAGGAGACCAAAGGGACAGTACACAATGAAAGGGAATAGCCTACCTGTAACGACGCGTGAAAGAGACCTGGGGGTGGACGTAACACCTAATCTATCTCCTGAGGCACATATAAATAGGATAACGACAGCAGCGTAATCTACACTGGCAAAAGTTAGAACATCATTCAGAAACCTAAGTAAGGAGGCATTTAAGGCGCTTTACACTGCCTACGTAAGGCCTGTCTTTGAGTATGCCGCCTCATAGAGTCCCCATCTGAAGAAGCATATAATGAAACTGGAAAAGCTTCAGAGGTTTGCATCGAGACTCGTCCCAGAGCTACGAGGGATGGGGTATGAGGAGCGCCTGAGGGAACTGTGCCTTACGACACTAGAAAGAAGAAGGGAGAGGTGGGGACATGATAGGAACGTATAAGATACTCAGAGGGATTGACAGAGTGGACATAGACGAAATGTTCACACGGAATAGTAACAGAACGAGGGGACATGGATGGAAGCTTGAAACTCAGATGAGTCACAGAGATGTTAGGAAGTTTTCTTTTAGCGTGAGAGTAGTGGGAAAATGGAATGCACTTCAGGAACAGGTTGTGGAAACAAATACTATTCATAATTTTAAAACCAGGTATGATAGGGAAATGGGACAGGAGTCATTGCTGTAAACAACCGATGCTCGAAAGGCGGGATCCAAGAGTCAATGCTCGATCCTGCAGACACAACTAGGTGAGTACACACTCACACACTTTGTAACATAGCACCTACATGGATTCAGGGATGGCAGGTCCTGCCTCACAGGGTTACTTGAATTCTACGACCAGGCAACAAAAATAAGGCAAGAAAGAGAAGGGTGGGCAGACTGCATATATTTGGATTGTCAGAAAGCCTTTGATACAATGCCACACAAGAGGCTAGTGAAAAAGCTGGAGATGCAGGCTGGAGTGAAAGGGAAGGTACTCCGTTTGATACAGGAGTACCTAAGCAACGGGAGACAACGAGTCAGTGTGAGGAGTGAGGTCTCAGATTGGCGAGACTTTACGGGTGGAGTCCCGCAGGGGTCAGTCCTTGGACCTATACTGTTTCTGATATATGTAAATGATCTCCCAAAGGGAATAGAATCGCTTCTCTTCAATGTTTGCCGATGATGCAAAAATTATGAGGATTGAAACTAAGGACGACAGTAGGAGGCTACAAGATGACCTAGACAGACTGAGTGAATGGTCCAACAAATGGCTGTTGAAGTTCAACCCGAGTAAATGCAAAGTAATGAAACTAGGCAGTGGAAACAGGAGGCCAGACACAGGATACAGAATAGGAGATGAAGTACTTAATGAAACGGACAGAGAGAAAGATCTAGGAGTTGATATCACACCAAACCTGTCTCCTGAAGCCAACGTAAAAAGAATAACGTCTGCGGCATATGCGAGGCTGGCTAACATCAGAACAGCGTTCAGGAACCTGTGTAAGGAATCATTCAGAATCTTGTACACCACATATGTAAGACGAATCCTAGAGTATGCGGCCCATGCATGGAGTCCGTATCTTGTCAAGCACAAGACGAAGCTGGAAAAAGTCCAAAGGTATGCCACTAGACTAGTCCCAGAACTAAGAGGCATGAGTTACGAGGAAAGGCTGCAGGAAATGCACCTTACGACACTGGAAGACAGAGGAGTTTCGGGAGACATGATCACAACCTACAAAATCCTCAGAGGAATCGACCGGGGTAAACAAGGATAAACTATTCACCACTGGTGGGACGCGTACATGGGGACACGGGTGGAAACTGAGTACCCACATGAGCCACAGAGACGTTAGAAGGAACTTTTTCAGTGTCAGAGTAGTTAACGGATGGAATGCATTAGGCAGTGATGTGGTGGAGGCTGACTCCATACACAGTTTCAAATGTAGATATGATAGAGCCCAGTAGGCTCAGGAATCTGTACACCAGTTGATTGACAGTTGAGAGGCGGGACCAAAGAGCCAGAGCTCAACTCCCGCAAACACAACTAGGTGAGTACACACACACACACACACACACAGAGGACACAGAGACAGGGAAAGGGAGTAGCACTCCTAATAAAGCGGAAATGTAAGTTTGAAGACCTGGAAAATTGAGTTACCAATGAGTGCACAAGCTTCATACATGGAACTCTGACAGTAGATGGGAGGAAGATTGTGATCTTGGTAATCTACAATCCCCCACCAAACAGTAGAAGACCCAGGCAGGAGTATGATGACAACAACAAAGCATGTATAGATGAACTGCAGAAGGCAGCAACACTAGCCCACAGAATGAGAGCGAAGCTGCTGATCATGGGGGACCTAAATCATGGAGAGATAAATTGGGAATCAAGGAATCCCCATGGAGGGGACGAAACGTGGGGAGCAAAATTAGTAGATGTTATAGACAGGAATTTCCTGACACAACATGTGAAGGAATACACAAGGGAAGGAGATGCACCGAGCCTATTAGACTTGATTTTCACCCAGAACGTAGAAGATATCGAGAATTTAGAGCATAAAATGCCTCTAGGGGCCAGTGACCATTGTGTCCTAGTCTTTGACTACATGATGGAATTCAAACTTATGACCATGGGACAAGAGATCTGGGAAAGGAGAGCTGACTACAGGAAAGGAGACTATAAGAGGATAAGGGACTATCTGGGTGAAGTGCAGTGGGAGGAAGAAATTAGAGGAAAAACAGCCCAAGATATGATGGACCTAGTCATACAGAAATGCCAGGAGGCCGAAGAGAGATTAATACCAACGGTAAAGGGAAAAAATAAGAAGGAATATAATAACCCATGGTTTAATAGACAGTGTCAGGAAGCAAAAATGGCCAGCAGGCGGGAGTGGAGGAAGTACAGAAGACAAAGAACAGAGGACAACAGGATCAGATACAACAGAGCTAGGAACGATTACATTAACATAAGACGAACATCGGAAACGGACTATGAGAACGATATTGCAATCAAAGCAAAAAAACAACCTAAGTTACTACACAGTCATATAAGAAGAAAAATGTCGGTGAACGACCAAGTGACAAGACTAAGGAAGACAGAAGGGGCATATACTGAAAGTGACAAGGAAATCTGCGAGGCACTGAATGCCAGTTTCCATGGAGTGTTCACTACCGAGCCTGAGCAGCTCCCATTGTTGGAAGGGGTTACCCTAGATGAAAGACTATCAGATATAGATGTGACAGCAGAGGAGGTAATGAAACAGTTGACAACTCTAGATGCAACTAAAGCAGTTGGACCAGACAAAGTATCACCATAGATACTAAAAGATGCAGCACAGGCCCTCAGCGTGCCTCTGGCAATGATCTTTAATGAGTCACTTATGTCAGGAGAATTGCCCAGTTGCTGGAAGAAGCCAAATGTCGTGCCGATCTTCAAGAAAGGTGATAGGGAGGAGGCACTTAACTATAGACCTGTATCACTGACAAGCATCCCCTGTAAAATACTGGAAAGAATAATTAGGCTACGACTGGTTGCACACCTGGAGAACATTAGGTTTGTGAACAAACATCAACATGGGTTCTGGACAGGGAAATCGTGCCTAACAATCCTTCTGGAATTCTATGATAAAATAACGAGGATAAGACAGGACAGAGATGGTTGGGCAGACTGCATATTTCTGGACTGCCAAAAAGCCTTTGATACAGTACCGCACATGAGACTGCTGTTCAAGCTCGAGAGGCAGGCGGGGGTTGGGGGAAAGGTCCTAGTATGGATAAGGAACTACCTAACAGGAAGGAGCCAAAGAGTTACGGTAAGGGGCGAGAAGTCGGACCGGCGAACAGTAACAAGTGGAGTACCACAAGGATCGGTGCTGGGACCAATTCTATTTCTTGTATATGTTAACGACATGTTTACAGGCGTAGAGTCCTACATGTCGATGTTTGCGGATGACGCAAAGTTGATGAGAAGAGCTGTGACAGATGAGGATTGCAGGATCCTCCAAGACGACCTGAACAGGTTGCAGAGATGGTCAGAGAAATGGCTACTGGAATTCAACACGAGCAAATGTAAAGTTATGGAAATGGGACTAGGAGATAGGAGACCAAAGGGACAGTACACAATGAAGGGGAACAGCCTACCTGTAACGACGCGTGAAAGAGACCTGGGGGTGGACGTAACACCTAATCTATCTCCTGAAGCACATATAAATAGGATAACGACAGCAGCGTACTCTACACTGGCAAAAGTTAGAACATCATTCAGAAACCTAAGTAAGGAGGCATTTAGGGCGCTTTACACTGCCTACGTAAGGCCTGTCTTAGAGTATGCCGCCTCATCATAGAGTCCCCATCTGAAGAAGCATATAATGAAACTGGAAAAGCTTCAGAGGTTTGCAACGAGACTCGTCCCAGAGCTACGAGGGATGGGGTATGAGGAGCGCCTGAGGGAACTGTGCCTTACGACACTAGAAAGAAGAAGGGAGAGGGGGAAATGATAGGAACGTATAAGATACTCAGAGGGATTGACAGAGTGGACATAGACATAATGTTCACACGGAATAGTAACAGAACGAGGGGACATGGATGGAAGCTTGAAACTCAGATGAGTCACAGAGATGTTAGGAAGTTTTCTTTTAGCGTGAGAGTAGTGGGAAAATGGAATGCACTTCAGGAACAGGTTGTGGAAACAAATACTATTCATAATTTTAAAACCAGGTATGATAGGGAAATGGGACAGGAGTCATTGCTGTAAACAACCGATGCTCGAAAGGCGGGATCCAAGAGTCAATGCTCGATCCTGCAGACACAACTAGGTGAGTACACACTCACACACTTTGTAACATAGCACCTACATGGATTCAGGGATGGCAGGTCCTGCCTCACAGGGTTACTTGAATTCTACGACCAGGCAACAAAAATAAGGCAAGAAAGAGAAGGGTGGGCAGACTGCACATATTTGGATTGTCAGAAAGCCTTTGATACAGTGCCACACAAGAGGCTAGTGAAAAAGCTGGAGATGCAGGCTGGAGTGAAAGGGAAGGTACTCCGTTTGATACAGGAGTACCTAAGCAACGGGAGACAACGAGTCAGTGTGAGGAGTGAGGTCTCAGATTGGCGAGACTTTACGGGTGGAGTCCCGCAGGGGTCAGTCCTTGGACCTATACTGTTTCTGATATATGTAAATGATCTCCCAAAGGGGATAGAATCGCTTCTCTTCAATGTTTGCCGATGATGCAAAAATTATGAGGATTGAAACTAAGGACGATAGTAGGAGGCTACAAGATGACCTAGACAGACTGAGTGAATGGTCCAACAAATGGCTGTTGAAGTTCAACCCGAGTAAATGCAAAGTAATGAAACTAGGAAGTGGAAACAGGAGGCCAGACACAGGATACAGAATAGGAGATGAAGTACTTAATGAAGCAGACAGAGAGAAAGATCTAGGAGTTGATATCACACCAAACCTGTCTCCTGAAGCCAACGTAAAAAGAATAACGTCTGCGGCATATGCGAGGCTGGCTAACATCAGAAGAGCATTCAGGAACCTCTGTAAGGAATCATTCAGAATTTTGTACACCACATATGTAAGACCAATCCTGGAGTATGTGGCCCCAGCATGGAGCCCGTATCTTGTCAAGCACAATACGAAGCTGGAAAAAGTCCAAAGGTATGCCACTAGACTAGTCCCTGAACTAAGAGGCATGAGTTACGAGGAAAGGCTGCGGGAAATACACCTTACGACACTGGAAGACAGAAGAGTAACGGGAGACATGATCACAACCTACAAAATCCTCAGGGGAATCGACCGGGTAAACAAGGATAATCTATTCAACACTGTTGGGACGCGAACAAGGGAACACAGGTGGAAACTGAGTACCCACATGAGCCACAGAGACATTAGAAGGAACTTTTTCAGTGTCAGAGTAGTTAACAGATGGAATGCATTAGGCAGTGATGTGGTGGAGGCTGACTCCATACATAGTTTCAAATGTCGATATGATAGATCCCAGTAGGCTCAGGAATCTGTACACCAGTTGATTGACAGTTGAGAGGCGGGACCAAAGAGCCAAAGCTCAACCCCTGCAAGCACAAATAGGTGAGTACACACACACACACACACACACACACACACACACACACACACACACACACACACACACACACACACACACACACACACACACACACACACAATCTTGTCTTGGGTCAGCTTTGATCGTGAGCAGACGTGTAGGGTCATCGGTCCGCGTTAATTGAGGGAACAATAGGGTCAAGGGAGCGGGTGTATCGTGCCGTGAGAATCGGGACAGTGTAAATTGAACAGTGGCATTGTAATGGAACACATTGGTCACATCTCGTGGTGAATTATCTTAGTGAAATTAGAGAAGATAGTTAGTGAAGATCGACTTCTTGAGGCAGCATCAGTCGCATCAGCCGGGACCCACGTGGAGACCTGAAGACTGGCTGCTAAGTGTCTCTCATAAGTCTCCAACAGTGTGCAAGGTTTATATAATATCATATCATAGACACTATTGCATTCCATTCAATAAAACAATTGTAATAATACAATCGTGGTAGACAGGTAACAGGGACAGCAACTTTGAGCCCACTGGGAACCCAGATAAGCCGCTAATAACCCCCCCCCTCACTGAAATCTGAAGACTACACTTCACCCACCTCTTAACCCCCCATCTCACTCTCCCAACACACTCCCCCCCCCCACCAATCCCACTCTCCCAAAACACTCCCCCCCCCCCCCATCACACCCACTCTCACACTAGGACAATTCTTGCTCTCTCTCTCTTGACAAGGGGCAAAATGGCAGATGGACGCAACAGGGACACAGGGAACAGCCAGAGTGACCAAACGAAGGACATGTTAACCCAAGTTCTGGAGGAATTCAGGAAGGAGATGCAGGAAATGAGGATTACAATTAACAACCTGCAAAGTGAGCTGACATCAGCAAGGGAGGAGATCAAATCCCTCACAGAGAAAATAAAGAGACCGAGCATCAGATTATCATCCAAAGGGAAGGTGGGAATGTTACATTGGAAGGAAATGCCTCTGTACCTGAAACATTTGCAGACATATTGAAAAAGAGCTCAGAAGCTATTGACACAGTGAGGGAGGTAGCCATGCAAGCAGCCACCTCACAGGAAGCAGCAAGGTGAACCACTCAGCTGCTGGAGAGAAAAAGATCAGTGGTAGTCGTAGGCATCAAAGAACAGGAAGGATCCAACAGGCAAGAATGGAATAGCAAGGATAGAGAGGCAGTACAGGGGCTACTGAAGGGGTTACAGATGGAAGGGGCTGAACGAAACATTGAGAAGGTTTTCAGGTTGGGCTGGTACAACAAGGACAGAAACCGACTGGTAAAGGTGGTGTTTACAAACGAAACCACGAAGGAGGATATTCTCGAAAGGAAGAGTCGATTGCAGCATGTGGAGGGATACAAAAAAGTATTCCTGCAGAGGGACAGGACGAAGGAGGAGAAAGCCAGGGCAGCAGAGGCAAGGAGGAAGCGCAGGGAGAGAGGAGCTAACCAGGAAATCACAGCCCCCAACACAACAGTCCTAGAGACAAGAGGCGAACCCAAAACCAGCATCCCAGCAACACCAGAGGGGAAGGCAACTCCACCACCCCCCCTCTGCATTCAAACCCTCCCTTCCCCTCACCCTACCTGCCCTCACCCAACCCTCCCTTCCCCTCACCCTACCTGCCCCCACCCAACCCTCCCTCCCCCCTCACCCCATTCTTACCCTGTCACCCCTTCCCCATTCCCATCATGTCCCCCCCTCCCACCTTTCCTCCCCTGTCCCCCCTCCCCCTTCATCCCATACCCTCCCTCTCCCTCCTCCCCCCTCACCCCGTATCCTCCATGTCCCCCCTATCTCCTTAACCCACACCCTACCTGTCCCCCCTTCGCTGAAACCCCCACCCCTCACTCCAAACTCCTCTGAGACCCTGCAAACCACCTCACAGATCTTCTCACCCACGGAAAAGCTTCCCACACCAGCAGAATGCTCGCCAAGAAAGGGACAAGAAAATGAACAGAAGAAAGTGAGCTTCAAGGCAATGAACACTAACATAGATGGGATTACAAATAAAACAAGTGAACTCGGAGAATGGGCACTAGAAGAAAACCCAGACATAATAGCACTCACAGAAACAAAGCTAACAAACACCATAACAAATGCAGTGTTTCCACAGAGCTATTATGTAGTGAGGAAAGAGAGGGAAGGGAGAGGAGGAGGAGGTGTAGCTATGCTACTAAGAGAAGGTTGGAGTTTCGAACAGATGGTAATTCAGAACTGTGAAGCTTTCAGTGACTACATATCAGGCACCATAGCAACTGGAGGACAGAAAATTATAGTAGTAGTCATATATATCCCCCCACCGAATGACAGAAGACCCAGACAGGAATATGATAGAAACAACTTGTCCACCATCAATATAATAGAGAGAGCAGCTTCTGTGGCTAGCAGGAACAGATCCAGGCTACTAATCATGGGAGACTTCAACCATGGAAAGATAGATTGGGGGAACAGAGACCCACATGGAGAGCTAAGCTGCTGGATGTGGCAACAAGAAACTTTCTAAGTCAACATGTCAAGGGACCGACAAGAATGAGAGGAGGGGATGAACCAGCCTTGCTTGATTTGATATTAACCATAAATGAGTCGGATATAAGGGAAGTTAAGTTGGAAGCCCCCTTGGGAATGAGTGATCACAGTGTATTGAGCTTTGAGTACCTGGTTGAGCTAGGAATTATCACCCCCAATAAAGAACTGGGAAACAAAGGGCTGGCGTACCGATAGGGAAACTATGAGGAGATGAATAAATTCCTATGGGATATACATTGGGACACAGAACTCGGAACCAAGTCCGAACAAGACATGATGGACTATGTCACCCAAAAATGTCAGGAGGCTGTAAGCAGGTTTGTCCCAGCCCAACAGGAAAAAACAGAGAAGCAAAGGAAGAATCCGTCGTTTAATAGAGAATGTATGAAAGCAAGAAAGCTGAACAAAAAGGCATGGAGGAACTTCCGTAATAACAGAACACCAGAAAGTAGAGAGAGATACCAGAGAACCAGGAACGAGTATGTTAGTGTGAAAAGAGCAGCTGAGAAAAGGTATGAAAATGATATAGCTAATACAGCCAAGACCGAACCAAAGCTACTACACAGTCACATCAGGAGAAAGACAACAGTGAAGGAACAGGTGATAAAACTTAGGGTGGGCGAGGACAGGTACACAGAGAATGACAATGAGGTGTGTGAAGAACTCAACAAAAGGTTCCAGGAGGTCTTTGCAATAGAACAGGGAGACGTAAAGGCGCTAGGAGAGGTGGCAGCAAACCAGGTGACCTTGGAAAAGTTCGAAATTACAAGAGATTAGGTCAAGAAGCACCTATTGGTGCTGGATGTGAGAAAAGCTGTTGGGCCAGATGGAATCTCACCATAGGTATTGAAAGAGTGTGCAGGAGCACTTAGCTTGCCACTCTCCATAGTGTATAGTAGGTCACTGGAAACGGGAGACCTACCAGAAATATGGACACTGCTAATGTAGTACCAATATTTAAAAAGAGTGACAGACAAGAGGCACTGAACTACAGGCCAGTGTCCTTAACTTGTATACCATGCAAGGTGATGGAGAAGATTGTGAGAAAAAACCTAGTAACACATCTGGAGAGAAGAGACTTCGTGACAACCCATCAACATGGGTTCAGAGAATGTAAATCTTGCCTTACAGGCTTGATAGAATTATACGATCAAGTGACAAAGATTAAGCAAGAAAGAGAAGGATGGGCGGACTGCATTTTTTTGAACTGTCGGAAAGCCTTTGACACAGTACCCCATAAAAGGTTGATGCATAAGCTGAGGAAACAGGCAGGAGTAACTGGTAGGGCGCTCCAGTGGATAAGGGAGTACCTAAGCAATAGGAAGCAGAGAGTTATAGTGAGGGGTGAGACCTCAGAATGGCGTGAAGTCACCAGTGGAGTCCCACAGGGCTCTGTGCTTGGACCTATCCTGTTTCTGGTATACGTAAATGATCTCCCAGAGGAAATAGACTCATTCCTCTCAATGTTTGCTGACGACACAAAAATTATGAGAAGGATTAAGACAGAGGAGGACAGCTTGAGGCTTCAAGAAGACCAGGACAAGCTTCAGGAATGGTCGAACAAATGGCTGTTAGAGTTTAACCCAAGCAAATGTAATATAATGAAGATAGGGGTAGGAAGCAGGAGACCAGATACAAGGTATTACTTGGGAGATGAAATACTTCAAGAGTCAGAGAGAGAGAAAGACCTGGGAGTTGATATCACGCCAGACCTGTTCCTTGAAGCTCATATCAAGAGGATAACATCAGCAGCATATGCCAGGTTGGCTAACATAAGAACGGCCTTTAGAAACTTGTGTAAGGAATCTTTCAGAACATTATATACCACATATGTCAGACCACTCCTGGAGTATGCGGCTCCAGCATGGAGTCCATATCTAGTCAAGCATAAGACTAAACTGGAAAAGGTTCAAAGGTTTGCCACCAGACTAGTACCCGAGCTGAGAGGTATGAGCTACGAGGAGAGACTACGGGAATTGAACCTCACTTCGTTGGAAGACAGAAAAGTTAGGAGGGGACATGATCACCACATTCAAGATTCTCAAGGGAATCGACAGGGTTGATAAAGAAAGGCTATTTAACACAAGGGGCACACGCACTAGGGGACACAGGTGGAAACAGAGTGCCCAAATGAGCCACAGAGATATTGAAAGAACTTTTTTAGTGTCAGAGTGGATGACAAATGGAATGCATTAGGAAGCAATGTGGTGGAGGCTGACTCCATACACAGTTTCAAGTAGAGACCAGTAGGCTCAGGAACCTGTACACCTGTTGATTGACGGTTGAGAGGTGGGACCAAAGAGCCAGAGCTCAACCCCCGCAAGCACAACTAGGTGAGTACAACTAGGTGAGTACACACACACACACGCGGAAATTCATTTTCTATGAGGAAAGAGAGGGAAGGAAGAGGTGGTGGTGGTGTAGCCCTGCTGGTAAGAAAAGGCTGGGATTTTGAGAAGATGCTTATTCAGGGTTGTGAGGGTTTCAGTGACTACATAGCAGGTACCATAACGACTGGAGGGCAAAAAATTAAAGTTGAAGTCATATATAATCCACCACCAAATGACAGAAGGCCCAGACAGGAATATGATAGAAACAACATGGCCACCATTAACATAATAGAGAGAGCAGCTTCTGTTGCTAGCAGGAATGGATCTGGACTATTAATTATGGGAGATTTCAACCAAGGGAAGATAGATTGGGGGAACAGAGACTCACATGGTGGACCTGACACATGGAGAGCTAAGCTGCTGGACGTGGCAACAAGAAACTTTCTAAGTCAACACGTCAGGGGACCGACAAGAATGAGAGGAGAGGACGAACTAGCTTTGCTTGATCTGATATTTACCCTAAATGAGTCGGATATAAAGGAAGTTAAGTTGGAAGCCCCTTTGGAAATGAGTGATCATAGTGTATTGAGCTTTGAGTACCTTGTTGAGCTAGGAATTATTTCCCCCAAAAAAGAACTGGGAAACAAAGGGCTGGCGTACCGAAAGGGAAACTATGAGGAGATGAACAAATTCCTAAGGAATATACAATGGGACACAGAACTCAGAACCAAGTCCGTACAAGACATGATGGATTATGTCACCCAAAAGTGTCAGGAGGCTGTAAGCAGGTTTGTCCCGGCCCGACAGGAAAAAACAGAGAAGCAACAGAAGAATCCATGGTATAATAGGGCATGTATGGAAGCAAAGAAACTGAACAAACGGGCGTGGAGGAACTTCCGGAATAAAAGAACACCAGAAAGCCGAGAGAGATACCAGAGAACCAGGAATGAGTATGTCAGGGTGAGAAGAGAAGCAGAGAAAAGTTATGAAAATGATATAGCAAACAAAGCCAAGACCGAACCAACGCTACTCCACAGTCACATCAGAAGGAAAACAACAGTGAAAGAACAGGTTTTGAAACTTAGAACAAGCGAGGACAGGTATACAGAGAATGACAAAGAGGTGTGTGAAGAACTCAACAAGAGGTTCCAGGAGGTCTTCACAATAGAACAAGGTGAGGTCACTGTGCTAGGAGAAAGGGAGGTAAACCAGGCGGTGTTGGAAGAGTTCGAAATTACGAGAGAGGAGGTCAAGAGACACCTGCTGGACCTGGATGTTAGAAAGGCTGTTGGTCCAGACGGGATCTCGCCATGGGTACTGAAAGAGTGTGCAGAGGCACTTTGCTTGCCACTCTCCATAGTGTATAGTAAGTCACTGGAGACAGGAGACCTACCAGAAATATTGAAGACGGCTAACGTGGTCCCAATGTAAAAAAAGAGCGACAGGCAAGAGGCACTGAACTACAGGCCAGTGTCCTTGACTTGTATACCATGCAAGGTGATGGAGAAGATCGTGAGAAAAAACCTGGTAACACATCTGGAGAGAAGGGACTTCGTGACAAATCGCCAACATGGGAGGGAGGGAGGATATCAGGGAGGATAAATCTTGCCTGACTGGCTTAATAGAATTCTACGACCAGGTGGCAAAGATTAAGTAAGAAAGAGAAGGCTGGGCGGACTGCATTTTCTTGGATTGTCGGAAAGCCTTTGACACAGTACCGCATAAGAGGCTGGTACATAAGCTGGAGAGACAGGCAGGTGTAGCTGGTAAGGTGCTCCAGTGGATAAGGGAGTACCTGAGCAATAGGAAGCAGAGAGTTACGGTGAAGGGTGAGACCTAAGATTGGCGTGAAGTCACCAGTGGAGTCCTACAGGGCTCTGTACTCGGTCCTATCTTGTCTCTGATATATGTAAATGATCTCCCGGAGGGTATAGATTCATTTCTCTCAATGTTTGCGGACGATGCCAAAATTATGAGAAGGATTAAGACAGTGGAGGACTGCTTGAGGCTTCAAGAAGACCTAGACAAGCTGAAGGAATGGTCAAGCAAATGGTTGTTAGTGTTTAACCCAAGCAAATGTAATGTAATGAAGATAGATTTAGGGAGAAGGAGGCCAGATACAAGGTACCATCTGGGAGATGAAATACTTCAAGAGTCAGAGAAAGAAAAAGACTTGGGGGTTGATATCACGCCAGACCTGTCTCCTGCAGCCCATATCAAGAGGATAACATCAGCGGCATATGCCAGGCTGGCCAACATAAGAACGGCATTCAGAAACTTGTGTAAAAAATCATTCAGAACTTTGTATATCACATATGTTAGGCCAATCTTGGAGTATGCAGCCTCAGCATGGAGTCCATATCTAGTCAAGGATAAGACTAAATTGGAAAAGGTTCAAAGGTTTGCCACCAGACTAGTACCCGAGCTAAGAGGTATGAGCTACGAAGAGAGACTATGGGAATTAAACCTCACTTCGCTGGAAGAAAGAAGAGTTAGGGGAGGGACATGATCACCTCATTCAAGATTCTCAAGGGAATTGATAGGGTAGATAAAGACAGTCTATTTAACACAAGGGGCACATGCACTAAGGGACATAGGTGGAAACTGAGTGCCCAAATGAGCCACAGAGATATTAGAAAGAACTTTTTTAGTGTCAGAGTGGTTGACAAATGGAATACATTAGGGAGTGATGTGGTGGAGGCTGACTCCATACTCAGATTCAAGTGTAGATATGATTGAGCCCAATAGGCTCAGGAATCTGTACACCTGTTGATTGACGGTTGAGAGGCGGGACCAAAGAGCTAAAGCTCAACCCCCGCAAGCACAACTAGGTGAGTACACACACACACACTAATAATAATCCTTTTGCTTACTGTCTTCTAACAGGCTTTTCTCTCTCTTGTCAGTATTGTGAAGGAGAGGAGGAAGTGGCCACACTGAGGAAGGCGCTGGAGGAGTTGGAGGACGACATGAACTATGCTGTGCTGGATGACGACGATGACCAACAAACACAACACCACTCGGCTGAGCGTGACTCTGACAAGGAGGGTCCCACACATGTAGTGACCTCCACAGCAATATGCCTTCAGGACCTGGGTCTCATGGCCGCTTACCTTGGTCTACATGCTGGCCGCGTACCTGCCCGGTACCGCCACCCGTTCACCCAGAGCAGCATCTACTCCTCCGTGGACAGTGTTGCCAGAGCCCAGGCTGCAGCATACGCCATGTGGGGCGTCCATGTTGGTGACATACGCCGTCGGCCTGGGCGCCTCAGTCAACTGTCTCACCACCGTCGACAAGGAACACCTTCCATGTGGCGCCGCACAGTGTCTGACTACTTCCGCCACCTGGCCACACCCTCACCTCTCCCAGACCATCACTTGGTGGGCTCCTCTCCACACCTGTCTCACTCCCCTGTCTTGGCCCACAACCCCCTGGCTTATCCTCTCCGGTATGCTGTCTCTCTGCCAGCAGCACTTGACACCCTACCCTCTCACTCAGAGGACCTGACACTTGACACCCTGCCCTCTCACTCAGAGGACCGGGCACTTGACACCCTGCCCTCTCACTCAGAGGACCGGGCACTTGACACCATGCCCTCTCACTCAGAGGACCTGACACTTGACACCCTGCCCTCTCACTCAGAGGACCGGGCACTTGACACCCTGCCCTCTCACTCAGAGGACCGGGCACTTGACACCATGCCCTCTCACTCAGAGGACCTGACACTTGACACCCTGCCCTCTCACTCAGAGGACCGGGCACTTGACACCCTGCCCTCTCACTCAGAGTACCTGGCACTTGACACCATGTCCTCTGACTCAGAGGATCGGGCACTTGACACCATGTCCTCTGACTCACAGTAGCTGGCACTTGTCACCATATTCCCTGACTCACAGTAGCTAGCACTTGACACCATATCCCCTGACTCACAGTAGCTGGCACTTGTCACCATATCCCCTGACTCACAGTAGCAGGCACTTGACACCATATCCCCTGACTCACAGTAGCTGGCACTTGTTACTATATCCCTGACTCACAGTAGCTGGCACTTGACACCATATCCCCTGACTCACAGTAGCTGGCACTTGTCACCATATCAATTGACTCACAGTAGCTGGCACTTGACACCATATCCCCTGACTCACAATAGCTGGCACTTGACACCATATCCCCTGACTCACAGTAGCTGGCACTTGACACCATATCCCCTGACTCACAGTAGCTGGCACTTGACACCATATCCCCTGACTCACAGTAGCTGGCACTTGACACCATATCCCCTGACTCACAGTAGCTGGCACTTGACACCATATCCCCTTGACTCACAGTAGCTGACACTTGACACCATATCCCCTTGACTCACAGTAGCTGGCACTTGTCACCATATCCCCTGACTCATAGTAGCTGGCACTTGTCACCATAGCCCCTGACTCACAGTAGCTGGCACTTGACACCATATCCCCTGACTCACAGTAGCTGGCACTTGACACTATATCCCCTGACTCACAGTAGCTGGCACTTGACACCATATCCCCTGACTCACAGTAGCTGGCACTTGACACCATATCCTCTGACTCACAGTAGCTGGCACTTGACACCATATCCCCTGACTCACAGTAGCTGGCACTTGACACCATATCCCCTGACTTACAGTAGCTGGCACTTGACACCATATCCCCTGACTCACAGTAGCTGGCACTTGACACCATATCCCCTGACTCACAGTAGCTGGCACTTGACACCATATCCCCTGACTCACACTAGCTGGCATTTGACACTTGATGTTAATTTTTGACCATTTTGGAAATTTTTTGACACAAAATTGAATATTTTTTCTCCCTTCCTATTTATGCTATAATGCTGAGAGATGAGCAAGTTGAACCAAATTTTATATAAAACTAGTCAAAAAAGTTTGATTGAAATCGAATCATTTTTCATTTATCACATTTTTCCGTAATATGCCCCCCCCCCCCCACTAGTGTGCTGGTGTATAACTATTCCTGTACCAGTCTTAACACTGGTGTGCTTGTGTATAACTATTCCTGTACCAGTCTTAACACTGGTGTGCTTGTGTATAACTATTCCTGTACCAGTCTTATCACTGGTGTGCTTGTGTATAACTATTCCTGTACCAGTCTTATCACTGGTGTGCTTGTGTATAACTATTCCTGTACCAGTCTTAACACTGGTGTGCTTGTGTATAACTATACCTGTACCAGTCTTATCACTGGTGTGCTTGTGTATAACTATTCCTGTACCAAGTCTTAACACTGGTGTGCTTGTGTATAACTATTCCTGTACCAAGTCTTAACACTAGTGTGCTTGTGTATAACTATACTTGTACCAAGTCTTAACACTTGGAAGGTTTTTTATTGGTATATATGGACTTCGACTTAGCACTAGAGTGCTTTTAATTTAATGTAATAAATGGTTTACTTAGAGTAATTTTTCACTGTAGCTTGAGTATCATGGTTAGCATATTTATAACTTAAATAATATTTTGTGTTTGTATGTCTTGATATTAGCATGATTAGGTTGTTCCCTTGTGATTACTAAGATGCAACTTAACTTGTTCTTGTGAGTAAATATTCTGTTTTAACATTGCCGTGAATGAATTCCCATGATCTTGTAACATAATATGTACTGTTCTCAGTATTGTAAATTGGTTAAAAGAAAGAGCTGTATGGTCTATCCTTATTTGAAAAGTCATTACTTGTTGACGAGTAATATAAATATTGTCATCTTAGCTCTCTACTTGTTGAGCTGTGTGGTCACGGTTAGTTGGCCTCAGCTAGCCATGGTTATTAAGCTGTGTGTACATGGTTAGCTTGCCTCAGCTAACCATGATTGTAGAGCTGTGTTCATGGTAAGTTGGCCTCAGATAGCCCTGGTTGTTGAGCTGTGTGTTCATGGTTAGCTGGTCTCAGCTAACCATGATTGTTGAGCTGTGTTCATGGTTAGCTGGCCTCAGCTAACCATAAACACACAGCTAAACAACCAGGGCTATCTGAGGCCAATTTACCATGAACACAGCTCAACAATCATGGTTAGCTGAGACCAGCTAACCATGAACACATAGCTCAACAACCAGGGCTATCTGAGGCCAACTGATTGAAATCAGTTGGCCTCAGATAGCCAACTTTAGCTCAGATAGCAACTTTAGCTCAGATAGCCATGGTTAGCTGAGGCCAGATTAGCTGGCCTCAGCTAACCATGATTGTTGAGCTGTGTTCATGGTTAGCTTGCCTCAGCTAAACATGATTGTTGAGCTGTGTTCATGGTAAGTTGGCCTCAGCTTGCCCTGGTTGTTGAGCTGTGTGTGCGAGGTTAGTTGGCCTCAGCTAGTCCTGGTTGTTGAGCTGTGTGTTCATGGTCAACCCATCCTCCTGTTTAGATAGTAGTGGGTGTAACTATGTGCGAAATAGTACAAATACTGACGTACTAAGCAATTGGACAGTAGAATTTGGTACTATTCACTCTATATATTTCGAAAAAAATGACGCTGAAAAACAAACTTAAATATTCCAAGGCCTAGTATAGAACACATATGTACTATATTATGCCTCAGGTAGCGTGTATTAGGCCTGTGTAGGTTAGGTTAGGGTAGCTTAGCTTGTCTTTGCAACATAAATAGAAAACCTATTCCGGTTTGGCCAAATTAGTAGAAATTTCCACTTTATAATTGCGTTGTTCGTTTGTATACCTGGTTGATGGGGTTCTGGGAGTTCTTCTACTCCCCAAGCCCGGCCCGAGGCCAGGCTCGACTTGTGAGAGTTTGGTCCACCAGGCTGTTGCTTGGAGCGGCCCGCAGGCCCACATACCCACCACAGCCCGGTTGGTCCGGCACTCCTTGGAGGAATAAATCTAGTTTCCTCTTGAAAATGTCCACGGTTGTTCCGGCAATATTTCTTATGCTTGCTGGGAGGACGTTGAACAACCGCGGACCTCTGATGTTTATACAGTGTTCTCTGATTGTGCCTATGGCACCTCTGCTCTTCATTGGTTCTATTCTACATTTTCTTCCATGTCGTTCACTCCAGTACGTTGTTATTTTACTGTGTAGATTTGGTACTTGGCCCTCCAGTATCTTCCAGGTGTATATTATTTGATATCTCTCTCGTCTTCTTTCTAGTGAGTACATTTGGAGGGCTTTGAGACGATCCCAATAATTTAGGTGCTTTATTGCATCTATGCGTGCCGTATATGTTCTCTGTATTCCCTCTATTTCAGCAATCTCTCCTGCTCTGAAGGGGGAAGTGAGTACTGAGCAGTACTCAAGACGGGACAACACAAGTGACTTGAAGAGTACAACCATTGTGATGGGATCCCTGGATTTGAAAGTTCTCGTAATCCATCCTATCATTTTTCTGGCTGTCGCAATATTTGCTTGGTTATGCTCCTTAAACGTTAGGTCGTCAGACATTATTATTCCCAAATCCTTTACATGCTGTTTTCCTACTATGGGTACATTTGATTGTGTTTTGTACTCTGTATTATGTTTAAGGTCCTCATTTTTACCGTACCTGAGTACCTGGAATTTATCACTGTTAAACATCATGTTATTTTCTGATGCCCAGTCGAAAACTTTGTTAATATCAGCTTGAAGTTTTTCAATGTCCTCAGCCGAGGTAATTTTCATACTGATTTTTGTGTCATCTGCAAAGGATGATACGAAGCTGTGACTTGTATTTTTGTCTATATCTGATATGAGAATAAGGAAAAGCAGCGGTGCAAGGACTGTACCCTGAGGTACAGAGCTTTTCACTGCACTTGGACTAGATTTTATATGGTTGACAGTTACTCGCTGAGTCCTGTTTGACAGAAAACTGAGTATCCAGCGACCTACTTTACCGGTTATTCCCATTGACTTCATTTTGTGTGCTATCACGCCATGGTCACATTTATCGAAAGCCTTTGCGAAGTCCGTGTATATCACATCAGCATTCTGTTTCTCTTCTAATGCCTCAGTGACTTTGTCGTAGTGCTCAAGTAGCTGTGAGAGGCACGATCTTCCCGCTCGAAATCCATGTTGGCCTAATGCATTGTGGAGAAATGCCCAACAGACCACTGGAACATTATCTAACACAGTGCACAGTTACAAACCCATTAAGATTTCAACTTAATTCAACAGAGCAGAAGAAGTTGTTAAACACATATGGCAAAATCTTACTGAAGCGACCATACGAGTCAAAAAAACTCATACTCCGCCCAAGTAAAACAGAAACAAGCAACACTTAGTGGGCCAGCCAGAGGCTTAGGGCCCGCGCAGGAATATCCCTGCAAAAAAAAATATATGGTCCTAATCGTTATTATAAGTACAACCAAAACAGGAGGATAGGCTGTCATGGTCAGTTGGTATCAGCTAGCCCTGGTTGATCTGTTGTGTGTTCATGGCCAGTTAGCATCAGATATCTACAGTTAATGAGTTGTGTGGTCCATGGCCACTTGACATCAGTTATCTCTGTAATCTGCTGGTGATTATAGAGCTAAGGACGATATGTGTTTATCACTGATATTTAACAATGTGTTTATCACTAATATTTGACAATGTGTTTATCACTGATATTTAACAATGTGTTTATCACTGATATTTAACAATGTGTTTATCACTGATATTAAACAATGTGTTTATCACTGATATTTAACAATGTGTTTATCACTGATATTTAACAATGTGTTTAACATGTTATTCAATATACCTTTTTTTTATTTTTCACAGGATCTGATTTCTATATATTATTTATATGGGTCAAAAAAGATTAGTAATATCAGCCAATATATTTTGGTCAATATGTTTCCCGACACAATTTAAAATGTTAATATTGATCATGTTTTAGTTAACTTATTATAAAGACACATATAATTCAAGAAATGCCTTAATATAGTTCCTGTTGCATTTATGAAATTGCACAAGCCTGCATTTTGAAATATGTTTTCTATTGTCAGAGTTTATTTTTTTGCTCTGAATCTAAATTACATCGCTGCGCTGAACTAAAATATTGCAAAGATTTCGCTCAATCAGCTTAGATTTTTCACCTATTCCAGTATCTGATAAAACCTTGTCTTTAGGTTAAAATTCTCAACAGCAATATACATTAATGTGTAAGAAAAGTTGTCTTCAATGATTTTGGTTTGTGTTTTGTAGTGGTAAGGTCAGCGGGCTAACATGTTAGTGTTCCGTCGTCTCTGGTACCTTCCTTACATAGTAGGAATATCTTGGTGGAACCTGGCCCCTTGTTCCTCACTCTAGTCAACAACAGTTCTCAGGGAAATAATTCAGATGCGATCTGAGAATATACAATTATACTGACATCAATGCTCCCAGACTTGATATTCTTTATCAGTTCTTCAACATCCATGTTCCAGACTTAATACTCTTTATCAGTTCTTCAACATCCATGTTCCAGACTTAATACTTTTTATCAGTTCTTCAACATCCATGTTCCAGACTTAGTACTCTTTATCAGTTCTTCAACATCCATGTTCCAGACTTAATACTCTTTATCAGTTCTTCAACATCCATGTTCTAGACTGAGTACTCTTATCAGTTCTTCAACATCCATGTTCCAGACTTAATACTCTTTATCAGTTCTTCAACATCCATATTCTAGACTTAATACTCTTTATCAGTTCTTCAACATCCATGTTCCAGACTTAGTACTCTTTATCAGTTCTGCAACATCCATGTTCCAGACTTAATACTCTTTATCAGTTCTTCAACATCCATGTTCCAGACTTAATACTCTTTATCAGTTCTTCAACATCCATGTTCCAGACTTAGTACTCTTTATCAGTTCTGCAACATCCATGTTCCAGACTTAATACTCTTTATCAGTTCTTCAACATCCATGTTCCAGACTTAATACTCTTTATCAGTTCTTCAACATCCATGTTCCAGACTTAATACTCTTTATCAGTTCTTCAACATCCATGTTCCAGACTTAATACTCTTTATCAGTTCTTCAACATCCATGTTCCAGACTTAATACTCTTTATCAGTTCTTCAACAAAGTGGACGAATTCTGAAATTCGGCGGTTCCAGGAAATTTATTCACTTCTGATATGAAGGCTTGCCTTGCATTCCTCTCCGTCTCTCTCATTACTCTTTCCTACTGGTCGTCCTTTCTCAGAACCATCATAAATTCCTGCATACAATTTAGCATCACTTTAACATGAACATTTATGTTCTATGAAAACAAAAGTTAGACTTTCTTTATTCATGATCTTGATTCTTTTTCATCAATTCACGTTTCACATAAAGAGGTGGCAGCAAAATTTGAGGAGGACAGACTAGAGGTTGAGCAGCCACATTATGTGAGCCAGGTTGAAGGGCTCCTGGAGATGGCCTCCACTACACTCATAGTGTTTGTCAGCTGCTCCACTCCCCCACAAAGACAACCCGGGTAATTGGACTAGCCTTCCTGCATTCATATTATTACAGACATAAACAAAACTGAACAGGTAGGCTTTTATCTGAATAAAATTAGATTACGAGAAAACTTGAGCTGATCATAGGTAACCAAATACAGATTTGAATTCAACTCCTTGAAAATTTACAGAATCTGTCTACAAAAACTTGACAGTAATTATGACGCAGGCTTGTACATTATCAATCATTTATATGTATTATTTAAAGAGTATTAGCAACATAACATCCTGTTCTCAGTTTAGGCAAGAGATGTTGTTGATCCTCTCGTAGGGTAGTTAGATTAATTGAACACAGTTATATTATTCAATAAACCAGGATTAATCTGGATCATCAACAACCATCAAGTGATAAGTAGGTTTACCTTAGGTTTTGAATATGTTAAATATAAATTTCACCAAAGAAATATTTAGGCAAAACTGTCTGTAATGTGAAACTTTCCATCATTGTATTACATGGTGGTGCTGGATACAACGGACCTATTATAGAATCTGGTAATATTTTGCTTGTTTGCTTATCACTTGACTGTTTGATTATATTTGATGTAAACTTATATATAAGTAGAGTTATGAACATATATATCTTGCCAGATGGTGGCACTGTTACCAGTGGTGGAGTTATGTGTAACTCTCCAGATTATGACAGTTACCAGTGGTAGAGTTAGGTGTAACTCTCCAGATGGTGGCACTGTTACCAGTGGTGGAGTTATGTGTAACTCTCCAGATGGTGACACTGTTACCAGTGGTGGAGTTATGTGTAACTCTCCAGATGGTGGCACTGTTACCAGTGGTGGAGTTATGTGTAACTCTCCAGATGGTCACACTGTTACCAGTGGTGGAGTTATGTGTAACTCTCCAGATGGTGGCACTGTTACCAGTGGTGGAGTTATGTGTAACTCTCCAGATTATGACAGTTACCAGTGGTAGAGTTAGGTGTAACTCTCCAGATGGTGGCACTGTTACCAGTGGTGGAGTTATGTGTAACTCTCCAGATGGTGACACTGTTACCAGTGGTGGAGTTATGTGTAACTCTCCAGATGGTGGCACTGTTACCAGTGGTGGAGTTATGTGTAACTCTCCAGATGGTCACACTGTTACCAGTGGTGGAGTTATGTGTAACTCTCCAGATGGTGGCACTGTTACCAGTGGTGGAGTTATGTGTAACTCTCCAGATGGTGACACAGTTACCAGTGGTAGAGTTAGGTGTAACTCTCCAGATGGTGGCACTGTTACCAGTGGTGGAGTTATGTGTAACTCTCCAGATTATGACAGTTACCAGTGGTAGAGTTAGGTGTAACTCTCCAGATGGTGGCACTGTTACCAGTGGTGGAGTTATGTGTAACTCTCCAGATTATGACAGTTACCAGTGGTAGAGTTAGGTGTAACTCTCCAGATGGTGGCACTGTTACCAGTGGTGGAGTTATGTGTAACTCTCCAGATGGTCACACTGTTACCAGTGGTGGAGTTATGTGTAACTCTCCAGATGGTCACACTGTTACCAGTGGTGGAGTTATGTGTAACTCTCCAGATGGTCACACTGTTACCAGTGGTGGAGTTATGTGTAACTCTCCAGATGGTCACACTGTTACCAGTGGTGGAGTTATGTGTAACTCTCCAGATGGTCACACTGTTACCAGTGGTGGAGTTAGGTGTAACTCTCCAGATGGTCACACTGTTACCAGTGGTGGAGTTAGGTGTAACTCTCCAGATGGTCACACTGTTACCAGTGGTGGAGTTAGGTGTAACTCTCCAGATGGTCACACTGTTACCAGTGGTGGAGTTAGGTGTAACTCTCCAGATGGTCACACTGTTACCAGTGGTGGAGTTAGGTGTAACTCTCCAGATGGTCACACTGTTACCAGTGGTGGAGTTAGGTGTAACTCTCCAGATGGTCACACTGTTACCAGTGGTGGAGTTAGGTGTAACTCTCCAGATGGTCACACTGTTACCAGTGGTGGAGTTATGTGTAACTCTCCAGGTGGTCACACTGTTACCAGTGGTGGAGTTAGGTGTAACTCTCCAGGTGGTCACACTGTTACCAGTCGTGGAGTTATGTGTAACTCTATATATAATGTTGCTGTGTGAGTTTTTTCTTAAATTATCACATTTATTACTTTAGAATATAATGAACAAAATTCTTAAAAACTCTAGTTTACTCTTTTGTAAGCTGAACAGGAAATAAAATAATAAACAAACATTCTGTTCACCAATGGAATTTGAGGAATTTCCTTAACTAGTTATCACAGTTCTAACTAATTTGGGAAATTTGCTATATTTGTCTCACACATCTCCATTCATTATAAAAATACCAAAAAAAATACAAAATTATGATTTATAATGTTATTTCTGATTTTGAGATGTTACTTTGGCACGGTTTTCATTATATATATTTGCGAAATACATGTCAGAAATAATAAATAATTATTCCACATTTTTTTTAATGATCCCTTATTGAAACAAGAAAATAACACTGACCTAATTATTAATTGATAGAATAACTAGAAAGTTTAAAATTGCATGATATATATATATATATATATATATATATATATATATATATATATATATATATATATATATATATATATATATATATATATATATATATATATATATATATATGTCTATGATGTGTCTATAAGCATAGACACAGAGTTCTCACATATTAACAGGAATTTGATGAAAGAACGGGAGTAACCCCTCACTAGCTCTAGTTACCCTTGGGAGGTGGTGATCTTTAGGGGATTTAAATACCCCGAAATTACCATCTCTTTTAGGGGTCTGAGTTTGGTGCAGTGGGTTAAAGGCGTACCAGTTATGCCAGTTGTTGTAAGGCTTCTTTGCTGGCTAGGGTTCGAATCTCCTAGTGGGAAATTGTTCTAAAGTTGAATATATATATATATATATATATATATATATATATATATATATATATATATATATATATATATATATATATATATATATATATATTTTATATATATATGTATACATATATATATATATATATATATATATATATATATATAAATCTATATATATATGTATATATATATATATATATATATATATATATATATATATATATATATATGTCGTACCTAGTAGCCAGAACGCACTTCTCAGCCTACTATGCAAGGCCCGATTTGCCTAATAAGCCAAGTTTTCATGAATTAATTGTTTTTCGACTACCAAACCTACCTAACCAAACCTAACCTAACTTTTCGACTACCTAACCAAACCTAACCTATAAAGATAGGTTAGGTTAGGTTAGGTAGGGTTGGTTAGGTTCGGTCATATATCTACGTTAATTTTAACTCCAATAAAAAAAAAAATTATCTCATACATAATGAAATGGGTATGTGAAATGGAAAATATCATTTCATAAGAAAAAAATTAGAGAAAATATATTAATTCAGGAAAACTTGGCTTACTAGGCAAATCGGGCCTTGCATAGTAGGCCAAAAAGTGCGTTCTGGCTACTAGGTACGACATATATATATATATATATATATATATATATATATATATATATATATGTCGTACCTAATAGCCAGAACGCACTTCTCAGCCTACTATGCAAGGCCCGATGTGCCTAATAAGCCAAGTTTTCATGAATTAATTGTTTTTCGGCTACCTAACCTACCTAACCTAACCTAACCTAACTTTTTCGGCTACCTAACCTAACCTAGGTTAGGTTAGGTTAGGTAGGGTTGGTTAGGTTCGGTAATATATCTATGTTAATTTTAACTCCAATAAAAAAAAGTTGACCTCATACATAATGAAATGGGTAGCTTTATCATTTCAAAAGAAAAAAATTAGAGAAAATATATTAATTCAGGAAAACTTGGCTTATTAGGCAAATCGGGATTTGCATAGTAGGCCAAAAAGTGCGTTCTGGCTACTAGGTACGACATATATATGTATATATATGTATATATGTATACATATATATATATATATATATATATATATATATATATATATATATATATATATATATATATATATATATATATATATATATATATATATATATATTGTGACGGTAACGCGTTGGTGTTCGGCTGTTCAAAAGCTAGGGGTATGGCCTCGTCACATATTAACAAAAAAAAATAGAAAATCTGGAACTTCGTCTGTGGTAAGGTAAGGAGAAGACACACAAAACACAAGTAAATTTTAACAATGAAATTTTAATTACGTTAAAGAAAGCAAAACATGAATAAAATGGACATACAAATTTGTATAATAAAATCAATCAAAATAATAAGAATAATCAAATGGCAAAATGAAAAGTTACGTTAAGACAAGTGAGCAAATAACAAGTGTATGGCAAACAAAGTAAATAGGTGCAGGAATATTGGCTTCAAGCTATCACTTCTCTTAGTACACGTAAGCCTGGGGCTTAGTCTACCAACGAGACGTGTTAACTTGTCGAAAGCACGGGATATTCTGAGGACTGAGGTCGTGGCGGCCCCAGACATCAAGTAGTATGGTGGGTGGAGTGCAGTTGCAGCTGGACCTGCAGCCAATCAGCGATGAGCAGGCGACAAGACAGGTAGTTTGGTGGTTCGAGGCGGAGCAGGTGTTCCTGGCTGCATACGTTTTGCTCTCTGGCAAACCTTGGAGATGTTGTTGTCGTTGTTGGATATTTCTTCCATAGTAGTTGTATATAGATTTGTAGCGACGTATTTTGGAGGGAAGAGCAGGCTCAATCTCTTGAAGGAGATTATCGTCACAATAGTAGGTAATAGATTGCATAGTAGGCCAAAAAGTGCGTTCTGGCTACTAGGTACGACATATATATATATATATGTATACATATATATATATATATATATATATATATATATATATATATATATATATATATATATATATATATATTAGTATATTTTGGTAGCAGTCTTTCCTGTAGACATATATTATTAAATATGACCGAAAAAGTAAGATTAATAATTCTAACACGAATTTTCTCAATCTTTCGTACATTACGCTTCACTGTTGGAGGTAAATCAAAAATCACTTCTCCAAAATTCATTTTTATTTCTAGTCTGACGCGACACGGGCGCGTTTCGTAAAACTTATTACATTTTCAAAGACTTCACAAATACACAACTGATTAGAACTTACGTATCTCTGCTATTATATCTACATTTGAGTGAGGTGGGAGGGATGATGTGGCATATAGTGACGTGGCATTAACACAAGACAGAACATGAGGGGATATTAATAGGGTATTAAAAGTATCAACACAAGACAGAACAGAAACAATGGGTATTGAATAGAAGTGTTTGTAGAAAGCCTATTGGTCCATATTTCTTGATGCTTCTATATTGGAGCGGAGTCTTGAGGTGGGTAGAATATAGTTGTGCAATAATTGGCTGTTGATTGCTGGTGTTGACTTCTTGATGTGTAGTGCCTCGCAAACGTCAAGCCGCCTGCTATCGCTGTATCTATCGATGATTTCTGTGTTGTTTACTAGGATTTCTCTGGCGATGGTTTGGTTATGGGAAGAGATTATATGTTCCTTAATGGAGCCCTGTTGCTTATGCATCGTTAAACGCCTAGAAAGAGATGTTGTTGTCTTGCCTATATACTGGTTTTTTTGGAGCTTACAGTCCCCAAGTGGGCATTTGAAGGCATAGACGACGTTAGTCTCTTTTAAAGCGTTCTGTTTTGTGTCTGGAGAGTTTCTCATGAGTAGGCTGGCCGTTTTTCTGGTTTTATAGTAAATCGTCAGTTGTATCCTCTGATTTTTGTCTGTAGGGATAACGTTTCTATTAACAATATCTTTCAGGACCCTTTCCTCCGTTTTATGAGCTGTGGAAAAGAAGTTCCTGTAAAATAGTCTAATAGGGGGTATAGGTGTTGTGTTAGTTGTCTCTTCAGAGGTTGCATGGCTTTTCACTTTCCTTCTTATGATGTCTTCGATGAAACCATTGGAGAAGCCGTTATTGACTAGAACCTGCCTTACCCTACAGAGTTCTTCGTCGACTTGCTTCCATTCTGAGCTGTGGCTGAGAGCACGGTCGACGTATGCGTTAACAACACTCCTCTTGTACCTGTCAGGGCAGTCGCTGTTGGCATTTAGGCACATTCCTATGTTTGTTTCCTTAGTGTAGACTGCAGTGTGGAAACCTCCGCTCTTTTCCATGACTGTTACATCTAGAAAAGGCAGCTTCCCATCCTTTTCCGTCTCGTAAGTGAAACGCAGCACGGAACTCTGCTCAAATGCCTCCTTCAGCTCCTGCAGATGTCTGACATCAGGTACCTGTGTAAAAATGTCGTCAACATACCTGCAGTATATGGCCGGTTTCAAGTTCATGTCGACTAAGACTTTTTGCTCGATGGTACCCATGTAGAAGTTTGCAAACAGGACACCTAGGGGAGAACCCATGGCGACCCCATCTACTTGCTTATACATGTGCCCATCCGGGCTCAAGAAGGGTGCCTCTTTAGTACAAGCTTGGAGTAGTTTCCTCAGAATACTTTCTGGCATGTCAAGAGGAGTACAGGCTGGATCACGATACACTCTGTCGGCTATCATTCCGATTGTCTCGTCCACAGGTACGTTGGTAAACAACGATTCTACGTCCAACGAGGCTCTTATCCCTGTGGCCCGTGTGCCCCGCAGTAAGTCCACAAATTCCTTTGGAGACTTCAGGCTGAAGGCGCAAGGGACATAAGGAGTCAGCAGGCCGTTGAGTGACGAAGGACACTACAGCCGAATTAAAAGCAAAGGTCAACAAACTGATCGAAACTGTGAACGCCAAGAAATCCGGACTCCACCTGCCAAAGATCATTGGGGAATATAAACCTGGATATGCGTATGGAAATGTCAAGACGCACAAGCCTGGAAACCCACTTCGGCCAATCATTAGCCAGATACCCACACCCACGTACAGACTGGCGAAGCGACTCAACGGCCTGCTGACTCCTTATGTCCCTTGCGCCTTCAGCCTGAAGTCTCCAAAGGAATTTGTGGACTTACTGCGGGCACACGGGCCACAGGGATAAGAGCCTCGTTGGACGTAGAATCGTTGTTTACCAACGTACCTGTGGACGAGACAATCGGAATGATAGCCGACAGAGTGTATCGTGATCCAGCCTGTACTCCTCTTGACATGCCAGAAAGTATTCTGAGGAAACTACTCCAAGCTTGTACTAAAGAGGCACCCTTCTTGAGCCCGGATGGGCACATGTATAAGCAAGTAGATGGGGTCGCCATGGGTTCTCCCCTAGGTGTTCTGTTTGCAAACTTCTACATGGGTACCATCGAGCAAAAAGTCTTAGTCGACATGAACTTGAAACCGGCCATATACTGCAGGTATGTTGACGACATTTTTACACAGGTACCTGATGTCAGATATCTGCAGGAGCTGAAGGAGGCATTTGAGCAGAGTTCCGTGCTGCGTTTCACTTACGAGACGGAAAAGGATGGGAAGCTGCCTTTTCTAGATGTAACAGTCATGGAAAAGAGCGGAGGTTTCCACACTGCAGTCTACACTAACGAAACAAACATAGGAATGTGCCTAAATGCCAACAGCGACTGCCCTGACAGGTACAAGAGGAGTGTTGTTAACGCATACGTCGACCGTGCTCTCAGCCACAGCTCAGAATGGAAGCAAGTCGACGAAGAACTCTGTAGGGTAAGGCAGGTTCTAGTCAATAACGGCTTCTCCAATGGTTTCATCGAAGACATCATAAGAAGGAAAGTGAAAAGCCATGCAACCTCTGAAGAGACAACTAACACAACACCTATACCCCCTATTAGACTATTTTACAGGAACTTCTTTTCCACAGCTCATAAAACGGAGGAAAGGGTCCTGAAAGATATTGTTAATAGAAACGTTATCCCTACAGACAAAAATCAGAGGATACAACTGACGATTTACTATAAAACCAGAAAAACGGCCAGCCTACTCATGAGAAACTCTCCAGACACAAAACAGAACGCTTTAAAAGAGACTAACGTCGTCTATGCCTTCAAATGCCCACTTGGGGACTGTAAGCTCCAAAAAAAACAGTATATAGGCATGACAACAACATCTCTTTCTAGGCGTTTAACGATGCATAAGCAACAGGGCTCCATTAAGGAATATATATATATATATATATATATATATATATATATATATATATATATATATATATATTGTGACGGTAACGCGTTGGTGTTCGGCTGTTTAAGGCTAGGGGTATGGCCTCGTCACATAGTTATAAAAAAAAATAGAAAAACTGGAACTTCGTCTGTGGTAAGGTAAGGAGAAGACACACAAAACACAAGTAAACTTTAACAATGAAATTTTAATTACGTTAAATAAATCAAAACATGAAAATAATGCACAAACAAATTCTTATAATAAAATCAATCAATCAAAATAATAAGAATACTTAAATGACACAATGAAAAGTTACGTTAAGGCAAAATAACAAGAAGTGCAACACAAAGGTAAGTGGGAGGTGCTGGAATATTGGCTTAAAGCCACCACCTCTCTCAGTACACGCTAACGTCTAGCTGGGAGGAGTGCTGGCTACGAAAGCACTGAACATTCTGAGGACTGATGTTGGGGCGACCCCAGACATCAGGTAGTATTGGGGGGGGCGAGGCAGGTGCAGCCAGACCGGCGACCAATCAGCGGAGCCGTAGCGATCAACGGGTAGTTTGGTGGTTGGAGTTCGAACAGGTGGCTGGCTGCATACGTTTCTGCTCACCCTGGCAAGCCTTGCTGGTGTTGTTGTCGTTGTTGGACATTTCTTCCATAGTCTTTTTATATAATTGTGAAGACGTAATTATGGAGGGAAGAGCAGGCTCAATCTCTTGAAGGAGATTATCGTCACAACTCTCCCCCGAAGCCTGCGGTTCTGGAAGAAGTACGTCGTTATGTGGTGGAGTAATGGATGGAGTTGCTTCTACTTCATAAACTCTGGAGAGGGCATCGGCTATGGTGTTGTCAGAACCCTTGATATAGCGGATCTCCAGGTTGAAGTCTTGTAAATACAGAGCCCATCGTAGAAGACGCTGGTTGGTGAATTGGGCTTGATGTAGGAAGCGGAGAGGGTTGTGGTCTGAGAAGATGGTGGTAGACCTGGCGCCTTGTAGGTACGGAGCGAAGTGTTGGAGGTTCAGGACGATGGATAGTAGCTCCTTTTCAATAGTGCTGTAGTTCCTCTGGTGTGGTTTCAGTTTGTAGCTGTAGTAGCTGACAGGTAGAACCTCCTCGCCTCGTAGTTGCATCAGGACACCACCAACGCCGGTACCACTGGCGTCGACATGAAGGACGAAAGGCTTGGTGATATCTGGAGAGGCGAGAATGGGGTTAGAACAGAGGAGGAATTTGAGTTGTTCAAAAGCAACGGTTTGCTGTATGGTCCAATTATACCGTTGCTTGGGACTGGTTAATAGAATTAGAGGTGTGGCGACTGTACTGAAATTCCTCACAAACCTACGGTAGTAAGAGGCAAGACCAAGGAAGCGCAGGAGCTGCTTCCTGGTGGTAGGCTGTGGATACTGTAGGATGGCTTGAGTGTGTGAGTCTAACGGAGCTATGCTGCCACTCCCAATAACATGACCCAGATAACGCACTTTACCTTTCGCGAAAGTGGACTTGCCCAGGTTGATGGTGAGGCCGGCTGTCAGGAGCTTGGAGAACAGACGTCGCAGCTGGAGCAGATGTTCACTCCAGGAGTTGGAGGCTACGACGATATCGTCCAGGTAGGCGTATGTGTTATCCAAGCCCTGGATGACACGGTTGACAGCTCTTTGAAAGGTGGCCGGGGCATTACATAGTCCGAAAGGAAGGCGTTCATATCTGAAAAGTCCAAAAGGAGTGATGAAGGCAGATATCTCTTTAGCGCGCTCCGTTAGACACACTTGATAGTACCCCTTAAGCAAGTCCACTTGGGACAAGTACTGGGCACTACCAATGGCATCAAGGATGTCATCTATCCTTGGCAAGGGGTAAGCATCCTTGACAGTGACAGAGTTCAGTTTACGATAGTCAGTGCACAACCGCACCTTACCTTGGGGTTTGGGCACCAAGATACAAGGTGAGGCCCAGGGGGACTCACAAGGTGTAGCCAGTCCATGGTCCAAGAGGTACTGCACCTCAGCACGCATGACTTCCTTCTTGTTCGGGCTGATTCGGTAGAAGGGTTGACGAATCGGCCGGGTGTCGGGGAGCAGTTGGATGTCGTGCTGGGTAACATTACACTCTTGGGGATCATCTCTGAACAACTCTTGATGTTCTCTGAAGATCTTGACGAGAGGTGCACTATGATTATCCTGAAAGTATTTGGGAAGATCATTAAGGATTTCGGAATTAGAAAGCGCTGACTCCTTGTCAGTGCTTTCGGGAGGAGAAGCTGGGAAGGTCTCACTGTGGATGTAGGGTTCTGTGAATGTGGAATAGTTAGTCAAGACAGTGGGAGGAGTACCATTATATTGCTTCAGGAGGTTGACGTGGCACAGCTGGGTCTTCCGCCGCCTATCTGGAGTCTCTATCACATAATTATTATTATTCCTGCACTCTTTGACGCAGTAGGGTCCTGAAAATCTGTTCTGTAAAGGTGAACCTGGGATAGGGAAATAAGCAAGGACGAAGTCTCCCGGCTTGAATTTTCTTACTTTGCTGGTCTGGTCGTAATGAGTCTTCATTCTCACGTGGGCTTTCAATAGATTATCATGGGCAAAGCGGTGGACTCTCTCTAGAATGTGTTGAAGGTTTTGAAGAAACTGGGGCACATTCTGATGCTCACTGAAGGTGGCATCTCTGAGAGAGTCTTTGAAAGCCTTAAGGGGAGTACGGCACTTACGGCCGTAGAGCATCTCATAAGGAGATACTCCTAGGGACTCATTGGGGAGACTTCTGAAAATACACATTATTAGGTCAATCTGCTTATCCCAATCCTTCGAGGTTTCACTACAAAACTTTTTCAAGAGTGCTTTGATGGTCTGATGACTACGTTCAAGAGAACCCTGTGAAGCAGGATGATAGGGGCTGGACAATACCTGTTTGATGTTGAACTCCTCCAGTGTCCTTTTGAAGAGATCACTGGTGAAGTTGGTGCCACAGTCACTTTGAATCTCCCTGGGAAATCCGTATTGAGTGAAGATCTTCAATAGATGTTTGATAACCGTAGCAGCCGTGATGTTCTTCACTGGAACTGCTATGGGAAATCTGGTGGTAGGACACAGGATGGTTAGGATGTAGGCGTTACCTGAACTGGTCCGAGGTAAAGGACCAACACAGTCTATTATGAGTCTGTGGAAAGGTTCCGCAGGCACCTGTATGGGAATCAGTGGTGCTCTGGGAATGGAGACGTTCGGTTTGCCTGCCATCTGACATGTATGACACTGTTTTACGTACTGTTTGACGTTGTTTACCATACCTGGCCAGTAGTAGTCTTGACGAATCCCATGGTAAGTCTTGTTGAAGCCGTAGTGGGAGAATGCTCCGTGGGCCAGGTGTAGAATAGTGGGCCGCAGGCTGGTGGGAATCACAAGTTGTTCGGTGTTGGCCCAATCGTCCTCCTCCTTCAGTTTACTGGGTCTATATCTGCGGTAGAGCAAGTCGTTCTCTAGGAAGAACCCAGGAATACTGTCGGGTTGAGTCTCAGCCTGGAAAAACAATGGTGTTAAAGTAAGATCTTCCCTCTGCAACTTACGGAACTCCAACTTGGTCAGATGCGGGGGTAGTTTCTGAGGGTCTTGAGGGACAGCGGTAGCAGTAGAGTCAGCTGGCTGTGGACGTGCGGCTTGTGCACGGGTGGTCACGAGAACCGGAGGAGAAACTTCATCACTCTCTTGAACCTCTGCTGGAACATACTCAAGAATAGGATTTATTGGCACAGAGTTACACACCTGGGGTTTGTCCATGACGATCAGGTTGGTCGGTTGCAGGTCTTCTGCCAAGTCGTTGCCTAGGAGAAGTTGCACTCCAGGCATGGGAAAAGGCTTTTCCCTGACGGCGACTTGGACTTCCCCGTTCACGTAGGGACAATCCAGGTGGACTCTGGCGAGAGGGTATGGAGTGGTAGCAGTGAGGTCAGTGATGAAGACTGTTTCCCCGGTGTAGACTATGTTGGGCACAGCCGACTTCAAGATGATCGATTGTAGAGCCGCTGTGTCCCTCAAGATCTTCAATTTGAAACGTCCCTCCGGATTTGAGCCGTTGGCAGAGACAGTTCCAGTATACAGGTGGTTACTGAAAAGAGAAAGATCATTAACATCAACACCAACATTCATCACAGGCTTACCGGACTTAGGAGGAGTTGGTTTGGGTCGTTGTTGGTCAGTGGTTCCCTTGTATTGAGACTTACCACACTTGTCTATGGTATGTCCATAGAGTCTACAATACTTGCAGTACAGTTGTGAACCAGCTTGATCGGGGCTCACCTTCTCGTAACTGTACCACGACTTCTTACTGGAGGATGGTTCAGGTGTCAGCCGGTGGATGAGGCTGTAAGTGTCAGCCGACTTAGCACACTTCAGGTAGTCGGTTTCTTCTTTATCTGCTAAGTAGAGGCGGACAGGAGGCGGCACACGTCTCAAGAATTCTTCAACAAGCATCAGGTTGACGAGTTCTGTAAAAGTAGAGACATGTGCTGCTTCCAGCCATTTCATGAAATACCTCCGTTTCGTGTTAGCAAACTCGAGGAAGGTAGTGGTACTTGCCTTCAGGTGGTCACGGAATTTCCTTCTATAACTTTCAGTAGAGAGGAGGTAGGCGTCTAACACTGCTTGTTTCAGAGTGTAGTAGTCATTCTCAGACGCCAAAGTACTGAGTGTGACTGCAGCTCTACCTGTAAGATGGACTCTGAGAAGTGTGGCCCATTGGTCGACAGGCCAACTGAGTTGATTAGCAAGGGTTTCAAAGGTGGTGAAAAAAACATCAACTTCTGCTTCTACAAAGGATGGCATTAACTTACTTGCATGTGATATATTAAAACTGACGGGAAGATTGGCAGTAGCTTGCTGGCGTTGAGCGAGGTGTGAAGTTTCCAACGTGTATTCCCGTTGACGACACTCAAGAGCCAGAGTCGCTTGTTGCTTGTCATGTTCACGTTGCATTTCCAACTCGCGTTGTTTGGTTTCAAGCCGTATGCGTTCCCGCTCCTGGAGTAAGGCAATCTCACGTTCTTGTTCTTCCCTTCGTATGGCAGCTGCTCGTTCTTGTTGTTCGAGGGCTTCCCTTTGCTGTTCACGTTCAATCTTAGCCAGCTCTAGTTTAAGTTTCATCGTTGCCAAGTCAGTTTTATCTGCAATATAGTAAGTTTCATGAGTTTCAGAGTCTATCTTACCTTGCTCTAAATAGTAATCCAGCAACAGGTTGTGTAGGTCATTTTTGTTGGCTTGATAGGGAACTTCTAGTTGATACTCATGTGCAAGAGTTTGTAGTTCAGTCCTCTTGGCACGACTTAAAGTCCCTATTTCACCTGCTGGATTTGCACGGAAAGTTTGGAGACGAAACATGGTGAAATTAGCAAATAAAGGTACACGAATGTTCAATAATGAAATGTCAGAAACAGGACAACGTGGCAACTGGTACCTATCCTGTGTGATCTTTAACAATTAACGTTAAGTGAAAGATATTAAATGATTAAATTAAATCAAGGGCGCAGGAAATCTTGTACCCGGTACTCATGTAAGAGAATAAGGGCAAGAAAATCCTACTAACAAATGAAACAAAGTTTCGAAAACAAATGAAACAGTTAAATGCTTCAAAAGTAAAATTGGTAGTCCAAGGATGTAGGCATACCTTGCCAAGTCTCTAAAGGACATAAAGCAAGTTTTTCCTACTGAATTTAATATGATACTTACAGAATTAGCGAACTTTTGTGCTCTGAAAAAATAAGCTAATTCCCTACCGTTGTATGTATCATCATCTCTGACTGACGCGTAGGGGTGCGAGGTGTCAACTTGTGACGAGAACTGCTGCTGAGGTCCCAATTCAGCAACTAAAGTTCGAGCTAGAGGAACTATGGCCCTCTTTGTCCTCCTACAGTCAGATTGCAGAAGATTGGGTACTCTTGACCCGGGGCAGACCACAGTACCAGGGTACCAATATGATGATCTGTCAGAATGAGAAATATTCAAGGGACATAGATGGTAAATACGAGTAATAACAAGGAGGGAGAGATGACCAATTAAGAGTATGACTGAGGCCTACAGTCACCACGTAATCCAAAGTTGTCTCACCTTCACTATATGTTACTCTCGTAATGCACAATACACCGCACCTTATAAAAATGAAATTGAATGAAAAATAGTAAAGCTACGTTAACAAAGTTAAATACGCTTACCATAAATTACCACTTGGCACCAGTACCTGAGTGAAGCTCCTAGGACAGGCCCCCATATAACTTGTGACGGTAACGCGTTGGTGTTTGGCTGTTTAAGGCTAGGGGTATGGCCTCGTCACATAGTTATAAAAAAAAAATAGAAAAACTGGAACTTCGTCTGTGGTAAGGTAAGGAGAAGACACACAAAACACAAGTAAACTTTAACAATGAAATTTTAATTACGTTAAATAAATCAAAACATGAAAATAATGCACAAACAAATTCTTATAATAAAATCAATCAATCAAAATAATAAGAATACTTAAATGACACAATGAAAAGTTACGTTAAGGCAAAATAACAAGAAGTGCAACACAAAGGTAAGTGGGAGGTGCTGGAATATTGGCTTAAAGCCACCACCTCTCTCAGTACACGCTAACGTCTAGCTGGGAGGAGTGCTGGCTACGAAAGCACTGAACATTCTGAGGACTGATGTTGGGGCGACCCCAGACATCAGGTAGTATTGGGGGGGGCGAGGCAGGTGCAGCCAGACCGGCGACCAATCAGCGGAGCCGTAGCGATCAACGGGTAGTTTGGTGGTTGGAGTTCGAACAGGTGGCTGGCTGCATACGTTTCTGCTCACCCTGGCAAGCCTTGCTGGTGTTGTTGTCGTTGTTGGACATTTCTTCCATAGTCTTTTTATATAATTGTGAAGACGTAATTATGGAGGGAAGAGCAGGCTCAATCTCTTGAAGGAGATTATCGTCACAATATATATACATATATAAATAGTAAAATAGTCTAATAGGGGGCATAGGTGTTGTGTTAGTTGTCTCTTCAGAGGTTGCATGGCGTTTCACTTTCCCTCTTATGATGTCTTCGACGAAACCATTGGAGAAGCCGTTGTTGACTAGGACCTGCCTTACCCTACAGAGTTCTGTTGACTAGGACCTGCCTTACCCTACAGAGTTCAGTTGACTAGGACCTGCCTTACCCTACAGAGTTCTGTTGACTAGGACCTGCCTTACCCTACAGAGTCA
The DNA here is from genome assembly GCF_040958095.1 of Procambarus clarkii. Taxonomy (NCBI): domain Eukaryota; kingdom Metazoa; phylum Arthropoda; class Malacostraca; order Decapoda; family Cambaridae; genus Procambarus; species Procambarus clarkii. The sequence continues at coordinate 23,531,784 of NC_091200.1, forward strand.
ACAACGGCTTCTCCAATGGTTTCGTCGAAGACATCATAAGAAGGAAAGTGAAACGCCATGCAACCTCTGAAGAGACAACTAACACAACACCTATACCCCCTATTAGACTATTTTACAGGAACTTCTTTTCCACAGCTCATAAAACAGAGGAAAGGGTCCTAAAAGATATTGTTAATAGAAACGTTATCCCTACAGACAAAAATCAGAGGATACAATGGACGATTTACTATAAAACCAGAAAAACGGCCAGCCTACTCATGAGAAACTCTCCAGACACAAAACACAACGCTTTAAAAGAGACTAACGTCGTCTATGCCTTCAAATGCCCTCTTGGGGACTGTAAGCTCCAAAAAACCCAGTATATAGGCAAGACAACAACATCTCTTTCTAGGCGTTTAACGATGCATAAGCAACAGGGCTCCATTAGGGAACATATAATCTCTTCCCACAACCAAACCATCACCAGAGAAATCCTAGTAAACAACACAGAAATCATCGATAGATACAGCGATAGCAGGCGGCTTGACGTTTGCGAGGCACTACACATCAAGAAGTCAACACCAGCAATCAACAGCCAATTATTGCACAACTATATTCTACCCACCTCAAGACTCCGCTCCAATATAGAAGCATCAAGAAATATGGACCAATAGGCTTTCTACAAACACTTCTATTCAATATCCATTGTTTCGTGTTCTGTCTTGTGTTGATGAAATTAATACCCTATTAATACTCTTGTTCTGTCTTGTGTTGATGAAATTAATACCCTATTAATACCACATCTTGTTCAGTCTTGTGTTAATGCCACATCACCCCTTCCACCTCACTCAAATGTAGATATAAAATCGGAGATGCGTAAGTTCTATTCAGTTGTGTATTTGTGAACTAAAGTCTTTGAAAATGTAATAAGTTTTACGAAACGCGCTCGTGTCGCGTCAGACTAGAAATAAAAATGAATTTTGGAGAATTGATTTTTGATTTACCTCCAACAGTGAAACGAAATGTACGAAAGAATGAGAAAATTCGTGTTAGAATTATTAATCTTACTTTTTCGGTCATATTTAATAATATATGTCTACAGGAAAGACTGCTACCAAAATATATATATATATATATATATATATATATATATATATATATATATATATATATATATATATATATATATATATATATATATATATGTATTGTGACGATAATCTCCTTCAAGAGATTGAGCCTGCTCTTCCTCCACAATTACGTCGTTGAAATTATATAAAACTACTATGGAAGAAATGTCCAACAACGACAACAACACCAGCAAGGTTTGCCAGAGCGCAAAACGTTGCAGCCAGAGACACCTGTTCAGACTCAAACCGCCAAACTACCTGTTGATCGCTACCGGCTCCGCTGATTGGTCGCCGGTCTGGCTGCACCTGCACTCGCCCCCCCATACTACTTGATGTCTGGGGTCGCCACGACCTCAGACCTCAGAATATTCAGTGCTTTCGTGGTTACCACTACTCCCGGCTAGACGCTAGCGTGTACTGAGAGAGGCGGTAGCTTTAAGCCAATATTCCAGCACCTTCCCTTTATTTTGTGTTGCACTTCCTGTTATTTTATCTTAACGTAACTTTTCATTGTGTCATTTAATTATTCTTATTATTTTGATTGATTGATTTTATTGTAAGAATTTGTTTGTCCATTTTTTCATGTTTTGATTTATTTAACGTAATTAAAATTTCATTGTTAAAGTTTACTTGTGTTTTGTGTGTCTTCTCCTTACCTTACCACAGACGAAGTTCCAGTTTTTCTATTTTTTTTTATATAACTATGTGACGAGGCCATACCCTTAGCCTTAAACAGCCGAACACCAACGCGTTACCGTCACAAGTTATATGGGGGCCTGTCCTAGGAGCTTCACTCAGGTACTGGTGCCAAGTGGTAATTTATGGTAAGCGTATTTAACTTTGTTAACGTAGCTTTACTATTTTTCATATTCAATTTCATTTTTTTATAAGGTGCGGTGTATTGTGCATTACGAGAGTAACATATAGTGAAGGTGAGACAACTTTGGATTACGTGGTGACTGTAGGCCGCAGTCATACTCTTAATTGGTCATCTCTCCCTCCGTGTTATTACTCGTATTTACCATCTATGTCCCTTGAATATTTCTCATTCTGACAGATCATCATATTGGTACCCTGGTACTGTGGTCTGCCCCGGGTCAAGAGTACCCAATCTTCTGCAATCTGACTGTAGGAGGACAAAGAGGGCCATAGTTCCTCTAGCTCGAACTTTAGTTGCTGAATTGGGACCTCAGCAGCAGTTCTCGTCACCAGTTGACACCTCGCACCCCTACACGTCAGTCAGAGATGATGATACATACAACGGTAGGGAATTAGCTTACTTTTCAGAGCACAAAAGTTCGCTAATTCTGTAAGTATCATATTAAATTCAGTAGGAAAAACTTGCTTTATGTCCAATAGAGACTCGGCAAGGTATGCCTACATCCTTGGACTACCAATTTTACTTTTGAGACAATTTACTGTTTCATTTGTTTTCGAAACTGTTTCATTTGTTAGTAGGATTTTCTTGCCCTTATCCTCTTACATGAGTACCGGGTACAAGATTTCCTGCGCCCTTGATTTAATTTAATCATTTAACATCTTTTACTTAACTTTAATTGTTAAAGATCACACAGGATAGGTACCAGTTGCCACGTTGTCCTGTTTCTGACATTCACTATTGAATATTCGTGTACCTTTATTTGCTAATTTCACCATGTTTCGTCTCCAAGCTTTCCGTACAAATCCAGCAGGTGAAATAGGGACTTTAAGTCGTGCCAAGAGGACTGAATTACAAACTCTTGCACATGAGTATCAATTAGAAGTTCCCTACCAAGCCAACAAAAATGACCTACACAACCTGTTGCTGGATTACTATTTAGAGCAAGGTAAGATAGACTCTGAAACTCATGAAACTTACTATATTACAGATAAAACTGATTTGGCGACGATGAAACTCAAACTAGAGCTGGCCAAGATTGAAGAACGAACAGCTGCCATACGGAGGGAAGAACAAGAACGAGAAATCACCCTCAGAGAACGCGAAGCTGCTTTGAGGAGAGAAGAACAAGAACGGGAAATCACCCTCAGAGAACGTGAAGCTGCCTTGAGGAGAGAAGAACACGAACGTGGACTCGCCCTCCAGGAACGTGAGGTTGCACTACTCCAGGAGCGGGAACGAGTACAGCTTGAAACCAAACGACGCGAGTTGGAGATGCAACGCGAACATGACAAGCAACAAGCGACTCTGGCTCTAGAGTGTCGTCAACGCGAAATCGCCTTGGAAACTTCACACTTCACTCAACGCCAGCAAGCTACTGCCAATCTTCCCGTCAGTTTTAATATATCACATGCAAGTAAGTTAATGCCATCCTTTGTAGAAGCAGAAGTTGATGTGTTCTTTACCACCTTTGAAACCCTTGCTAATCAACTCAGTTGGCCTGTCGACCAATGGGCCACACTTCTCAGAGTCCATCTTACAGGTAGAGCTGCAGTCACACTCAGTACTTTGGCGTCTGAGAATGACTACCACACTCTAAAACAAGCAGTGTTGGACGCCTACCTCCTCTCTACTGAAAGTTATAGAAGGAAATTCCGTGACCACCTGAAGGCAAGTACCACTACCTTCCTCGAGTTTGCTAACACGAAACGGAGGTATTTCATGAAATGGCTGGAAGCAGCACATGTCTCTACTTTTACAGAACTCGTCAACCTGATGCTTGTTGAAGAATTCTTGAGACGTGTGCCGCCTCCTGTCCGCCTCTACTTAGCAGATAAAGAAGAAACCGACTACCTGAAGTGTGCTAAGTCGGCTGACACTTACAGCCTCATCCACCGGCTGACACCCGAACCATCCTCCAGTAAGAAATCGTGGTACAGTTACGAGAAGGTGAGCCCCGATCAAGCTGGTTCACAACTGTACTGCAAGTATTGTAGACTCTATGGACATACCATAGACAAGTGTGGTAAGTCTCAATACAAGGGAACCACTGACCAACAAAGACCCAAACCAACTCCTCCTAAGTCCGGTAAGCCTGTGATGAATGTTGGTGTTGATGTTAATGATCTTTCTCTTTTCAGTAACCACCTGTATACTGGAACTGTCTCTGCCAACGGTTCAAATCCGGAGGGACGTTTCAAATTGAAGATCTTGAGGGACACAGCGGCTCTACAATCGATCATCTTGAAGTCGGCTGTGCCCAACATCGTCTACACCGGAGAAACAGTCTTCATCACTGACCTCACTGCTACCACTCCATACCCTCTCGCCAGAGTCCACCTGGATTGTCCCTACGTGAACGGGGAAGTCCAAGTCGCCGTCAGGGAAAAGCCTTTTCCCATGCCTGGAGTGCAACTTCTCCTAGGCAACGACTTGGCAGAAGACCTGCAACCGACCAACCTGATCGTCATGGACAAACCCCAGGTGTGTAACTCTGTGCCAATAAACCCTATTCTAGAGTATGTTCCAGCAGAGGTTCAAGAGAGTGATGAAGTTTCTCCTCCGGTTCTCGTGACCACCCGTGCACAAGCCGCACGTCCACAGCCAGCTGACTCTACTGCTACCGCTGTCCCTCAAGACCCTCAGAAACTCCCCCCGCATCTGACCAAGTTGGAGTTCCGTAAGTTACAGAGGGAAGATCTTACTTTAACACCATTGTTTTTCCAGGCTGAGACTCAACCCGACAGTATTCCTGGGTTCTTCCTAGAGAACGACTTACTCTACCGCAGATATAGACCCAGTAAACTGAAGGAGGAGGACGATTGGGCCAACATCGAACAACTTGTGATTCCCACCAGCCTGCGGCCCACTATTCTACACCTGGCCCACGGAGCATTCTCCCACTACGGCTTCAACAAGACTTACCATGGGATTCGTCAAGACTACTACTGGCCAGGTATGGTAAATAACGTCAAACAGTACGTAAAACAGTGTCATACATGTCAGATGGCAGGCAAACCGAACGTCTCCATTCCCAGAGCACCACTGATTCCCATACAGGTGCCTGCGGAACCTTTCCACAGACTCATAATAGACTGTGTTGGTCCTTTACCTCGGACCAGTTCAGGTAACGCCTACATCCTAACCATCCTGTGTCCTACCACCAGATTTCCCATAGCAGTTCCAGTGAAGAACATCACGGCTGCTACGGTTATAAAACATCTATTGAAGATCTTCACTCAATACGGATTTCCCAGGGAGATTCAAAGTGACTGTGGTACCAACTTCACCAGTGATCTCTTCAAAAGGACACTGGAGGAGTTCAACATCAAACAGGTATTTTCCAGCCCCTATCATCCTGCTTCACAGGGTTCTCTTGAACGTAGTCATCAGACCATCAAAGCACTCTTGAAAAAGTTTTGTAGTGAAACCTCGAAGGATTGGGATAAGCAGATTGACCTTATAATGTGTATTTTCAGAAGTCTCCCCAATGAGTCCCTAGGAGTATCTCCTTATGAGATGCTCTACGGCCGTAAGTGCCATACTCCCCTTAAGGCTTTCAAAGACTCTCTCAGAGATGCCACCTTCAGTGAGCATCAGAATGTGCCCCAGTTTCTTCAAAACCTTCAACACATTCTAGAGAGAGTCCACCGTTTTGCCCATGATAATCTATTGAAAGCCCAGGTGAGAATGAAGACTCATTACGACCAGACCAGCAAAGTAAGAAAATTCAAGCCGGGAGACTTCGTCCTTGCCTATTTCCTTATCCCAGGTTCACCTTTACAAAACAGGTTTTCAGGACCCTACTGCGTCAAAGAGTGCAGGAATAATAACAACTACGTAATAGAGACTCCAGATAGGCGGCGGAAGACCCAGCTGTGCCACGTCAACCTCCTGAAGCAATATAATGGTACTCCTCCCACTGTCCTGACTAATTGTTCTACCTTCACAGAACCCTACATCCATAGTGAGACCTTCCTAGCTTCTCCTCCCGAAAGCACTGACAAGGAGTCGGCGCTTTCTAATTCCGAAATCCTTAATGATCTTCCCAAATGCTTTCAGGATAATAATCGTGCTCCTTTGCCCTCTTCTAATTCCACTCTCACCTCGTCAGATAAGCCCTTCATCCTCCATGTCGACGCCAATGGTACCGACGTGGGTGGTGTCGTGATGCAGCAACGAGGCGAGAAGAATACACCTGTCAGCAACTACTGCTACAAGGAACTACGGAACAATGGGCAAGGAGCTACTCTTCCTCATCCTGAAGCTTCAGCACTTCACTCCACACCTGAAAAGTGCTCGGTCCACCATCAATACGGACCACACCACCCTACACCTCCTGCAGCACGCCCACTTCTCATCTCAGCGTCTTCTACGATGGGCTCTGTATTTACAAGACTTCAACCTGGAGATCCGCTATATCAAGGGTTCTGACAACACCATAGCCGATGCCCTCTCCAGAGTTTATGAAGTAGAAGCGACTCCATCCATTACTCCACCACATAACGACGTACTTCTTCCAGAACCGCAGGCTTCGGGGGAGAGTTGTGATGATAATCTCCTTCAAGAGATTGAGCCTGCTCTTCCTCCACAATTACGTCGTTGAAATTATATAAAACTACTATGGAAGAAATGTCCAACAACGACAACAACACCAGCAAGGTTTGCCAGAGCGCAAAACGTTGCAGCCAGAGACACCTGTTCAGACTCAAACCGCCAAACTACCTGTTGATCGCTACCGGCTCCGCTGATTGGTCGCCGGTCTGGCTGCACCTGCACTCGCCCCCCCATACTACTTGATGTCTGGGGTCGCCACGACCTCAGACCTCAGAATATTCAGTGCTTTCGTGGTTACCACTACTCCCGGCTAGACGCTAGCGTGTACTGAGAGAGGCGGTAGCTTTAAGCCAATATTCCAGCACCTTCCCTTTATTTTGTGTTGCACTTCCTGTTATTTTATCTTAACGTAACTTTTCATTGTGTCATTTAATTATTCTTATTATTTTGATTGATTGATTTTATTGTAAGAATTTGTTTGTCCATTTTTTCATGTTTTGATTTATTTAACGTAATTAAAATTTCATTGTTAAAGTTTACTTGTGTTTTGTGTGTCTTCTCCTTACCTTACCACAGACGAAGTTCCAGTTTTTCTATTTTTTTTTTATATAACTATGTGACGAGGCCATACCCTTAAACAGCCGAACACCAACGCGTTACCGTCACAGTATATATATGAACAAGCCTGAATGGTCCCCAGGCATATATGCAACCAAAAACTCACATCCCAGAAGTGACTCGAACCCATACTGCCAGGATCACTATGCAACTGGTGTATATCTTGAGGTGCTTCCGGGGCTTAGCGTCCCCGCGGCCCGGTCGTCGACCAGGCCTCCAGGTGTACAGGTGTAAGGTGTACAGGACACCTTAACCTCTCGACCATCACGACCGTTCAAAAGATGATGGTAGCCGAGGCTATTTTCCCCACCATCCCGACGGCACTCTGATGGTAATCTTGAATATGGTATTTTATCAAATCACCTCATTCTTTGGGGTTGTAGTGCTTAATACTAGCTGTTTACTGCTTTTATGAATATTTAAAATCAAAGTAATTCTGAAACTATTCCAATAACACTTAAACAATTTAAAAACACCGAAGCAATGTTGATTATAAATAAACACAAATGAAACTGGTGCAATGCAAAATTTGTTGACTATATGCTAATAACAATTATAGTATTTGAACTATAAAAATAATTCAGAAATTTGTCTAATAGTTCTATAGCAGTGCTGATAATTCTGGAACAATACTAAAAATTTAAAACAAAAATAACTGTTCGGAAAAACTGAAATAATGATAACATAGAAACAATGACAATAATTTTGAAAATATACTACTTATACTGAAACTCTGATAATCCTGAAGAAATTATAATATACTGATAAATTTTTAGTTATGTAGAAACAATACTAATAATTCTGGAGCAATGCAAGTAATACTGAAACCATGAAACAGTTTCAGAAAAAATGGAAGATAAAAAATAATGATAATTCTGAAATAATGTTAATATTTCTGAATCAGAGTAATGAAATAATGATAATAATAATATTGCATCAACGCTAATAATGCTTAAAAATGATAATGATAATGAAATAATGAAAAAATAACTGATAACGTGGAACAAATGCTGAAAACAATGCCAATAATTCAGAAACCATGCTAATAGTTCTGCAACAGTGCAAATAATACTGGAACAATGCTAATAATACTGAAGGAATGATAATAATATTAAAACAATTAAAAAATGCTAAAGAAAAATGAGAAAATTAGTTGGAGCTGTGATGAGGATTCCAACCTGCTCACTTGGAACTTCCAAGCGCACATCTAAACCACTTAACCAGAACATGCTGAAAAACAATTAACCTGTGATTCAATTGAAACCTTTGGCGATCCTGAGACTTCAAGAGAAGTCTAGTGAGGATTTCACTTATTGCTCGCACTGAAAGAATGCTAATAATATTTAAGCAATTCTAATAATATTGAATCAATGCTAATCATGCTAATTCATTGCTAATAATACTGAATGAGATGAAATGGATTTTCACACTTGAAACGATTTCAACAGCCTGCAACACTGAGCAAGGGTTCAGGATCTGCAGGCCATCAATGCATGTGGTGCATCGTGGCGAGAACAACAGTCACGACTCCGATGTTGCGATATTTGAGAGTATTACACAAGGTGGTAATATCCACCACCAGAATATCGTCATCTCTCGTCACTAGGACGTAATCTAGTAAAAGTAAATCGTAATCATAAAAGACATTATAGGGCGTAAGTAACTAAGGGGTTTCCACCTAATGTTATGATAAATAAGGTGTAGAGCTGTGAAGCAGCACTACCCAGGTATGCCAAAGGGGACTTAAGTAGACTAACATATCTACGCGTGTGGCAGAACTTAGGAAGGAGTTAAAAGGAAATCTTTCGTAATACTAACATAGGTTTACTGACCAAGCTTAACACTATTACACTAGCAGGGTTTACACGTTAAATGAGAGCATCACGCTAGCAAAGCTAAACAATCAGCATAATCCAGGTGGGAATGACTCCAGGAGAGTTAGTATGCTTTAAGATCACCTGTCCCCACCACCGGTGAGGCACAGAATGAACTAACCTAAACACTCGTGATAACTCCAGTAATACCTGCTTATCACACGACAGTTTCATGTGACGATGACTGGTGTACAGCTGCACACCAGTCATCGTCACTTTGTCAATCAGTATCACAACACTTTGTCAATCAGTATCACAACACTTTGTCAAATAATATTGCAAGAACTGATAGCCAGTAATGATCTCTTAAAGAAAACGTATGTAACAAAAGTACACAACAGCGAGTTTTGTGGCAGTGAAAGACAACACAGTGAAGTCATCACACACACGAAATCACTTGACTACACACTGAGTATAAAAAATACTCAGGTCTACATGAAAAATTTGTACGAGTCACGCAGACTCCGTTCACATGTAAATTACTGAAATAACTAAATGAATAATGAAACACTGAAAACATCGGTAACTACAACGCTAAATGTGTGATTACTATAATCCCGACCCATATGACACATGTGGCGACGTCACCACACAGGGTATCGTCATAACAAGGCACCACTGCAGGCCTCACCTTCTCCACTCTACACCCGTAGCAGGTGTCTGAATAGTCCTGCTAAGCCTGGCGACTGACTCGTAGAGTCAATGGCCGGGTGACAAGTACGAACACTATAAGTTATAAGTTATAACACTAACATAATTGGTCGGCCACACTCACATCCCAGTAAATTATTTCACTCTTGGTTAACTGTGGTGTGACAGTCATGAGCATATCACTGATGCACCACCAGTCTAATGAATGCGTCCATGCCCTGGCGGCATTACCTTCACCTCACACTGGCCGCACGTGGTGTCCTGTCACCTTGGTGTTAGGTCAGGTACCAGTAGTCACCTTGGTGTTAGGTCAGGTACCAGTAGTCAGCTTGGTGTTATGTCAGGTACCAGTAGTCACCTTGGTGTTAGGTCCGGTACCAGTAGTCAATGTGGCGTTAGGTCCGGTACCAGTAGTCAATGTGGCATTAGGTCCGGTACCAGTAGTCAATGTGGCGTTAGGTCCGGTACCAGTAGTCAATATGGTGTTAGGTCCGGTACCAGTAGTCAATGTGGCGTTAGGTCCGGTACCAGTAGTCAATGTGGCGTTAGGTCCAGCACCAGTAGCCAATGTGGCGTTAGGTCCGGCACCAGTAGTCAATGTGGTGTTAGGTCCGGTACCAGTAGTCAATGTGGTGTTAGGTCAGGTACCAGTAGTCAATGTGGTGTTAGGTCCGGTACCAGTAGTCAATGTGGTGTTATGTCCGGTACCAGTAGTCACCTTGGTGTTAGGTCCGGCACCAGCAGTCAATGTGGCGTTAGGTCCGGCACCAGTAGTCAATGTGGCGTTAGGTCCGGCACCAGTAGTCACCTTGGTGTTAGGTCCGGCACCAGCAGTCAATGTGGCGTTAGGTCCGGTACCAGTAGTCACCTTGGTGTTAGGTCCGGCACCAGCAGTCAATGTGGCGTTAGGTCCGGCACCAGTAGTCAATGTGGCGTTAGGTCCGGCACCAGTAGTCACCTTGGTGTTAGGTCCGGCACCAGTAGTCAATGTGGCGTTAGGTCCGGCACCAGTAGTCAATGTGGCGTTAGGTCCGGTACCAGTAGTCACCTTGGTGTTAGGTCCGGCACCAGCAGTCAATGTGGCGTTAGGTCCGGCACCAGTAGTCAATGTGGCGTTAGGTCCGGCACCAGTAGTCACCTTGGTGTTAGGTCCGGCACCAGCAGTCAATGTGGCGTTAGGTCCGGCACCAGTAGTCAATGTGGCGTTAGGTCCGGCACCAGTAGTCAATGTGGTGTTAGGTCCGGTACCAGTAGTCAATGTGGTGTTAGGTCAGGTACCAGTAGTCAATGTGGTGTTAGGTCCGGTACCAGTAGTCAATGTGGTGTTATGTCCGGTACCAGTAGTCACCTTGGTGTTAGGTCCGGCACCAGCAGTCAATGTGGCGTTAGGTCCGGCACCAGTAGTCAATGTGGCGTTAGGTCCGGCACCAGTAGTCACCTTGGTGTTAGGTCCGGCACCAGCAGTCAATGTGGCGTTAGGTCCGGTACCAGTAGTCACCTTGGTGTTAGGTCCGGCACCAGCAGTCAATGTGGCGTTAGGTCCGGCACCAGTAGTCAATGTGGCGTTAGGTCCGGCACCAGTAGTCACCTTGGTGTTAGGTCCGGCACCAGTAGTCAATGTGGCGTTAGGTCCGGCACCAGTAGTCAATGTGGCGTTAGGTCCGGTACCAGTAGTCACCTTGGTGTTAGGTCCGGCACCAGCAGTCAATGTGGCGTTAGGTCCGGCACCAGTAGTCAATGTGGCGTTAGGTCCGGCACCAGTAGTCACCTTGGTGTTAGGTCCGGCACCAGCAGTCAATGTGGCGTTAGGTCCGGTACCAGTAGTCACCTTGGTGTTAGGTCCGGCACCAGCAGTCAATGTGGCGTTAGGTCCGGCACCAGTAGTCAATGTGGCGTTAGGTCCGGCACCAGTAGTCACCTTGGTGTTAGGTCCGGCACCAGTAGTCAATGTGGCGTTAGGTCCGGCACCAGTAGTCAATGTGGCGTTTGGTCCGGTACCAGTAGTCACCTTGGTGTTAGGTCCGGCACCAGCAGTCAATGTGGCGTTAGGTCCGGCACCAGTAGTCAATGTGGCGTTAGGTCCGGCACCAGTAGTCACCTTGGTGTTAGGTCCGGCACCAGCAGTCAATGTGGCATTAGGTCCGGTACCAGTAGTCAATGTGGTGTTAGGTCAGGTACCAGTAGTCACCTTGGTGTTAGGTCAGGTACCAGTAGTCACCTTGGCGTTAGGTCCGGTACCAGTAGTCAATGTGGCGTTAGGTCAGGTACCAGTAGTCACCTTGGCGTTAGGTCCGGTACCAGTAGTCAATGTGGTGTTAGGTCCGGCACCAGTAGTCACCTTGGCGTTAGGTCAGGTACCAGTAGTCACCTTGGCGTTAGGTCCGGTACCAGTAGTCAATGTGGTGTTAGGTCAGGCACCAGTAGTTAATGTGGCGTTAGGTCCGGTATCAGTAGTCAGCTTGGTGTTAAGTACACACTCCATATATTGCTGAGAGAATGCTAACAATACATAAACAATGCTAATAATACTAAAACAATCCTTATTATAATGAAGCAATTATAATGATTCTGAAGCAATGCTAATATATTTAATCAGTTTATATGGTATTGAAACAATGCTAATAATTCTCAAGTATGCTAATAATGCTGAAACAATGCCAGTAATTCTAAGTCAATGCTTATAATACTGATTGATATATATAGTAATTCGGAAACATTGCGAATAATTCTGGAATATTGCTAATCAATCTGAAATAATGCTGAGGCAATGCAAATAATTTTGATACATTGATGAAAATTAAGAAACAAAACAAATAATTATGAAAGTGTTGGAAATAATACTGAAATTCTGAAACAATACATATTACTTACTGTAACAATACCTTAAGCCTCAAACATTGCTGATAATTGTGAAATAATGCTGATAAGTCTGAAAAAGAACAAATAATTTTTAAACAGCTGCGAATGATTCTGATACAATGCTCATTATTCAAAAATAGACCTAATATTGCTGAAACACTGCTAATAATACAGAAACTATGATAAGGACTATCTTACAGGTAACTATCCACAGTCTCTGTACCTAAAGCCTATTAATTCCACTGACGTCAATGAGATAATCCTTTCCCTTAAAACCAAGTCTGGTGCCCTTGAGGAGATACCAACTTTAATTTACAAAAAAGCCTCCAGATCTTTAGTCCCTGCTATTGCTTTGCTCTTCAACAAGTCACTTGAACTCCAAACCTTTCCAGATATTCTAAAAAAAGCGAGAGTAACGACTGTCCACAAATGTGGTGATCTCACAGATGTTAACAACTACAGACCTATATCAATCCTGCCAAACTTGTCAAAAATTTTTGAAAAACTAATCTACAAGCAGCTTTACTCATATCTAGCCAAACTCAATATACTTAGCCCTTGCCAATATGGCTTCAGACCCAAAAAAAACACTAACGATGCACTTGTTAGTATGCTTAACTCGATTCATACAGCTCTTGATAAAAATGAGTTCCCTGTTGGGTTATTTGTGGACCTTGCTAAAGCTTTTGATACTGTCAACCACCAAAACCTTCTTCTTAAATTACATCATTATGGAGTCAGAGGACACTCCCTACAATACCTCAAATCCTACCTTACTGACAGGCTCCAATATGTTTCTGTGAATAATACAATTTTTCCCACCCTACCCATCAACATTGGTGTTCCTCAGGGCAGCATACTTGGCCCTTTCCTCTTTCTCATCTATATTAATGACCTTCCAAATGCCTCCCAACACCTCAAACCAATTCTGTTTGCTGACGACACAACCTTCATTTACTCCAGTCCTGACCCACTTGCTCTAAATGCCACAGTAAATACTGAGCTAAATAAAGTCCATCTTTGGCTAACTGCCAACAAACTCACCCTTAACATTGAAAAAACTTTCTATATTCTGTTTGGCAATAAATCCTCCAATCAAATAAATCTCAAAATAAACAATACCCAAATTTGTAACAAATTAGATGGCAAATTCCTTGGCATTCTCATTGACCACAAGCTGAATTTCCAGGGACACATTCTAAATATATCCAAAAAAGTTTCAAAAACTGTGGGCATTCTTTCTAAGATCAGATATTATGTACCACGCCCTGCCCTGGTGACTCTCTATTACTCCCTTATCTATCCATATCTCAACTATGGTATTTGTGCTTGGGGCTCTACTACCCAAAATCACTTACGTCCTCAAATTACTCAACACAAAGCTGCTATTAGGACAATATCCAACTCTGGCCCCAGACATCACTCGGTACCCCTACTCAAATCTCTGAATATGTTAGACATTAAGTCACTGCACATTCTCTCATGTGTATTATACATATATAAAACGCTAAACTATAATGCCAATCCTGTTCTCAAAAGATTCATAGAAGGTTGTAACAGAACCCATGAGCACCACACCAGAAATAAATACAGTTTTGATATTCCTAGAGTACGACTTAATCAAACTAGAAATGCTCTACAAATCAAGGGGCCCAGAATGTGGAATGACCTTCCCAACCATGTTAAAGACTGTACCTCTCTCAACCAGTTTAAGCTAAAAACGAAGCTATACCTAATAAATTCCCTGTAACCTACCTTACCCTTCTATTGTCAACCAATGTCTGTTTTTTTTTTAAAGAGCGCTGTTTGTCGACATAATTGTATTTGTGCTGCTTTTTCAGCTATGTTTTCATTTCTTGTTTTCATTCTACTCATTATGCTCAATTAGTATTAAGCTTGTCATTTAAGTTTATCATGCCCGAAACGCTTTACGTAATAGTGGCTTTAGGCATTGTATGTACTAGCTCTACCTATAAGTCAACCAATCTTTGTAAAAATTTATTGTATGTATGTACCTTACCTAAATAAACATTTTATTTTATTATTTTATTTTATAATATTGTAACAATACTAATAATTGTGAAGCAATGCTAGTAGAGGGAGTCCTACCTGTAGACCCCAGCAAAATGAACTTTTAAGTAGGTGATAAGTGTGTTAATAGTGGGATAGAGGTTATTGACACTACAATCGAAGAAGAGTCAGCCGGTAGCACCCAGCATTTGGAGATTGGTTTGCCTGTAGCTCCCAGGAAAATGTACCATCAAATGGCTCCAATATGTGGTGGAGGTGATCGGCGGCGGGTCCTTGTCCAAGGAGAACGACACCCTGGGGTGAGAACTCTGACACTTAACGGCCACAGTTGAAGTTATGTGAAAATAGTACTTAATAAGGGTGCGTTATAATTTTTCAGAAATAATAGTCTATTATAGGGGGAGAAAGCAGAAATAATAGTCTATTATTAATGTATAGTCTTTCTTCCAATAAATATAGGAAGAAAGGCTTTTATGGTTGGTTAAACCAACAATTACAGCTTCATGTACCCCCCAAGACTGTGCCTGTAGTGGTAAAATGACATAGTTGGTGGATATTATATAAATTCATTCTAGTATTTGTTCAGGTGTGGTCAATCTCTTCCGGCTCAACCGGTCGTGTCTCAGGGGAAAAAACACTTAAGTCAACTGCCTCCCATATAAGGGTGAGTGATCACTCGTTCCTCTCTTTAAAAGAGTTAAAGGGAACCACAATCACCCAAGAGTACAGTCTATAATATGGCCCATTTGAGGAATAAAAAACATTTTTGTTAATATATTTATTAGGTAAAGGCTACAAAATAACATAAAATGTTCATAAAAGTAGTTCTTCATCCTCCTCCTCTGAGTAGAATTCTAAGCCTTTTACACTCACCATATCAGTTGCTGGAGTCTCCACCATGATGAGAAGATGTCCTTCATTGTCCTCTACCCTATTTTTTTTAGAGGCAGCTGACTCCTCTTCCTCCTCACTGGCAAGTGGTGGAGGTGGAGGCTGCTTATCTGCTGGGGGTAGGTCCTTTTCTATGCTGGGGGGCCGTTTGCAGAGAGGGGGTGAAATGTATACTCTGTAAGTACGATTTAAATTGTATGGTGATTAAATAAAAAGTATATTTATTTATATCTGTTATTAGAATAAGTATACTAATTCACAAAGTAAAAATACTACTTGTCTCAGCCCCTGAAACCACAGACTTGTGACCTCTACAACATGTGTCATCAATTAGACTACGAAACAGCAGTTCGTTCACGATAGAACTCCCTCGTAGAATTATAACTTGGCAAATG
Organism: Procambarus clarkii; assembly: GCF_040958095.1. Lineage (NCBI taxonomy): Eukaryota > Metazoa > Arthropoda > Malacostraca > Decapoda > Cambaridae > Procambarus > Procambarus clarkii. Next base: position 23,547,646 of record NC_091200.1, read on the forward strand.
TGGACTTGACTGTTCTAAAGAAAAGAACGAAATTAACAAATAAAAAACTATTATTACAAAAGTATAAATAATATATGCCAAGAACTACAATCAATACTCACCCGGTCCTTCATGGACATCAATCTATGATATTGTTTTTGAGTGGTACCTTCCATTTTGTAGGTAACATAGGGCAGTAATGGAGAGGGTTGGCACCTGTCTGGGGTTTTATAGGATATTCACCCTTCTCCTACCCCTCCTGATCCACTTTTTAGTCAGTTATTCAGGTTAAGTAAGTAACAGAAATATTCCCTACACCATCGATACGAACCAATAGTCAGACCTCTACGAAATGTTTTCATACAAAGCTGTTTCATAAAGAAATATCGTCGTACATAGGCAAGGACCCGTTTATCATTTAATTATAAAGTTACTCTAGAAAATACATTATGTAAATAATACTAGGCAGAAGATAAGCCCAGATGGCTTATTCTGTGAACAAACATGATGCAATATAGCCAGCAGACGAGACTAAAAGCACTCTGGAGTCTGTGACGCATGCTATACACTTCTGATATATTGTTCTTTTTAATAAACTCCACGAAATAATGACCATATGTATCCGGGGTCATGTCATAACTGTTAAAAAAAACATTCGATATTTAACTACATCAATATATATATATATATATATATACACACACAGTGACCCATAGACTCCCTACTGTGAGTTGGTAGAATATTATTTGTAAAGATTATAGGCCTCATTGTTAAAATATTGAAATGTACAATCTCTTCCGCATTAGAACACCCTAGGTAATGCACCTGAGCAAATAGTTTGTTTTAAGTTTATATTATTATCACGACAACTCATTATGTTTTAGCTTGCACATCACATAGGACGTTTCTGTGTCCGTCAATGGATAAAACCCCAGTTTTGTCAGCAAACAGTAAAACCAACCTATTATATACAACGCCAGAGTCAAATTCAAGCTTCATACATAAGTTGCTCCATGGGAAGGGAGCCTTTTGTTTGAATGGTAGATAAGTCAGAGGCAAATATCGATCTTTCCTTATCAAAGGTGTCATAAGCAAGTATTGAGTCACGCTCTAAGCCTAATGATTTCAAGGTTTGTAATAAAGATGCGAATAATGATTGTCGAAGTCGTCTAAAATTCGATAAATTGCGTTATTATTCAAATAAATGGCAATACTTCTCATCTTTGCATTTTCAAAATATAACCCATTCCCCTGATGAAGACCTACATAATATGTCACTGGTACAATTAACATATATATATATATATATATATATATATATATATATATATATATATATATATATATATATATATTATATATATATATATATATATATATATATATATATATATATATATATATATATTATATATATATATATATATATATATATATATATATATATATATGTCGTACCTAGTAGCCAGAACGTACTTCTCAGCCTACTATGCAAGGCCCGTTTTGCCTAATAAGCCAAGTTTTCCTGAATTAATATATTTTCTCTAATTTTTTTCTTATGAAATGATAAAGCTACCCATTTCATTATGTATGATCTCAATTTTTTTTTATTGGAGTTAAAATTAACGTAGATATATGACCGAACCTAACCAACCCTACCTAACCTAACCTAACCTATCTTTATAGGTTAGGTTAGGTTAGGTAGCCGATAAAGTTACGTTAGGTTAGGTAGTCGAAAAACAATTCATGAAAACTTGGCTTATTAGGCAAATCGGGCCTTGCATAGTAGGCTGAGAAGTGCGTTCTGGCTACTAGGTACGACATATATATATATATATATATATATATATATATATATATATATATATATATATATATATATATATATATATATATATTTATATATATATATATATATATATATATATATATATATATATATATATATATATATATATATATATATATATAGTACCTAATAGCCAGAACGCACTTCTATGCCTACTATTCAAGGCCCGATTTGCCTAATAAGCCAAGTTTTCATGAATTAATTGTTTTTCGACTACCTAACCTACCTAACCTAACCTAACCTAACTTTTTCGGCTACCTAACCTAACCTAACCTATAAAGATAGGTTAGGTTAGGTTAGGTAGGGTTGGATAGGTTCGGTCATATATCTACGTTATTTTTAACTCCAATAAAAAAAAATTTACCTCATACATAATGAAATGGGTAGCTTTATCATTTCATAAGAAAAAAATTAGAGAAAATATATTAATTCATGAAAACCTGGCTTATTAGGCAAATCAGGCCTTGCATAGTAGGCTGAAAAGTGCGTTCTGGCTACTAGGTACGACATATATATATATATATATATATATATATATGTCGTACCTAGTAGCCAGAACTCACTTCTCAGCCTACTATGCAAGGCCCGATTTGCCTAATAAGCCAAGTTTTCATGAATTAATGTTTTTTCGTCTACCTAACCTACCTAACCTAACCTAACCTAGCTTTTTTTGGCTACCTAACCTAACCTTACCTATATATATAGGTTAGGTTAGGTTAGGTAGGGCTGGTTAGGTTCGGTCATATATCTAACGTTAATTTTAACTCCAATAAAAAAAAATTGACCTCATACATAGTGAAAAGGGTAGCTTTATCATTTCATAAGAAAAAAATTATAGTAAATATATTAATTTAGGAAAACTTGGCTTATTAGGCAAATCGGGCCTTGAATAGTAGGCTGAGAAGTGAGTTCTGGCTACTAGGTACGACATATATATATATATATATATATATATATATATATATATATATATATATATATATATATATATATATATATATATATATATATTATTAAATATGACCGAAAAAGTAAGATTAATAATTCTAACACGAATTTTCTCAATCTTTCGTACATTACGCTTCACTGTTGGAGGTAAATCAAAAATCACTTCTCCAAAATTCATTTTTATTTCTAGTCTGACGCGACACGGGCGCGTTTCGTAAAACTTATTACATTTTCAAAGACTTCACAAATACACAACTGATTAGAACTTACGTCTCTCTGATATTATATCTACATTTGAGTGAGGTGGGAAGGGTGATGTGGCATTAACACAAGACAGAACAGGAGGGGATATTAATAGGGTATTAAAAGTATCAACACAAGACAGAACAGAAACAATGGGTATTGAATAGAAGTGTTTGTAGAAAGCCTATTGGTCCATATTTCTTGATGCTTCTATATTGGAGCGGAGTCTTGAGGTGGGTAGAATATAGTTGTGCAATAATTGGCTGTTGATTGCTGGTGTTGACTTCTTGATGTGTAGTGCCTCGCAAACGTCAAGCCGCCTGCTATCGCTGTATCTATCGATGATTTCTGTGTTGTTTACTAGGATTTCTCTGGCGATGGTTTGGTTATGGGAAGAGATTATATGTTCCTTAATGGAGCCCTGTTGCTTATGCATCGTTAAACGCCTAGAAAGAGATGTTGTTGTCTTACCTATATACTGGGTTTTTTGGAGCTTACAGTCCCCAAGTGGGCATTTGAAGGCATAGACGACGTTAGTCTCTTTTAAAGCGTTCTGTTTTGTGTCTGGAGAGTTTCTCATGAGTAGGCTGGCCGTTTTTCTGGTTTTATAGTAAATCGTCAGTTGTATCCTCTGATTTTTGTCTGTAGGGATAACGTTTCTATTTACAATATCTTTCAGGACCCTTTCCTCCGTTTTATGAGCTGTGGAAAAGAAGTTCCTGTAAAATAGTCTAATAGGGGGTATAGGTGTTGTGTTAGTTGTCTCTTCAGAGGTTGCATGGCTTTTCACTTTCCTTCTTATGATGTCTTCGATGAAACCATTGGAGAAGCCGTTATTGACTAGGACCTGCCTTACCCTACAGAGTTCTTCGTCGACTTGCTTCCATTCTGAGCTGTGGCTGAGCTGTGCCACAGCTCAGCCACAGCTCAGAATGTTATGGAGTTAGGAGTTCATTGAGTTTCTTGAATATGGAGTTAGGAGTTCATTGAGTTTCTTTGCCAGGTGATAAGTTGGGGTAGTCGAAAATATTAGGATATTTTAGAAAGGCTTAGGATATGCCTACGGCAATGTTAAGACGCATAAACCAGGTAACCCACTACGCCCTATAATCAGCCAAATACCAACCCCAACTTATCACCTGGCAAAGAAACTCAATGAACTCCTAACTCCATACACTCCAAGTAAGTTTAGTCTACAATCATCAGCAGATTTCCTAGAATTGATCAAATCTACCCAGCCCGATGGAATCATCTCTTCCCTGGACGTTGAATCCCTTTTTACCAACGTCCCAGTCGACACAACCATAGGAATGATACTGGACAGAGTATACAGAGACGAGAGCACCCCCAAATTAGACATACCTGAGCCACACTTGAAAAGTCTTCTCGAAGCATGTACAAAGGAAGCCCCTTTCATCAGTCCACAAGGAGACATGTATTTACAAATAGACGGAGTAGCAATGGGCTCCCCCTTAGGAGTTTTATTTGCTAATTTTTATATGGGAACCATCGAAGACAGGGTCTTCAGTAGCAAACAAAAACCAACTGTATACTGCCGTTATGTAGATGACATATTCGTAATAGTAAAAGACTCAGATGAACTAATTGACCTAAAAAGACACCTAGAGAGAGAGTCAGTACTACGATTTACACATGAAAATAGTGAAAATAACAGTCTGCCATTCCTGGATGTACTAATAACAAAAACAGGAACCTCTTTAAGCACCAACGTATATACCAAGCCCACCAACATAGGATTATGCCTGAACGGTAGAAGTGAGTGCCCCCAAAGATACAAAGCCAGTGTTCTCAATGCTTATATTCGTCGAGCGCTTACCCACTGCTCTGAATGGAGCAACGTGAGTAGAGAGTTTGAAAGAGTAACTCAGGTATTGGTGAACAACGGATATAGCAACGCGGAAATAAACGCTGCTATAAGAAGACACTTGGACCGTTGGTATAATTCAGAACCTAGAACAGAAACCACAACACCCCAAATAAAATTATATTACAAATCAACCATGCACAGTGAACATATAAAAGAGGAAAGAATAATGAAAGAAATAATCCGTAAAGGAGTAAAAAGCACTACCCCTAACCAAAACGTAAACCTGATAATATTCTACAAAACCAAGAAGACTTCCGAACTCCTATCAAAAACAGCCCGAAGCCGACGGAGAACCCTCTACAGCAGTCAAGCGTTGTATACATGTACACTTGCCCCCACGAAGGATGTAACCTTCAATGTAAGTACATAGGTATGACGTCGACCAAGCTGACGAGGCGTTTGACATGCCATCTTCAATCTGGTGCCCCTAGGAATCACATGAGACAAGCCCATGACATTACTCTAACAAGAGAAATGTTGAACAAGAATACTTGCATAATAGACAAAACCCAAGATGCAAGAGGATTACAAATTCTTGAGGCAATTCACATAAGAATAGAGCGACCTACCATGAACACCCAAATCACGGAACTATTTACTCTACCCACCATGAGAGTAAGGACAAGACAAGAACATATCGATGCCAACACAGAAGACAATGTCCAACATAACAGGCCAATTACACTGGATTAATCTTTGTTTAGATAGGAGATGCCTCGTATGGGCCAATAAGCCTTCTGCAGCCTCTATGTTTCACCTCACATTTATCCCTTATGTATCCCCCCATGTATTCACCTTCATTGTATTATCACCTGACCCAGTGCGGGTATAAAATCAACTAGTATTGTAAGATCTGTTCACTTGAGAATGAACCATGGAGGTTCGAAAGGTCGTGCAAATTATATAAATAAGTGTAATACACTCTATAGTAAATCACTTCTTTTCTTCACCTTAAAAGTACGAAAATGAGTTTTGGAGAACTCCTATTTCAATTAAGCCCTGATGCTAAGAAAATAGTTAGAGGGATAGAAGCCCTAAACCAGAAAATAATAAATACAGAATATGCGGTCATATTCAATGAAACATGTTTGAAAGAAAACCTGCTGCCAGTATACACCAATATATATATATATATATATATATATATATATATATATATATATATATATATATATATATATATATATATATATATATATATATATATATATATTTATATATATATATATATACGTAACATAACGTATATATATATATATATATATATATATATATATATATATATATATATATATATATGTATATATATATATATATATATATATATATGTCGTACCTAATAGCCAGAACGCACTTCTCAGCCAACTATGCAAGGCACGATTTGCCTAATAAGCCAGGTTTTCCTGAATTAATATATTTTCTCAAATTTTTTTCTTATGAAATGATAAAGCTACCCATTTCATTATGTATGAGGTCAATTTGTTTTCATTGGAGTTAAACTTAACGTAGATATATGACCGAACCTAACCAACCCTACCTAACCTAACCTGACCTATCTTTATAGGTTAGGTTAGATTAGGTAGCCGAAAACGTTAGGTTAGGTTAGGTTAGGTAGGTTAGGTAGTCGAAAAACAATTAATTTATGAAAACTTGGCTTATTAGGCAAATTGGGCCTTGCATAGTAGGCTGAGAAGTGCGTTCTGGCTACTAGGTACGACATATATATATATATATATATATATATATATATATATATATATATATATATATATATATATATATATATATATATATATATATATATATATATATATATATATATATATATATATATATAGTGGGGTATTACTTGGGCCCAAGGATGATCTATTAAGAGACTAGTCTGATTCACAGCCAGGAACATGAGTTTTGGAAATGGTCCTTTTAAAGGTATAGCTTACAGGGTCGGGGGAAGCTAGTAGTGAACTGTTTAGGGCCAAATAAGTGCTGGGGTAGGGAACATCCAGCGTTACCCATAATTTAGCATAAGCCACATGTATTCGATATTTTGTACCATCAGTCACTCTTGTATTTAGCACCCAAGCATGAGCGAGGAGTTCCAACCTTAAACGCACATCTATATTGTCTAAGGGGTTGTCTAGATGGGAACAGAAACTTGTTGTAGGGCATTGAAAAATTTATTATCCTGATACATGTGAAAGGTGCTGCAACTGGGCCAAGTTTCAGCATCGCAGCCTAAATAGAGAGGGAGAAAAAAAAACATTTTTTTTAGACAATGTTCAAATCACTTCACAGCCCACAATTGTGAACCGAAGTCAGTTCTACGACACTTAACTATGACCTTACTATATAATAAAGATTTGTCTGATAGATTTTTATCTCAGATGTATTTAGTGCAATAATACAGATTTTGTAAATTTCAAAGAATCCTATGCAACAATATGATATTTATAAATATTTATAAAATCAATAAATCTACGTAGAAAGAAAAGCCACCACTATGTTTTAGAGGCATAAACTCTACATATAATGTGCAAGTTTCATGTAAATTGAATAATAAATAAAGTCTTTAAAATCAGATAAAATTGTAAAATATTTACCTGCACAAACGAAGGTCAAAGTTCAACCACCTTTAGCTGAGGTTGATGTTGACCAATATCATTCAAAATTTGCACCCTTGTAGAAAGGCATGGGTTCAGTAAGGTGTGCAAGTACCATGCAGATCGCCGGATAAATAAAAAATAAAATAAAAAAAAAATTTATATATTTGCCACCAGTTTTATATGTACAAATATTTATGAAGTAATATCACAATATAACACTAAAACATACTAACCTAATATAATTGGTCAGAAATATGGGTCCTCTTGGTGGCACTGGAGTGGCACTAGTTGGCACCTGTGCCATAGCTGGGGTCAGCCCCCTCAGGGGCCTTTCTTGGTTTGGTTTTGCGTCTCGTTGGTCTCTGCATATCCTTGTCCTTTTTGTTCAAGTACCAGTCCAGTAAGATTTGGAGTAGCAGGTGCAAGACCTGGAGTAGAAGGTGGAAAATGTGCGGTGGCAGAGGGTGGGATTGTGGGGGGGGGGGCAGCGGGCTGCAACACTTGCGGCTGAGTGGCCGCCTCGATCTTCACTCGTCAAAGTGCATAATCTACAGATTCTGGCCAGCTCGCACCTTCTACGGGCAGCTAGCATGCTTTCAGCTTTCATAGTTTTCCTCATCTTCGTTTTGTACATCATTTTGCAGTAAAAATAGCACAAATTGTGGGAGCGCGTCCACGATAGGTCCACCAGCTGAGGGACACAAAGAGTGACAGACTTAGCCAGCAAGCCCACCCCTCTCTCACACGAGACTGTTGCCAATGAGTGAGTTTATATTCGTTTTATGCATAACACGTTATTTTCCACGCTATTACGAAATATTAGACTTCTACAACGTAAGACACAACACCCCGCATCGCACCCAGGCCGTGAGAGCCGGATTCACGAAAGTTGCAGCGGGAAATTTGACTCTAATTACGTTATTTTTCAAGATAACATAAAACGGTTTGCACCACAGTGTTGCCAGAACGTTGTAGTATTTTTCAGAGTTTTTCGTAAATTTTTGAAATTTTTCGGATTTGAGCATAGATGTCCCCTAAGTTTTGGTAGCAATTTTAACCAGAATGGGGGTTTGTTTTGGGGCGCTTACCTTTCTGGGTGCCTGTTCCGGTCGATGGCAGACATAGAATGCTTCCAACTACACGGGGGCTTCTATAGGCCATTGCTTCCCTTGCCTCTCTGAGGGGGCCCGGTTCTGGCCGTGGTCCCCGGTAGGCCTAAGAACTCCATACACATGACTGATGCCAAAGTCTGATAAACCATATTGATCAAGCGTTGTTATATACAACGCTAGGGGAAAACACATTGACAAACCACGACGTTTCAAATCGGAAACAATTTTTTATTCTTGGCACTGGCGCCAGTAAAATATGAATTAGTGAATTCATTAGTGATTATTCCATTGTCGTCATTCCAGTCGGCAGTCGGTGCAGAAGGCGCTAATTTTCCCCAGGGTAGACATTTCTGAGGGTGGCATCAAGGTAATTAATTTGATAAAGGACCAATAATGAAAATTTGAATGTGTTTTAACCACCTGTTCCTCTAAGAAAACCTGCACCCCTTTAAACATTGTATTTGATAAACCGTTTACAAATTCCACATAATTGTCATCCTCCAATTTTGTTGTGTCATCATCTTTGGTTAAAGATCCTTTAAAGTCTATTACGATATGTGTCAGGTCCAGAAAAGCACCCTGTATACCAGGTATGTGAGAGATTATGCCTATTTGGGATGGCACTAATACAATTAACCTCAGTCAAGAAAGGACTGCACTCACAGCATTAAGTGCTCTGCATGCAGCTTATTACTTTAATAACTGAAATAGGTGGCGTAGAGCCGCTGCCAGAGTCCAAATCCTTGTCACTCTGTATCCACTGGGTCGTGGAGCTCCTTGAACTGCTGATGGCAGCTGTATGGGTAGCTCTAAAGGATCTCAGACAAAATTGATATTGATGTGTGTGGCTATGAAATTAGTTCGAGTTCAGAAGTATACAGAACAGCATATAAACAACTTCGATTTGAAGGCAGGGTTTAATACTGGGGACAAGGTTATTGGAAGGTGTGGACAAAAAGACACTTTTTAATTGGTAACTGTTACAGCCCTATTGGGTCGCAACTGGGTTCTTCTCTGATGTTATTAGAGTTTGGGTATCCGGCCCCAAGTAAGTAGTGGCTTTCAAGGGGTGTGTTCTGTAACGCAAGTAAATTAAAGGGGAAGGGATACAAATGCACTGCTTTTGTATATATATTGCTACCACCACCATAAATAAATATATCACAGTCACACGTGGGGTTGCTATAACTACACTTATTATATACAGATTAGTCTTCCTCTGAAGACACAAAATACTCCACGGTGCTCAAGATGAGAAGCCCTGGTTCTCTTCGTCGTAGCCCACGAAGAATCCTCTGATTCTCTCGGCGAATCTACCCTGGCCACTGGCCAACCAAATCACAGTCCCTCTGGGTGCACTGTCGTGGAGGCCTTCAACCACAAATCCAGCCTGTAGCTGGCAGGTTCTGATCAGCTCCGCTGTGTAGGCCACTCCGCGACCAATAGTTGGGTTGCAAGCCCTAGGCAGGAGCCTCGTGTGATTCCGCAGATCACTCTCCTCTCTTCGCACCACAGTGGGTAGTCTCCTCCACCAGTCAGCCCCCAGATAAGACGATTCCTGGTACTGCCACGTCACAGGCAGGCTAACACACTCAACAGTGCTCGTCAGGGGGTGACTCACAGCTTCTGCAGCAAACACGTGGAGAGACTTAGGCTGCCTTGGGTAGACTGCCTCATCGTCCATTACAGCAGTCCCAGGTCGACTCTGTAATCAGACACGTCATTAGTACTGGTTACACTCTAGGGCACCTCACTTACAGGCTTAGACACAAACGCCCACCTATCCACTCCATAGATGGCGTTGCTGTCTAAGCGTCACCTCACCAGAGGTCAGCAGCGGCTACGTTACAAACTGATTAAGACGGGAAACCAGCCCCTGTGGCCGGTATATCCCGTCCTCGCTAGATGGCGCTGTCCATTTGGAGGGGGTTTCGGGAGCAGACTCACAGATGGCGATGGCGTCACTGCTCCGTGCTCGGACGCTGGACTCGGGTCCATAACAGTAACAATAACATTTATTCACGAAACTTAATAATAACAATACGTGGCAACAATAGTTTAAAGTTATGTTCACCAAACACTTGAAAGTGAAAGGATGACGATGTTTCGATCCATCATAAGAACAAAGGTAACTGCAGAAGGCCTATTGGCCCATACGAGGCAGCTCCTATCTATAACCACCCAATATCCTACTATCTATAGGTTCCTATCTAACATAAGAACAAAGGTAACTGCAGAAGGCCTATTGGCCCATACGAGGCAGCTCCTATCTATAACCACCCAATATCCTCCTATCTATAGGCTCCTATCTATAACCACCCAATGGTCAAGGACCATTCTCACAATTGACTTGAGAATGGTCCAGGACAGACCGAAACGTCGTCGTCTCTTCACTTTCTAGGGTGTGGTTTGGTCAATATATTTCAGCCACGTTATTGTGACTCCTGGTCTGCAGTTTAAAGTTATGTTAAAGATCATACTGGCATGCTCCAACATTTTACAATCCGCAAGTATAGTCGAACTTCCAGTCCAGACCACATGCAGCTGCTCAACATGAACTAACTGAAACAGTGGGTGACTACTCAGACGCAAGTAGCAGTTCATAACGACTGCAGCGAAACAATAAAATAACAACAACAACAACAAAGACACAGGAGACAGACCTGTCAAAGAGACAGTCTTCTGTGCAACAAGTTAATTACGTTAACGCTCGTCTCTCCGGATAGCAGTCAAGGCAATAAATTATGTTACAGTATTATGACAAGCACAAGACAATTGATCTAATCACTTTCAATAAAAACAACAAGTTTAACTCAATTAGATAATAAGCAACACTTGTCAGAAAACCCGACACCATATAATAATAATAAATACAATAAGCAGATAATATTGCTGGTGTTGTATATATAAATAAATTCTTCCATAGCAGATGTGGCGTAGTGGAATTTTCAGTCAATAGAAAACGAGATATGATTGCCACATAGCGCTATAAATTCACCAGCTATTCTGTTGGAAATTATTAATACAGTAGTCTTTGGACTTATAACATCATAAAAACATCTCATTTGAATTAACTTAATTATCAGTATCAAAATAGAGTAAATGTGACCCTTCTACCACATTTTGACATCTGGACAAGGAGAGCCAAGGCGTCAATGGTGAGGGAGGTCAGCAATTGTTAAAGATCGAGTCACTGAGGCAAATTCAGCTCCTATAATTTTCTTTTGGAGGAGGTGTTATGGAGATTAAATTAGCTTCTACCATCATCAACACACTCAGTCAACATTTAAACAAGGGAAGTGTCTTTCCAAAATCTGTTTAGTCATTATTGGCCAGTAATGTTAGGTAAATATGATTAATTCTGGTTAGAACACGAGGTAACGACTCAATCCAGGTAATTAATCCTTGGTTCTTATATAAATAATATAAAAAATGTTTCATCTGATATAGCTGTCATTTATTAGGATTCCGGCTCTACAGTTAATGCCCTTTGGCAGGAATTATAGAAGAGGAAACCAAAATTAATCTTGGTACATCAGTTACTTGGGTGTTGGAAGCTAGTCTCGCATGAAGATTATTAGGTGTCTACATCCTAGTTATACCTGGTGGACTAGGCCTACCATACAATAAGATAAGACCTCCAAAATTTAGTTACTAATATATGAAGTTTAATACTGTAGTTTGACTGCATATATATAAATTTAATATAAACCCCCCTCCCAATGTAGAAGAAGTCAATTTGTGAGAATGTTGTAGAAATACAGTCTGCTAACATCATACAAATTGCTGTCGAAATATATAAATTAACGTAAATATAAAATCTATATAAATTCATATAAATTAAATATATACAAATCTCGTAAGTCGGTTCCCATATCACATGGTCCTTTGAACCAAGATAGTACAGAACCGGTTCGAATCTGCCCATATTATGGTCCTCTTCGAACCAGATGACAGATTATTTGGTCATCTTTGTACCGGATGAACCAGAGTTAACCAGTGGATTCATTAAATACACTTGTATGGTGCAATTTATACAATAACAATACATCGCTAGTCAAAGACCGGCCGAGTTGCCTCGTGCTAACCTCACGAGCCTCTCAGCCAAGTCTCATCAGCGGTTTCATGGTCGCTCACCAATTTAGTGGAGTGTTATTTCGTGAAGTGACAGCGCTTATTTTGAAGCCAGCCAAATTGGTGGCTGCGCCTTCGCAAGATTATCCACGATTTTTTTGTGTTAATTTCACGAGAGATTATCCACGAATTTTGTGATGTTAATTTCGAGAAAGATTATCCAAGAATTTTGTAATGTTAATTTTGCAAGGTCACTAATAAGATTTAATACTTTTAGATAATACAAGAAGTTTCATAGAGGCTATTAAGAGGCTGTCATTAATAATTGTGTATGTTCTCTTAAATAGTGAATTATTTAATATAAATTGCACTACTGTTCACAATACAATATTTACTAATTGCCAACCCTCAATAGGGTAGTATATTTACATTGACTAGTGTTTATTGATAACCTAGTCCACTACTAAGTCTGATCAACTCACCGACATCAGTATCCTTGTAGGTACAGACTACTACCATCGATTCATCGGTAGCCCTAATAAATATCAGGGCATAACCATGATAAATTCTGCAGGAGGCATATTACTCTCAGGTCCAGTATTAAGCCTTAGGGGATCTATGCCTGCAGATAAGTAATACCAGTAGAAATCTAAACTTGTCAGCTCATTGTATATCTCCAGTAGCATTATATTAAGGAGATTACAGCTGACTATTGCAACAGAGGTTGATCTTAATATCACCATTTAAAGCTGAAGTTGAGTTCATGAGGCCTTCAGTGCCAAATCAGTGAACAGTAGCCTAAACAGCTACATGTCACTGTGACCAATGTCACTGAACCCACTGCAGTCTCAGAAACATACTTGACTTTAATGATGGACTATTCAATCCTCTGAATCAACTAACTAAATTAAACCCCAATTAATCCGACTACTGATTTTGATACATTTATTATTTAATCAAGATGAATTCCATGGGCCTCAGTGTTTATATAACAGTGACCAGTTACCTGAATAAGCTTCAAATTATATCTAATGTCACTGATCTCACTGCAGTCCCTGGATCATACTTGACTGTAGTACTTGATCACATTAAGTCCTCTGGGTTAAATAATATGTAATTAGGCTATAATTTTAGCCTTTCACGAGTTAACAGGGAAACGAAATCGCATTAGACTTCTAACCCCTGCAACTCTACTATAGGACATCCGTCCTGTACGAACAGACACACAAATGTGTGATAACTAATTATTAACATCAAATTAATCTAATAATTCGAAGGAAGAGTATCGGTGCTCGTCTTTTTTAGATAGGACTTCGACCCATGTGCAGCCCCCGGGCAATTATGTCAGAAAACCCGACACCGTATAATAATAATAAATACAATAAGCAGATAATATTGCTGGTGTTGTATATATATATAAATTCTTCCATAGCAGACGTGGCTTAGTGGAATTTTCCGTCAATAGAAAACGAGATATGATTGCCACATAGCGCTATAAATTCACCAGCTATTCTGTTGGAAATTATTAATACAGTAGTCTTTGGACTTATAACATCATAAAAACATCTTATTTGAATTAACTTAATTATAAATATCAAAATAGAGTAAATGTGACACTTCTACTACATATTGACATCTGGACAAGGAACGCCAAGGCGTCAGTGGTGAGGGAGGTCAGCCATTGTTAAAGACAAGTCACTGGGGCAAATTCAGCTCTTATAATTCTCTCATGGACGAAGTGTTATGGAGATCAAATTAGTTTAATTAGATCAAATTAGCTTCTACCATCATCAACACACTCAGTCAACATCTAAACAAGGGAAGAGTCTTTCCAAAATCCTATTTAGTCATTATTGGCCAGTAATGTTAGGTAAATATGATTAATTCCGGTTAGAATATGAGGCAATGACTCATCCCAGGTAATTAATCCTTAGTCCTTATCTAATAATACAACAAATGTTTCATTTGATATAGCTGTCATATATTAGGATTTCGGCTTTACAGCTAGTGCCCTTTGACAGGAATTATGGAAAAGGAAACAAGAATTAATCTTGGTACATCTGTTACTTGGGTGTTGGAAGCTAGCCTCACACGAGGATTATTTGGTGTCTACATCCTAGTTATACCTGGTGGACTAGGCCTACCATACAATAAGATAAACCTCCAAAATTTATTTAATATATGTAGTTTAATACTGTAGTTTGATTGACTGCATATATGTAAATTTAATATAAACCTCCTCCTAATGTGTAAGAAGACGATTTGAGAATATTGCAGAATACAATCTGCTAACATCATACAAATTGCTATCGAAATATATAAATTGACATATATATAAAATCTATATAAATTCATATAAATTAAATAAATATTATTCTCACAGGTTGGTTCCCACAACACTAATTACGTTACACACAGAAATCACAGTAGCGTATGCATCAAATGAACAAATCCAGGACGTAAGTTCGAATTTTCGTCACGGCCCTTGTGGATTTGTTTATTTGATGCATCACGCTATTGTAATTTCTGTGTGTAATGAAGTAAGGGCAAAGAGGTAGAACGGCCTATTGACATAGCACGATTGCATGGGGGAATTGTGTAAAACCTTGGTTTGTGTCTCGGAGAGGCTGCAGAATCCAGGTAAGTTCAGTAGAACTTCTGGTTTCAATTTTTTTGATCATGTCGTAGCTCAGTCGGTTATTGCAGCGTTTTGGATGCTCTCGGACGTAGGTTTGAATCCTCGTCACGGCCCTTGTGGATTTGTTCATTAATTACGTTAATTACTTTCTCCAGACAGTCAATCAAAAGCAGGGTAATTTACGATAAATCGAGATCTGTCAACACAGACAGTCCGGCAATCAAGCACTGCTTAACGAAGATAATTTTTCAAAACACTGGGTAATTAGCAATCAGTGAGTGACTGCACTAATTACTGTCGAACGGACAGTTAATCAACTCACAAAGAATTACGTTAACACTCAGCTGATCACTTAGATCGCTTGACAACCAAGGATTAATCAACACATTGCTAATTACTTTACACTTAACTAATGACATTAATTAGTAACACCAGATTACAATTCACTGACTATTTAATTATTAATTCACAAATTAATACAACACCGGGCCACGTAGACAAACAGACAAAGTAGCAATACAGTGCTTAACTTCAGCACTTAATGACATAACATAACACTGTCATTTTAAATAAATGACAATCAATAATCACAAAGAGAAATAACTTGGTAATCACCCACTTACTTTACAATCTAGTTTTCCTCTGGAACGAGATTAAAAAGAACACATATATGGAATGGATAGGCAGAGTGACGGTGTATATTAAACCACACAAAATACACAATTATATAAATCTCAGAATAATAGTCTAAATATGGTAAACGTGTAAAATGCACTTACTCAGGCCAAGCTACGGTGATCATTCAGATACATGGTACTTACCTCACTTTTACGTGCTTCCCCGATCTGTATAACTCTCTTGATGCGGGCTACTGAGAAACAACAGGCAGTACGGCTGACTTGAATTCAGCACAAGGAATATGCACCTCTTGATAATGATAAAATAATTAGGCAAGGAGTACTCACTTTGATAACCGGCTTACATTCAAACAATCTCTATCTCTCACACTCAGTAGACCTCTGCTGTTGATTGTAAATCAAACACCAACACAGACCGCATGTGGTGGATTTCCTTGGCACAGAAACATGTGAGGGGGAGAGATGGAGTAGCATGGCTTTCAAGATGCTGGGGAGGTCGAGCGAGCAATGTAGCCTCTGAGTTGTAAGGACTAGAATTGTTTGCCACAAGGTGGCTGGGAGGCAAGTGCGCGTATGCGAGAGGAGGCAAGTACCCACCGCTGGTGAAGTGGTGGTGTAACAAGATTTAGGCCCCGTGTTAAGCACATGGGTCAACAGCACAGTGGATGGAAAATAACCTAAGTCTCAACAGTCCATAGTTTTTTGTCATTCAATCGGATATTGACTAAAGCCAGTGGGAATTGTATCTAGATTCCCTTCACATGGTTTACTATGTTGACAGATCACTCGAGATTATAAAGATAAACATGGATCAATACAATACATTCTAGTTTCGCTGAGGGTTGAACATGTGGGAAGTTTCTCTTCTTATATCGTTATCTCCATTAATATATATATAATACGCGCCATTATATATATTCGCGCCATTGCGGTGCCGGGTTCAGACATGTGGTATCGCTTGGACGTGATTGATATATACTAGGCTTAATGACTACGCGTTCAGAAGGTAATATCCGTAACTTTGGTCGACGTTACGGTGTAACACGTCTGCACAGATCAAAAGCCTTTTTAATAATAACTTTCTAGGCGGGAAACCTGGCGGTTCCTCTCGGCACTTCTGCCTTGTTATTCAAGGTGATCAATCATGCGACAGCATCATGGAAGCCCAAGGAGTGCCTCCTCCAATAAGATCTTTACCCTCGGTCACATGACTCGTGACATCACAACAGCCCTGCGGATTTCTTTACACAAGCCAAGAAACCGTTAGACGTCTATTACTAATGTTAGACGTCTAACGGTTTAGACGTCTAATAATTACGTTAGACGTCTTACGGTTTAGACGTATATTACTAACGTTAGACGTCTAACGGTTTAGTCGTCTATTACTAATGTTAGACGTCTATTACTAACATTAGACGTCTAACGGTTTAGACGTCTATTACTAACGTTAGACGTTAGCAATTATCCCTCAAACGTTGATTGACCGGTAGATGATCTATTTGTTGTGTCGAGGCAATTGAACTCTCTACATTGCATATTGTGTTACTTCTGGGGAAATGATCAATAGTAGGCATCCTTCAGTCTCGGGAGACTATGGAATTGCGCTCTGGCTGTCAATCCTGGTGCAGCGTCTGGTGTGACTGATGAGGCCAATCCGAGAGTGGCAGGCCATCCCACACTGAGCACAAACGAAGTCCGATTTCAGTCTGTCTTCCTGGCTACCGGCTTTCCTTCTCTGTCTCTTTACCTCCGATTCCTTGGCAAGTGACTCCTCGAACTTGGAGAGACCTCTTTAAACAGACTGCCTCCAGGCTGAACGATCTGCAGCCAGTGTCTCCCATATAGCAAGATCGACGTCCATGGCTTTCAGGTCCCTCTTGCATACGTCTTTGTACCGTAGCTGGGGCTTGCCTGTTGGACGCTTTCCCTGCATCAGCTCACACTCAGGCCCAAGGATTTCCTTGGATCCCCAAGGAGATCCTTGGGGATCCTGCCGTCGCCCATTCGCACAACGTGACCGAGCCAGCTCATTCGTCTCTGTTTCAGCATTGTGTACATGCTGGTGATTCTTGCTCTCCCCAAGACGTTGTTGTTTGTCACCTTGTCCTGCCAGGTGATGTGCAAGATGTGTCGAAGGCAGCGCATGTGGTAGGCATTCAGCTGTCTTTCCTGACGAGCGCAGTGTTCAAGACTCACTGCCATAAAGGAGAGTGCTCAGGACACAGGCTATATAAACCTGAATCTTAGTATACTCAGTCAGCCTATTGTTGGCCCACACTCTCTTTGTCAGTCTGGACATAGTAGTAGATGCCTTACCGATGCGTTTGTTTAGTTCCATATCAAGAGAGAGGGAGTAAGAGATTGTGGAGCCCAGGTACACGAAGTCGTGAACGACTTCCAGTTTGGAATCAGAGATGCCGATGTCAGGTGGGGAGTCCACTCCTTATCCCATGACGTGTTTTCTTCAGGCTGATGGTGAGTCCGAAAGCCTGAGAGGCCTCGCTGAAGCGGGTCATGAGCGGTTGGAGGTCTTCGGCTGAGTGGGCAGTGACTGCTGCGTCGTCGGCAAAGAAGGAAGTCGCGCAGACACCTCAGCCGAACCTTCATCTTGGCTCTCAGCCTGGCGAGGTTAAAGAGCTTTCCATCCGACCTGGTACGGAGATAAATGCCTTCCGTGACAGATCCAAAGGTGTGCCGCAGCATAACTGCGAAGAAAATCCCAAATAGGGTTGGAGCCAGTACACAGCCTTGCTTTACTCCACTTCGGATGTCAAAGGCATCTGATGTTAGTCCATCAAAGACTACGGTGCCCCTCATGTTCTCATGGAAAGATCTGATGATGCTGAGGAGCCTGGGTGGGCATCCGATCTTGGGGAGGATCTTAAACAGGCCATCCCTGCTGATGAGGTCGAAGGCCTTCGTCAGATCTATGAAGGCTACGAAGAGTGGCTGCTTCTGTTCCCTGCATTTCTCCTGCAGTTGTCTGAGGGAAAAGACCATGTCGATGGTGGACCTGCCAGCTCTGAATCCGCATTGTGATTCTGGATAGACTCTCTCTGCAAGTACTTGGAGCCTCTTCAATGCGACTCGAGCAAACAGCTTTCCGACAATACTGAGGAGGGAGATTCCACGGTAATTGTTGCAGTCGCCCCTGTCACCTTTATTCTTATACAGCATGACGATGTTGGCATCCCTCATGTCCTGTGGCACCTCTCCTTCCCAGCAGAGGCAGAGAATTTCATGCAGCTCCATGAGCAGGTTACCTCTGCAGCACTTCAAGGTCTCAGCAGGAATGCCATCTCCGCCAGGAGCTTTAACAGAAGCAAGGGAGTCTAGGGCATCGCCGAGTTCTTCGAGGGTCAGTTCGCTGTCGAGCTCCATTAGCACAGGCAGACACTCAATGGCGCTCAGGGCGTCTTCGGTGACCACATTGTCCCTGGCGTATAGCTCAGAGTAGTGCTCGACCCAGCGCTTCAGCTGCAGTGTCTGGTCCTGAATCACCTCGCCAGTGGTAGATTTCAGAGGAGCGGTCTTCCTCTGGATTGGGCCGAGGGCCTGCTTGATGCAGTCATACATTCTCCTTACATTGCTTGTATCCGCTGCAGTCTGTATCTGGGAGCAGAGCTGGAGCCAATAGTTGTTGGCACATCGCCTGGCGCTCTGCTGTACATTGCAGTGGACGGCCCGAAGGATCTGTAAGTTGCGCTGACTTGGGTAGGCTTTGTAGGCTGCCAAGGCGTTTCTCTTCTCTTCGATGACAGGTGTCATCTCTTCCGAGTGAGCCTCAAACCATTCAGCCGACCTACTGGTCTTCTTGCCAAAGGTGGAAATGGCAGCGTTGAACACAGCGTCTCTGAAGTGCTCCCATCTTTTACTGGCAGTGACCCTGGCTGGGCCAGGGAGAGCTTCCTCGAGCACGCATGCAAAATCTTCCACCTTGTTCTGGTTGCGGGTCTTGGTGGTGTCGATGCGAGGTCTGCCCGCCTTTTTCGAGTGATGAATCTTCTTTGGTTGCATCTTGACCCTGCTACATACCAGGGAGTGGTCGGTGTCACAGACAGCACTCTGGTAGCTACGCGTAATCTTGATGCTTGGGTAGACTTGCACGCCTGGTAAGAATCAGGTCAAGCTGGTGCCAGTGCTTGGATCTGGGGTGTCTCCAAGATACTCGGTGTTGAGGCTTTGTGCCGAAGAACGTGTTGGTGACACACAGACCATGAAGGCAGCAGAGTTCTAGCAGACGTTGCCCGTTCTCATTCATCCTTCCTATGCCGAATTGACCCAGACAAGTGGGCCAAATGTTGTGCTCGGCACCCTTTCTGGCGTTGAAGTCGCCGAGGATGAACAGTGCTCCTTTACAGGGATTCTCGCTATGACTCTGTTGAGGTCATCGTAGAATTTTTCCTTTGCCTCTGCTGAAGAAGTCAGAGTTGGTGCATATGCACTAATTACATTGACTGGTCCTGTTTGGGAGTGCAGTTGCAGAGACAGAATTCGTTCGGTTTCCCCCATTGTTGGCATAATGTGTCCCAACAGTGCATTCCTGACGGCAAATCCCACACCATGTTCTCTGGTCTCATCAGGTGGTTTGCCTTGCAAGAAGAAAGAGAGGGTCCTCTCTCTGACAGATGCTGATCCTGGGAGCCTGGTATCTTGGAGAGCAACAATATGCATCTGCAGGTTGCTCAGCTCCCTATCGATGATTGCTGTTTTTTGGGCGTCATTGATTTCTTGCAGGTCGTCAGAGAAACCTGCTGTCAGTGTCCTGATGTTCCATGTGCCCAGCTTTAGGGCAGTTGATATTTTCTTCTTAAGTTTGGTATTGCTTGGTGCAAAGTTGTCAGGCCGCTTGTCGGTTTTCACCCTAGAATAGGGTGAAGAGAACACCGTAGAAGAATTTCTAGAATACCGTAGAAGAGAACACGACTTGGAAACTACACACCTCACTCGGCGCCAACAAGCTGAAGCTAAACTTCCAGAAAGCTTTAGCATCTCCAAGGCAAGTAGGTTAATGCCACCATTCAATGAGACAGAGATAGATGTGCTTTTTACTACTTTTGAGGCCCTAGCTTAGCTGGCCTGAAGATAAGTGGTCTATACTTCTCAGAGTGCATCTCACAGGTAGAGCTGCGGTTACTCTCAGTACCTTAGCGTCTGAGAATGACTACCAGATCCTAAAGCAAGCCGTTCTAGACGCCTACCTTCTCTCCACCGAAAGCTACAGATGAAAATTCCGTGATTATATAAAGGCAAGTGTTACCACCTATTTAGAATTTGCCAATACTAAGAAAAGATATTTCATGAAATGGCTGGAAGCAGCACATGTTTCTACATTTTATGAACTCTTCAACCTCATTCTAGTCGAGGAATTCTTTCGGCGTGTTCCTGCTCCCATCCGTCTTCACTTAGCAGACAGAGAGAAAACCGACCGCATCAGATGTGCGATGTCGGCTGACACCAACAGTCTGATACACAGGTTAACAGCTGACACATCTTCCAGTAAGAAGTCTTGGTCTGATTATAACAAAGTGAGTACCAATCAAGCAAACTCTCAATTATATTGTAAGTATTGCAAGCTCTATGGACATAACATAGATAAATGTGGAAAGGCCCAATACAAAGGCTATAGTGAAACTCCTAAACCCAAACCGACTCCTCCTAAGTCCGGTAAGCCTGTGATGAATATTGGTGTTCCTGTTAATGATCTTTCTCTCTTCAGCAAACACCTATACCCTGGAACTGTCTCTGCCAACAGTACAGATTCGGAGGGACGTTTCAAAGTGAAGATCTTGAGGGATACAGCTGCTCTTCAATCTATAATTTTGAAATCGCCTGTGCCTAACATCACCTACACCGGGGAGACGGTCCTTATCACTGACCTCACTGCTACCACTCCGTATCCACTCGGCAGAGTCCGCCTGGATTGTCCTTTCGTGAAAGGTGAAGTCCAAGTTGCCATTCGGGAAAAGCCTTTTCCCATGTCAGGGGTACAACTTCTCCTGGGCAACGACTTGGCTGAAGATCTACAGCCTTCCAACTTGATCATCATGGACAAACCCCAGGTATGTGACTCTGTCGTGGAAAACCCCATCCTGAAGTATATTCCAACTATAGTATAGTAGGCATCCTTCAGTCTCGGGAGACTATGGAGTTGCGCCCTAGTTGTCAATCCTGGTGCAGCGTCTGGTGTGACTGATGAGGCCAATCCGAGAGTGGCAGTCCATCCCACACCGAGCACAAACGAAGTCCGATTCTGGTCTGTCTTCCTGGTTACCGGCTTTCCTTCTCTGTCTCTTTGCCTCCGATTCCTTGGCAAGTGACTCCTCGAACTTGGAGAGACCTCGTTGAACAGACTGCCTCCAGGCTGAACGGTCTGTAGCCAGTGTCTCCCATATAGCAAGATCGACGTCCATGGCTTTCAGGTCCCTTTTGCATACGTCTTTGTACCGTAGCTGGGGCTTGCCTACTGGACGCTTTCCCTGCCTCAGCTCTCCATACAGGAGATCCTTGGGGATCCTGCCGTCGCCCATTCGCACAACGTGCCCGAGCCAGCGCATTCGTCTCTGTTTCAGCATTGTGTACATGCTGGTGATTCTTGCTCTCCCCAAGACGTTGTTGTTTGTCACCTTGTCCTGCCAGGTGATGTCCAAGATGTGTCGAAGGCAGCGCATGTGGTAGGCATTCAGCCGTCTTTCCTGACGGGCGCGGAGTGTCCAAGACTCACTGCCATAAAGGAGAGTGCTCAGGACACAGGATCTGTAAACCTGAATCTTAGTATACTCAGTTAGCCTATTGTTGGCCCACACTCTCTTTGTCAGTTTGGACATGGTAGTAGATGCCTTACCGATGCGTTTGTTTAGCTCCGTATCAAGAGAGAGGGAGTCAGAGATTGTGGAGCCCAGGTACACGAAGTCATGAACAACTTCCAGTTTGGAATCAGAGATGCCGATGTCAGGTGGGGAGTCCACTCCTTGTCCCATGACTTGTGTTTTCTTCAGACTGATGGTGAGTCCGAAAGCCTGAGAGGCCTCGCTGAAACGGGTTATGAGCCGTTGGAGGTCTTCAGCTGAGTGGGCAGTGACTGCTGCGTCGTCGGCAAAGAGGAAGTCGCGCAGACACCTCAGCCGAACCTTTGTCTTGGCTCTCAGCCTGGCGAGGTTAAAGAGCTTCCCATCCGACCTGGTCCGGAGGTAAATGCCTTCCGTGACAGATCCGAAGGCGTGCCGCAGCATAACTGCGAAGAAAATCCCGAATAGGGTTGGAACCAGTACGCAGCCCTGCTTTACTCGACTTCGGATGTCAAAGGCGCCTGATGTTAGGCCATCAAAGACCACGGTGCCCCTCATGTTCTCATGGAAAGATCTGATGATGCTGAGGAGCCTGGGTGGGCATCCGATCTTGGGGAGGATCTTGAACAGGCCATCCCTGCTGACGAGGTCGAAGGCCTTCGTCAGGTCTATGAAGGCTACAAAGAGTGGCTGCTTCTGTTCCCTGCATTTCTCCTGCAGTTGTCTGAGGGAAAAGACCATGTCGATGGTGGACCTGCCAGCTCTGAATCCACATTGTGATTCTGGATAAACTCTCTCTGCAAGTACTTGGAGCCTCTTCAATGCGACTCGAGCAAACAGCTTTCCGACAATACTGAGGAGGGAGATTCCACGGTAGTTGTTGCAGTCGCCCCTGTCACCTTTATTCTTATACAGTGTGACGATGTTGGCATCCCTCATGTCCTGTGGCACCTCTCCTTCTTCCCAGCAGAGGCAGAGAATTTCGTGCAGCTCCATGAGCAGGCTACCTCTGCAGCACTTCAAGGTCTCAGCAGGAATGCCATCTTTGCCAGGAGCTTTACCAGAAGCAAGGGAGTCTAGGGCATCGCTGAGTTCTTCCAGGATCGGTTCACTGTCGAGCTCCATTAACACAGGCAGACACTCAATGGCGCTCAGGGCATCTTCGGTGACCACATTGTCCCTGGCGTATAGCTCAGAGTAGTGCTCGACCCAGCGCTTCAGCTGCAGTGTCTGGTCCTGAATCACCTCGCCAGTGGCAGATTTCAGAGGAGCGGTCTTCTTCTGGATTGGGCCGAGGGCCTGCTTGATGCCGTCATACATTCCCCTTACATTGCCTGTATCCGCTGCAGTCTGTATCTGGGAGCAGAGCTGGAGCCAATAGTTGTTGGCACATCGCCTGGCGTTCTGCTGCACTTTGCAGCGGACGGCCCGAAGGATCTGTAAGTTGCGCCGACTTGGGCAGGCTTTGTAGGCTGCCAAGGCGTTTCTCTTCTCTTCGATTACAGGTGTCATCTCTTCCGAGTGAGCCTCGAACCAGTCTGCCGACCTGCTGGTCTTCTTGCCAAAGGTGGAAATGGCAGCGTTGAACACAGCGTCTCTGAAGTGCTCCCATCTTTTACAGGCAGTGACCCCAGCTGGGCCAGGAAGAGCTTCCTCGAGCACGTGTGCAAAATCTTCCACCTTGTCCTGGTTGCGGGTCTTGGTGGTGTCGATGCGAGGCCTGCCCGCCTTTTTCGAGTGATGAATCTTCTTTGGTTGCATCTTGACCCTGCTACATACCAGGGAGTGGTCGGTGTCACAGACAGCACTCTGGTAGCTACGCGTAATCTTGACGCTGGGTAGACTTGCACGCCTGGTAAGAATCAGGTCAAGCTGGTGCCAGTGCTTGGATCTGGGGTGTCTCCAAGATACTCGGTGATGAGGCTTTGTGCCGAAGAACGTGTTGGTGACACAAAGACCATGAAGGCAGCAGAGTTCTAGCAGACGTTGCCCGTTCTCATTCATCCTTCCTATGCCGAATTGACCCAGGCAAGTGGGCCAAATGTTGTGCTCGGCACCCACTCTGGCGTTGAAGTCGCCGAGGATGAACAGTGGCTCCTTTACAGGGATTCTCGCTATGACTCTGTTGAGGTCATCGTAGAATTTTTCCTTTGCCTCTGCTGGAGAAGTCAGGGTTGGTGCATATGCACTAATTACATTGACTGGTCCTGTTTGGGAGTACAGTTGCAGAGACAGAATTCGTTCGGTTTCCCCCATCGGTGGCATAATGTGTCCCAACAGTGCATTCCTGACGGCAAATCCCACACCATGTTCTCTGGTCTCATTTGGAGGTTTTCCTTGCCAGAAGAAAGAGAAGGTCCTCTCTCTCACAGATCCTGATCCTGGGAGCCTGGTCTCTTGGAGAGCAACAATATCCATCTGCAGCTTGCTCAGCTCCCTATCGATGATAGCTGTTTTTCGGGCGTCATTGATTTCTTGCAGGTCGTCAGAGAAACCTGGTGTCAGTGTCCTGACGTTCCATGTGCCCAGCTTTAGGGCAGTTGATATTTTCTTCTTTGGTTTGGTATTGCTTGGTGCAAAGTTGTCGGGCCGCTTGTCAGTTTTCACCCTAAACCCCACGCACCCAGTGAGGTTAACGGACCGTGGCGAGGCAACACCTTATTGGCTGGGGTTTGCCCAGCTTGAGGCGGGCGGTAGCTGCCCAGTGGGGCGCGATGACCCCTCCCACCGTCGGAAGCAACCCCTGGCGTCACACTCTTCGCCAATCGAGCAGAAGACTTAAAACCGGTAGACTGTCGCTTCCCGTGTTGGTTCGACGCTGTGAGGCGAAGCTGGAGTGTCCTCTCCAGGGCGCAAAGCCTGGGTAGGTAGATATGGAGGAGAAGCTGTTACCCATGCAGCAGGTCCCCCCTCTCCACGTTGCTGAAATTATCCAATAGAGAGGCAAATGCCAATACGCATGGTTCCAGCAACGTCGCAGGAGCTGCCAGAACGAGGTCGACGTCAACAACGAACTGCCTTAGGGGCTCCAACTCCGGATTTTTCCTCGAGGTTGACTCCTGAAGCCTTCCCAAAAACAAGGGTATGGCCGCAAGGCAGCGGAGGTTTAAAATCAGGGTTTTCCTTCCCCTAGATGGGCTGCCTTCCCAGGCTATCGAGTCCCATCTACCCGGAGCAGCTGGTTTTAAGGCGCCAGAGGCACGCCCTCGCCCCTTCTCCTGTCGGTAAAAGCAGTTCCGCCGGACTTAGACTAAGCCACCCGTGCAGGCCAGGAGTTGGACTTTATTATTTATTCCAACAGAGGTCCAAGAAAGTGATGAAGTCTCTCCTCCGGTTTTGGTGACAACCCGTGTGCAAGTTGCACGCCCGCAAACAGCTGACTCTGCTTCAACAGCTGTCCCTCAAGACCATCAGAATCTACCACCGAATCTTACTATGCTGGAGTTCCGTAAGTTGCAGAGGGAGGGTCCCTCATTAGCACCATTATTCTTCCAGGCCGAGACTCAATCTGATAGTATTCCTGGGATTTTTATAGAGAATCAGTTGCTCTACCGCAGGTACCGACCCAGTAAACTAGCAGAGGATGACGATTGGGCTAATGTCGATCAACTAGCAGTTCCCACCAGCCTACGGCCCAATATTCTGTATCTGGCCCATGGAGCGCTTTCTCACTACGGTTTTAATAAAACCTATCACGCCATCCGACAAGACTATTACTGGCCAGGTATGATTAAAGATGTAAAAACTTATGTACAGCAGTGTCATACATGTCAGATGGCAGTAAAACCTAAGATCTCTATTCCCAAGGCTCCTTTAATTCCTATCCCGGTGCCTTTGGAACCTTTTCAGAGACTCATTATAGACTGTGTTGGTCCTTTTCCCTGGACCAGTTCCGGCAACGCTTATATACTAACCATCCTGTGTCCAACCAGCAGATTCCCCATAGCAGTTCCTGTAAAGAACATTACGGCTGCTACTGTGGTGAAGCAACTGTTGAAGATCTTTACACAATATGGATTTCCACGAGAGGTTCAAAGTGACTGTGGCACCAACTTCACCAGTGATCTCTTCAAGAAGACACTGGAAGAATTCAACATCACTCAGGTATTGTCCAGCCCCTATCATCCTGCTTCACAGGGTTCTCTTGAACGTAGTCACCAAACGATAAAATCACTCCTTAAGAAATTTTGCAATGAAACTATGGAAGACTGGGATAAAATAACTTGACATCATCATGTGAATTTTCAGAAGTCTCCCAAATGAGTCTCTAGAAGTGTCTCCTTATGAGATGCTCTACGGACGTAAGTGCCGTACTCCTCTTAAAGCTTTTAAAGACTCTCTACATAATGCCACCTTCAGTGACCCTCTGTATGTGCCCCAGTTTCTTCAAAACTTAAAGCACCTTCTAGAGAGAATACATAAATTTGCCAATGATAATTTTTTTAAAGCTCAAGATAGGATGAAGAATCATTTTGACAAACATAGTAAAATCAGGAAATTTAAAGCAGGAGACTTCGTTTTAGCATATTTTCCGATCCCTGGTTCTCCATTGCAAAATAAGTTTTCAGGACCTTACCGCATCAAGGAGTGCAGAAATAACCACAACTACGTTCTTGAGACTCCAGATAGGCGGCGGAGGACCCAGTTGTGCCACGTCAATCTTTTGAAGAAGTATAAAGGTACACCCCCACTGTGCTAGTATCTCTCTCCACTTTTCAAGATCCATACCTCCACAGTGAGACTTTCCCTGCTTCTCCTCCCGACAACACTAACTCTGAGTCAGTGCTTTCCAACTCGGAAATTCTTGATCTTCCTAAATATTTTCAGGACTGTAACAGTGTTCCTGTCATCAGTGTTCCAAGAACATCAGAAGTTGTTCAGCAATGATCCCCAGGAATGTAATGTGGTTCAACACGACATCCAGCTACATCCTGATACCCGGCCGATTCGTCAACCCTTCTATCGCATCAGCCCGTACAAAAAGGAAGTTATGCGTGCTGAGGTACAGTACCTTCTGGATCATGGGCTGGCCACCCCTTGTGAGTCCCCTTGGGCCTCACCCTGCATCTTGGTGCCGAAACCTCACGGTAAAGTACGATTTTGTATAGACTATAGGAAACTGAATCTCGTGACCGTCAAGGATGCTTACCCTTTACCTCATATAGATGATATCCTTGACGCAGTAGGTAATGCTACTTATCTTTCCCAAATTGACTTGTTAAAGGGCTATCATCAGATTAGTCTGACAGAGCAGGCTAAGGAAATATCTGCCTTCACCACTCCTTTTGGCCTGTACAGATATGAACGCCTTCCTTTTGGACTGTGTAATGCCCCAGCCACCTTCCAGCGAGCTGTCAACCGCGTCATCTACGGTCTAGATCACACCTACGCCTGTTTGGATGACATCGTTGTGGCAACTAACACCTGGAACGAACATCTGCTCCAGCTGCAACGATTGTTCTCCAAGCTCCTGACAGCCGGCCTTACCATCAACTTGGGCAAGTCCACCTTTGCAAAAGGTAAAGTGCGTTATCTTGGTCATGTAATAGAAAGTGGCAGCATAGCTCCTTTAGCCATTCACACTCAAGCCATTCAGCATTACCCACAACCTACAACCAGGAAGCAGCTCCTGCGCTTCCTTGGCCTTGCATCTTTCTATCGTAGGTTTGTGAAAATTTTCAGTACGGTAGCGACACCACTGATTAATCTGACCAGCCCCAAGCAGCGGTATCATTGGACCATTCAACAGAACGTTGCCTTTGAACAACTCAAATCTCTGCTATGTTCTAATCCCATTCTCGCCTCTCCAGATATTACGTAGCCCTTCATCATCAATGTCGACGCAAGTGGCACCGGCATCGGGGGCGTTCTAATGCAACAACGTGGCGAAGAGGTTCTTCCTGTCAGCTACTACAGCTACAAGTTCAAGCCTCATCAGAAGAACTATAGCACCATAGAAAAGGAACTCCTCTCCATCGTCCTGAACCTGCAACATTTCGAACCTTACCTATAGAGTAATCGGTCTATTACCATCTACTCAGACCACAATCCCCTACGGTTCCTGCAACAGGCCCAATTCAGCAATCAACGTCTACGCTGGGCTCTGTATCTGCAGAACTTTAACCTGGAGATCTTCTTCATTAAGGACTCAGATAACATCATAGCCGACGCCCTCTCCAGAGTCTACGAGGTAGCGGCAGCTACTCCTACCACTCTACCGTCTAATGAAGTAACTTAACCCGTAAGAGCAGGCTTCGGGGAAGAGCTGTGACAGCAATCTCTTTCAAGAGAGATTTAACCTGCTCTTTCCTACATCTCGTTACTTCTTTATGTCTGCAACATCAAGATACCACATTCAAGAATATTATAGAAGTGGAATAACAAACGTCTCTACAGGGAGGTACATTCACTCCACCCCCCCTCCCTCCTCACTGTCGCCGCACCACCCTCGTCGATCACCAAACTACCACTTCAACCTAACGCTCTCCCCATTGGTGAATCAGCGACTTCACGTGACTCCAGCGCCATCTGCTCGCCTATATATAGTCTTGCACAAGCAGTTAGAATAGAATATTCCTCAGAATATTCTTTGTACTCTAGAGCTGACGCTTCTATCTAAGAATACATCCTGTATACTAAGTGGAGGTTTCAGCCAGCCAATATTATCAGCACCATTTACTAATTTTTTGTCTTGCTAATTATAGAGTAATGTAACCATTATATTATTTTATATTGTGTTTTTGTCTGTGTTTTGATCAGCACTGTACATAGCCAAGGGATTATCTTTATTTTGTTTCTGTTTGTTTAAAGTAAATTAAAGTTTCATTATTTATAAGATTTGTTTTGCGTGTTTTTCCCTCTCACTTTACCACAGGATCACAACCGCCAAGCAGTCAACATTTTTTTTTCTCTTTTTTTTTTCTAATGTGACTGGCATTTCCACCAGCCATAGAGAAGACTGCCTTAACACCTACATTTCTTGTCACAGTATTTATATATATATATATATATATATATATATATATATATATATATATATATATATATATATATCTTTGGACAACACCCACCAGTAGGACTCGAACCCAGAAAGCACAACTACCTTCCAGTAGCTGCCATAACTAGTTCGCTTTAATCCACTACACCATCAGACCCTACAAAAGAAGTAGAGACTTCGAGATATATATACATCGAAGTCTCTACTTCTTTTGTAGGGTCTGATGGTGTAGTGGGTTAAAGCGTACTAGTTATGGCAGCTACTGGAAGGTAGTTGTGCTTTCTGGGTTCGAGTCCCACTGGTGGGTGTTGTCCAAAGATTGTTAATCTTCACTTGTGGTTTATGCAAGTATAGGCATATATATATATATATATATATATATATATATATATATATATATATATATATATATAATGTGTGTGTGTGTATTGTCTTATTTCTTATAAACACCAGTCTGGTGTTTAATCTTAATAAAATAGTGTAAAATAGTGTTCACTAGGACTGAATATAATTAAACACAACACAAAATTAGCTTGACTCCCTATTTACTTGAGACATAATAGAACCAACACAAACGTTGTTTGGGACTCTGCTCCGGGGAGGAGGGAGGCGCTAGAGAATCATAACAAAGACACGAGAGAGTGCAGGCTCCTAACGAGCCAGCAAACTCGTCATAAACACCCAGATTACGTGTCAACAATCCGAGCAGCCACTACAGCCTCTCTACAACACCAGGAACACCGGAGTATCCGTCTTACCAAGTATTTATTGCATATTTTGGCCATTTTATGTCTTAAATAGGTTAGGCGGTTATACTGTGGGACTTATTTCCCAAACACATACGTTTACTCAGCTCTTTACTACATATGCGAATGTTCCATGTCACACTGTACCTTATATGTCAATGTGTTTCCAGTAATAATAAATACGTCGGCAGGAACTAGTGATGTGAAGTTACCAGGATGCAGCTGGCTCCCAACATAATTGTGGATTTTTTTCTACCCTGTTGTACACCAATCTTGCAGACCTACAGATAGCCGCCATTACGTGGCACTCTGAGGCACATGTGGCCACACCCTAATCTGAGATTGAACTACAGTTCCAGCCTAATTAGGCCACACCTACAGTGTCAGCTAAGGCCTTTATTTCTGTAAACTATAGATAGAGTAGTAGTGTTCATAATTAAATTAGCTTTAATAATAGTAGATTAGACCACCATATGTGGTACAATTTATATTAAAGACTAAGTAAACAATTTATAGTTCATCAGTATCCACTGCAAAGTGGAATGAGCTACAAATTGTCTCCCTCATTATGTGTGTGGGGGGGAGGGGAACAATTAAGATTGTAAGTTAAGATTTTAGCAGGCGGAATCAATATACAGTCGACTAACTAGGAAGCTTATTAATAACTCAGACCCAACAATATTAAAATTAACTAAAAAATTAAATATTCATAAAAAGAAATAAGCCTGCTAGGATTTTCCCACATAATTTTGGTCCTTTGAATCAAGATACAAGATCATGAATAGTATCCTATTTACATATATATTTATTATAGCTGGAAGACACTGCTAAACAGTTTATAGCAGGAAGACACTGCTATATATTTTTCTTGCCTAACTTTTTCAAGCTCTCCTAATAGTAAACAAAACTTACAGCAAACACTATAACATTGTTCCGAGGGCTGAACCAAAGAACAATTGTGCTTTTCCATTATAAGAGGTTGATACCAGGCTAGTTATAACCATAAATGTATATATAATTTATTATAATAAATAATTGTGCTATACTCAGCTCGTACCGATCCTGTGGAGTCCTATATTCATCCCGTACCGATCCTGTGGAGTCCTATACTCAGCCCGTACCGATCCTGTGGAGTCCTATATTCATCCCGTACCGATCCTGTGGAGTCCTATACTCAGCCCATACCGATCCTGTGGAGTCCTATATTCATCCCATACCGATCCTGTGGAGTCCTATACTCAGCCCATACCGATCCTGTGGAGTCCTATTCTCAGCCCGTACTGATCCTGTGGAGTCCTATACTCAGCTATCTTATGTCAATCTTAAGTTGTATTCTCAGTTATATTATCCTTGCTCGGTCCTGTTGGTTTACTCGGCTGCTACTCAAGTTATCCATCTGGCGTCTTTTTGTTGTGGCTGACGGTGATGGCAAAGGGGTGTAGCCCTTATCCCAGCACGTTGCATTTTGTACGTTATGGTTACCAACGTACAAACTACATAGTACTGTGATCAGCAGCGGTTCACACATATATCCAAGTTATATATATGCGTCGGTAGGTTAGGTTAGGTGGGTGGGTTGGGTCGTGCGCTTCTGGTTAAGTTAGTACTCTGTATCTTGTACGTTGTGGCAAATCCCGAGAATTGAGTTGGGAGATGGGGGGGGGGAGACTGTACTAACTTGTAAGTATTGTTAAAGGTCGTTCCCCGAGCAACGACAAGTCAGAGTCGATTGTTTTTGTTCAGGTTAGGAGCTGATTGTATGCGAGAGGTCTTATAGTCATTATATTCTGGTCAATCATCCTGGTCTGAGCTCTAGGAGACTCGAACGGGGAACCCCGCGCTTGTGTGAGGCCAAAGCTCTATCGACCGAGCTAGTAGTAGTAGTAGTAGGCATCCATCAGTCTTAGGAGACTATGGAGTTGCACTCTGGTTTCGGCCTGGTCTGGAGTGGTCTCACCAGGGCGCAAAGCCAGGGTAGGTTGATTCGGGGAAGAAGTTGTTACCCAGGCAGCAGGTCCCCCCTCTCCACGGCGCTGAAAGTTTCCAATGGAAAGGTATCCGCCAATACGATTGGTTCCATTGCCGTCGCAGGAACTGTGAGTTCCGGGGATGACCTCGAAGTTGGTGAAGAAGGGCACAGGGACCTCCAACCCCGGAGACCGCCGTGGACGTGGCCGGAGAAGAACCACCCCATCAAGGGCAAGAACGACCCCAGCCTAATGTCTTAATAAGGAAAGTTAATCGCTTCATATTTCCAGGGAAGTATGGAGGATAATTTGTCCTAACCTGACTTCTTCCCTCTCACTGTGACTCCTAAGCCTCCGTTGGAATGATTTTCGGCGACACGCGGAGAAAATGAAGCTTTGTGTAATGAGTTTCCAGCATGGTAAAATTGTTTGGCCATCTGAAGAATAACAGTGTTATCCAGCCCTTCTCTTGTTATACTTCCTTGTAAACGTCCCTCTAGTTTACTTAAGTTGACTTAAGTTTACTTAAAGTTAACTCACTTTACTGAAGTTGTATTTCTCGAGGGAAGGGGATCTGTCAGGGGAAAACGCCAAATCATTACCACTATAGAGCACTGGGAAAGGATCAAGATATAAGGATTTTGGATGGGACGGGGGTAAAGAATGGTGCACAACCACTTGGACGGCCGGGGATTGAACGCTGACCTGCATGAAGCGAGACCGTCGCTCTACCGTCCAGCCTAAGTGGTTGGGACGTAAACAAACTATCACCATTTACTGACAGCAACGTCATTCATCAGGCAAGTTCAATCCAGTGAACACAATTTCCAAGAGCAACGTCAATTCAACGTTGAATCATCACCAACGTTGGTCATTCAACGTTAGTTTCCACGTTGAAGACCTTGATTCAACATTGAATAAACTCCACGCTTGTGTAATGTGCACACTTGGTAGCCGGTCCTCCTAAGGTTTCCCCAACGTCAAGAAACTGCCGTACTAAAGTGCCCTTATCCTATAACCTTCCAGGGGACTCAAAACAGAAAAGATGGAAGGATCACTCAAACATTGTGTTAAAATCAATGATAAGTTTACCGAAGAAAACTACACTTCATCCGCAGGGTAAACAATATATGTATAACTGTCAGACAGCGGCCACACTCCTCACGTGCCTCTGGCAACACGGTCAGCTGGACGATTCAAAAGTTCGCTCCTGGCCTCTTGAAACCAGCCACTTCCTCTAGCTGCCCAAAATGTCACTGCGCCCACACATATAAATATTATTTCATGCATACATGAGTAACCTGGCTCCTAGCCTAACTCTACCACACAGGTAGTGATAATAAAGACAATGCTCACAACATGAATGATACTCTAGCTTACCTAGGCCTAGGGGTAATGGGAGGAAATTTATCTATCTTAATTTTCTCTGATACAAAGTCGACATATCCTCTGACGATGGTCGCTGAGGTCCTCGGTCCTGGCGTTCGGTCCTCCGTTGATCAGGGTCCTGTACACACAAGGTCCTCAGTCAACTTGTAGGTGCGCGTCCTCGCCGTCCTCACACTCTGTAGGCAGGTCCTCCTCCTCCTCCTGAGGTACTAGAGACAGGTCCCCGTGCACGTCGTCTCCCTCCTCCCACACTGGAACTGTAGACAAACTTGCAGTCCAGTTTAGCGTCCCCTTCTCAACTTTTCCAGTGGACTTGACCCGGTCGCCAGCAGCTCGCCTGATGAGCAAATCCACAACGGGGATGGCCGCGACGGGGATTCGAACCTGCGTCCGAGAGCATCCCAGACGCTGCCTTAATCGTTCATTTCTTCATTTCATCCATCACGCAATTGTGATTTATGTGTGTAACGTCGCCTGAAGCGTTTGAACGTGGCCCGCAGGGGCGTCCTCACGACCCCGCCCAACGTTCAGCTCTGCCACAGACTATCAGTAAAAGAGCTCTTGGCGCTCTAACACCAACCAAGCTCTGCTTCCATGCACTCTACAGGAGTCCCACGACGTCTACAGTATCAATGCGGCTGCTTGGGTTCACTGGTTGGGGCTTCCTAGCCTCCAAATTGGGAGCTCATTTGAGCGTGTGCGCTCTAGATGACGGGCCGTGACACACTGACCGCTGCAGAACACCGGGCTACTCAGAGCCCTCCGCCCTGTGACGTCACACTGCCCAAGGGCTCCTCGCCGTTGGTCAATCTCGTCACGTGACCATACCTGGCCAGTCATCAGCCGGCAGGCGTCACGCTTCTTTGGTAGGAAGCGGAATGCCTCGGCGCCCTTTTGTAACACCAAAAGGGCGTAAGCCACTTGTAAAACCAAACTAAATCGGCAAATTCACTGCCACCACGATAACTCTCAACACTTTCCTATATATCAAAATGTTCCCTGAGCATCAGAGAACGTGCAGGGTGAAGAGATATGACTCTTTATGCCGGCATAGGGAAGACATAAGGTGCAACACCGTCACAGTAGTGAAGATGGTTACAGTGAAGATATAATGTGTATAGTGAAAATGGTTACAGTGAAGATATAATGTGTGTAGTGAAGATGGTAGCAGTGAAGATAGTGTGTGTAGTAAAGATGGCTTCAGTAAAGATATAGTGTGAGTAGTGAAGGTGGTTACAGTGAAGATAGTGGGTGTAGTGAAGATACAGTGAGGTTATAGTGTGTGTAGTGAAGATACAGTGAGGTTATAGTGTGTGTATTGAAGATGGTTACTGTGAAGCTAGTGTGTATAGTGAAGATGGTTACAATGAGGAAATTGTGTAGTGTAGATGGTTAGTGAAAATAGTGTGTGTAATGTAGATGGTTAGTGAAAATAGTGTGTGTAATGTAGATGGTTACAGTGAAGATAGTGTGTGTAGTGAAGATGTTTACAGTGAAGATAGTGTGTGTAGTGAAGATGATTACAATGAAGATAGTCTGTGTGTAGTGAAGATGGTTACAGTGAGGATATAGTGTGTAGTGAAGATGTTTATAGTGAAGATAGTGTGTGTAGTTAAGATGTTTACAGTGAAGATAGTGTGTGTAGCCCCAAGAATTACTTTCACTTAGAAAAAGAGTCTAGACCCTCCCTGTAGCTATTTATAAATAACTTATAAAGAATTATAACAACAAGGATGTGGTGTGCCGACCTGGGTATATAATTCATAGTATTGATACATGTAGAGCTGGCAAAGATGCGCAGTGAGTTATCTTAGAGTGACGTGATGGCAATTAATACATTAACTTTTAAAAAAAATAGAATAATTGTTGTATTACTCAATGTTATAATGAATAACCAACCTTGCTTAAGGACCTATGTAATTTAATATCATTTTAGATTAAAGAATCAACTCTTCCCTCCGGCCAAGTGGAAATGAGTCGAGTAGAAATGGGGACTATAGTTTGGTAGCCACGGAACACACACACTAGCCTCAGTACAGCCTCCGCGGGAGGATTAGTAGAAATGGGGACTATAGTTTGGTAGCCTTGGAACACACACACTAACCTCAGTACAGCCTCCGCGGGGGATAGTAGAAATGGGGGACTATAGTTTGGTAGCCCTGTAACACACACTAGCCTCATTACAGTCTCGCCAGGTGGGATAGGAAATGCCATCAACCATCTTGTTCATTAATTCAATCAAATTAGAGAAATTAATGTTATTATTCAATATTGTATTCAACAATTGATCCGGTTCAAGTACCTGTGTAATTACCATTCATTTTGGATAGGACTCCAATCTCCTTAAAGTGACCAGTCAATACGAATCTAATGTGGTTAATTGTCATTGAAATGTAGATTAGCAACTAAGTCAAGGTCAGCCTCTCAGCATTGGAGGTGAGTTTCAGTGAGTGTGGCTTGGGGCAGCAGCAAGGCAAGACAGTTCTCTCCTTGAGACAAGGTTACAACATCTGACCTGGGGTCTTGGTATTTAAAGTAAGGTTTTTGTTTTCTAGAATTGAAATTAAAAAATCCGTGGTTTAATGGGACAAAGGAACTGAACAAAATGTCGTGGAGAACTTCCGAAATAACAGAACACCAGAAAGCAGAGAGAGATGCCAGAGAACCAGGAACGAGTATGTCAGTGTGAGAAGAGCAGCTGAGAAAAGTATGAAAATGATATAGCAAACAAAGCCAAAGACCGAACCTAAGCTATTCCACAGTTACATTAGGAGGAAAACAACAGTGAAGGAACAGGTGATGAAACTTAGAACGGGTAAGGACAGGTACACAGAGAATGAGGAAGTGGTGTGTGAAGAATTCAACAAGAGCCTCCAGGAGGGGTTCATAATAGAACAAAGAGAGGTCACTGCGCTAGGAGAGGTGGCAGTAAACCAGGCAGTCTTGGAAGGGTTCGAAATTACAAGAGATGAGGTCAATAGGCACCTGTTGGATCTGGACATGAGAAAGGCTGTTGGCCCGGACGGAATCTCCTAATGGGTATTGAAAGAGTGTGCAGGAGCGCTTTGCTTGCCACTCTCCATAGTGTATATATAGTAAATCAATGAAAAAGGGAGACCTACCAGAAATATGGAAAATGGCTAATGTAGTCAAAATATACAAAAAGAGTGACAGACAAGAGGCAATGAACTACAGCCCAATGTCCTTAACTTGTGTACCATGCATGGTGATGGAGAAGATCGTGAGAAAAACCTAGTAACACTTCTGGAGAGAAGGGACTTCGTGACAACTCATCAACATGGGTTCAGGGAAGGTAAATCTTGCCTTGCATTTTTTGGGGGTCTGTCGGAAAGCCTTTGACACAGTACCCCATAAAAGGCTGATGCATAAACTGAAGAAACAGGCAGGAGTAACTGGTAGGGTGCTCCGATGGATAAGGGAGTACCTAAGCAACAGGAAGCAGAGAGTTACAGTGAGGGGTGAGACCTCAAATTGGCGTGAAGTCACCAGTGAACTCCAACACGGCTCTTTTCTCGGACCTATCCTGTTTCTGATATACGTAAATGTATATGTAGGGTATCAACTCATTTCTCTCAATGTTTGCTGACGACGCCAAATTTATGAGAAAGATTAAGATGAAGGAGGACAGCTTGAGGATTCAAGAAGACCTGGAAAAGCTGCAGAAATGGTCGAACAAATGGTTGTTAGAGTTTAACCCAAGCAAATGCAATGTAATGAAGATAGGTGTAGAAAGCAGGAGACCAGATACAAGGTATCATTTGGGAGATGAAGTACTTCAAGAGTCAGAGAGAGAGACAAAGACCTGGGGGTTGATATCATGCCAGATCTGCCCCCCCCCCCCCTGAAGATCATATCAACAGGACACGGTGGAGAAATTCCCGACAGACCACTGGAACATTATCTAACACAGTGCACAGTTACAAACCCATTAAGATTTCAACTTAGATTCAACAGAGCAGAAGAAATGTTAAACACATGGCAAAATCTTACTGAAGCGACAATACGAGTCATAAATACTCACACTCCGCCCAAGTAAGACAGAAACAAGCAACACTTAGTGGTCCAGCCAGAGGCTTAGGGCCCGCGCAAGAATATCCCTGCAAAAAAAAAAATCAATAGGACAACATCAGCTGCGTATGCCAGGATGGCTAACATAAGAACGGCCTTTAGAAACTTGTGTAAGGAATCTTTCAGAACTTTGTATACCACATATGTCAGACCAATCATGGAGTATACGACTCCAGCATGGAGTCCATATCTAATCAAGCATAAGACTACTCTGGAAAAGGTTCAAAAGTTTACCACCAGACTAGTACCCAAACTGAGGGGTATGAGCTACGAGGAGAGACAACGGGAATTAACCCATCACGTCATTAGGAGGCAGAAGAGTTAGAGGGGACATGATCACCACATACAAGATTTTCAAAGGAATGGATAGCGTAGATAAAGACAGACTATTTACCACAAGGGGAACACACACTAGGGGATACAGGTGGAAATTGAGTGCCCAAGTGAGCCATAGTGACGTTACAAAGAATTTTTTCAGTGTCAGAGTAATAGACAAATGGAATGCATTAGGAAGTGATGTGGTGGAGGCAGGAGACAGCTTCAAGTGTAGATATGATAGAGCGCAATAGGCTCAGGAACCTGTACATTAGTTGATTGACAGTTGAGAAGCGGGACTAAAGAGCCAGAGCTCAACCCTCACAAGCACAATTAGATAAGTACACACACACACACACACACAGTTAGGTGAGTACACACACACACACACACTCCCTGGGGAAGCCGCTGGTCGAGCGGACAGCACCCTGGACACGTGGTCCCGGGTTCGATCCCGGGTGCTAGCGAGAAACGATGGGCAGAGTTTCTTTCACCCTATTACCAAGCAGTAAATAGGTACCTGGGAGTTAGTCAGCTGTCACGGGCTGCTTCCTGGGGTCTATGTGTGTGTGTGTGTGTGGTAAAAAAAAAACAGTAGTAGTAGTAGAAACAGTTGATTGACAGTTGAGAGGCGTGCCGAAAGAGCAGATCTGAACCCCCACAAGCACAACTAGGTGAATACACACACACACACATTGTCGCTGGACACGTGATCATGTGGTGCTGGGTTCGATCCCGGGCGCCGGCAAGAAACAATGGGCAGAGTTTCTTTCACCCTATGCTCCTGTTACAGAGCAGTAAATAGGTACCTGGGAGTTAGTCAGCTGTCACAGGTTGCTTCCTAGTGTGTGTGTGTGTGTGTGATGTGGGGAAAAAAATAGTAGTAGTAGTAGTTAGAAACAGTTGTTTGACAGTTGAGAGGCGGGCCGAAAGAGCAGAGCTCAATCCCCGCAAGCACAACTAGGTGAGTACACATACACACACTCACACACATACCTGGGTAGATGTGGGACATTTGGGGCTTGACTCTATTTATTTAATTATTAAAGTAATGAAATCAATTACGAAGGACCACCCGCTTTTATAGTAAAGAGGGAAACTAATAAAAAGTGATGATTAGAAATTCCTAGAAGAACCAGTGTCTATGGATACATATCAGGAAAGATAATCACTTAAGTAATTAATGGGCTGTATAAATAATTTACTTGAATCAAAGCTTCAAACACCTACATTGGGGGGTTATTGCTAGAACTTCATATATGTCTAGGAAGTAGTGTGGTTCGTACACCAGTCCATTGTGTAATAACCTAATCTTATGACCAATTAAAGAATCAATAGAAAATTTATCACCAATAAGAATATAGAACATTAACATCAGCAATTAATCATTATAATAAACACGTATTATCTCCAGTGCACACAGCATTCCATAAATGACAACCAAAATACTGATAATTTGCATAATAAAGAAATACGAAAAGTCTTAGCTTGAAGACGTTTTCAAAGACATCAGTTACGAATCATCCTCGGGATCTCCGGAATTCCTCGTAGAACACTGGGAGATGAATAACACGGGTAAAGTAACAGCTCGTGGAATTCCTCACACGCGAGCTGTAAATTAAGGGATATTACGTAGCAATGTACTAGGCTAATAAATATCTATATTCCAGAACATTGGGAATAAAATTAATTTAGAATACTAACATGTGGTTTGTTTGTGTCGCTCGACACAACGACAAGCTACCCTGCCATATACAATCTCTAATGATGCATCAAAAGGGAGTTATATATATACTTAGCTAATAGGGTACTGTATAAGTTGAAGCTTGCCGAAACCGCGTCCCAAACTCTAGCGTCACAATGGCGAACACGTGGTAGCTAGCTTGGCTTGGATGTCGA
The DNA here is from genome assembly GCF_040958095.1 of Procambarus clarkii. Lineage (NCBI taxonomy): Eukaryota > Metazoa > Arthropoda > Malacostraca > Decapoda > Cambaridae > Procambarus > Procambarus clarkii. The sequence continues at coordinate 23,587,808 of NC_091200.1, forward strand.
CGCGCTTATTTGGCCGGTCACGATGGATCACGTTGAACAAATTAACTAGTTCTGGGATGAATATCAGGTTAAATCTTGCTGACAATTCACCGCAACGTATCCTACACTCTGACACCATAACGAGTTGCTCAATTCCACAACAAGTATTCACGCCGCACACTGGCGACTTCTCCTCGAGCTGGCGTCTACCACAACAATGGCGTCTCCCTCTCCCCGGCGTCTCGCATTCACCACAGAAATTATTTATCACGAATAATATTATTTCGCACAGTTGTGGCTAAAATGCTTTGATAAAGACTGGGTTGTAATTCTAGGGAGCTAAATATTACTACTTTCTCGTCTTACGATGGTAAACGAGAAATGGAGATGATTTTAGTTCTCTCCATGGCATTCACGTATGACGTTAAATTCATTACTTGATAACAGTTGTAACTAAAAACTCTCGAATTGGCATTATTTGGGAGTTATGTTATCGGTAAATAATTATCACAGGGAAAACTGCTGATTTTAGAGAATCACACTCAATTCTCTAACACACTGGTTATAAATGTGTTTAACTTGGTAGAATCTGACGCAATACTGGCGCTTGGTTACGTAAGAATTCCAGCATTATTGTACAGATACAGTTATTAGTTCATGTGAACACTACTGTTAGTTAATTTTAGTTACTACAGTAATTAGTAGATTTTAGTAATAGTTAATAATAATACAACAGTATTGTATTAGTGTTGGAAATTTCAAACAGTAGATAGGTACCTGGGAGTTAGTCAGCTGTCACAGGATGCGTCCTGGTGTGTGTGTGTGGTTTGGGGAAAAAAATAGTAGTAGTAGTAGCGCGGGGTCGCGCGCTACGATAAACACCAATATTTTTGGGTTAATTAAGGCAACAGTGACGGATCACAGATCTTGGGGTATCACAACAGTATATAACTGCAGCAAATAGGAAAGAAAAATATTGTGCTATCACTAGAGCTTTGTGTTAAACAGTGAATTCACCAAACAGGCCAAGTGGGAGGGCCCACGAGGCTTTGTTTACATTTGGGTTAACATTTGGGCTCCAGTGATAAGTGGTACAGTAAATTAGTGAACTGTAACACAACGATACAGTGACTGACTCCAGAGCTTTGTGTTAGATAGAGAAGAACCGCTATCATCAATCTAATAGAACTTTGTGAATCACCACGTGGGAGGCGACGACGGATCACCATCGTCATCCATACATCGTCATTACTCATCTAGTATTGTGAGCAGGAGGTTGATTAGTAGGTACTCCTCTCTGGTAAATTAATCAGGTGTACAAAGTGAGGTAAAATATTATCAAATTCTTGTTAAGGATATCATATATAGTTAAAATCTCAAAGTGGCTCATTTTAGGTAGAGATTAACACTTACGGGAACTCGTGACACGCCCACGTACGTATGCATGCTCACACGAATGCACATGCAAAAAAACCACACACACTCGCACAAACGTTCAGTCAGGGGAGAAAGGATTAACACCTTTTGTGGAAATGGGATAAGACCTCGCTATACTCCACCCCCTCTCTTAACCCCCATCTCACTAACCCAATACACTCCCCCCCCCCCCACTCCCACTTCCCCTCCCCACGACTGACCGCAAATACAGCACACACACACACCTGACCTGGTCACCATCTCCGTCCCCTCCCACCCCCAGCCCCCACATCCCCCATACAAACACTCTCCCCCTCTCTCTCTCTCTCACCCCTCCCTACTTGTGGGATATCTGGGGCTTGACTCATACATTCAATCATTTACTTATTTGATTTAATAAATCGAAGGACAACCCACTTTTGAGAAAAGGGGAAAACTAATAAAAGTGATCATTAGAATAACACTAGAGAACCAGTGTCTATGGATAATTATTAAAAAGATAATCACTTGAAATATTGAATGGACTGTGTTATTAATTAATTAAAGTCAAAGCCTCAATGACCTACATTGGGGGGTATTTCTAGATATTCATATACATGTAGGAACTAGTGTGGTTCGCCACCAGTTCATTGCTGAGTAAATGATATTATAAATCTAAACTACTATAGATTCAAATATGAGAACTCAAATTGTGAATATTAAAGATTATAAATTACTGAGCAACAGTCAGAGCAAACACATTGATTACCAATCATCATTTCTGGTAATAATCTATTCAATGCAAAGATTCTATAAGAATTATATAAGAATCAAAATCATGTAAATAAATTTGTACGAAAAGGGTCTTAGCTTTAAGACGATTTTGGTAACATCATTTCGTCATTCGTCCTCGTGTTCACAGGATCTCCACAAAGAAAGAACTAGAGGTGAATAACACGAATGAAGAGAAACAACTTGATGACTCCTCGCATACACGCTGAAATCAGAGAAAATTTAGTAGCATTTGAATAGGCTACGTTTTAATTTCAATATTCATGAAAACGGACAAAATTGCCGAATTAGTACTAACGTTGCATATTGGGTAATCCCGCTATATGACGACAAACTACTCACAAATATATAATCTTGGATGATGCATCAAACGATAACATATACTTATCATGAGCGTATTGAATACTGAGGTCTGCCGGAACCGCGTCAACCAGTCCCTGACGTTCACTGCTGTGTACGTGTAATTACGGGTCTTGGCTTCAATTGTTGATGCATTATTAACTGGCTGGGCACTATAGAACACGTGGATAAGTGATTATTTTTGTGGACCGAGTATCAGCGTAATTCTTGCCGATAAATTCCCCAGTCACTACCACGTGTCTTGCCACTCTTCAATCCAGGGATACCTCTCTCCACGACGGGCTACACCACAACAATGGCGTCGACGCCTCCCTCAACCCGTCTCTCGCATTCATCACAGAAATTATTAATCACGAATAATTCTTTTCCGCGCAATTATGGATGTAAAACGTAAATGAGAACTGGGTTGCAATTATAGGGATTTAAATATTATCATATTTTCCTTTTATGGCGTTAAATGAGAAATGGAGAAGATTTTATTTTCTCCATGACATTCGTACATAACAGAAAGGACTGTTACTACAGAACAGTTTTTAGTTAATAACTCTCGGTTTGAGATTATTGGGAGTTATATTATCCGTAACTAATTATTACATGGAATACTGATGATTTTAGAGAACCACATTCAATTCTCTAACCCATTGGTAATAAATGTGTCTAACTGAACATTATCTGACGCAATGTTGCTACTCGATTTCATGAGAATTCTAGCACTAATATGCAGATGAAATGGTTAATTTATGTTGACACTACCGTTAGTGAAATTAATAACTACTGTAGTTAGAATATAATGATAAGGATTTATTATAATACAATAGTAGTTTATTAGTGTTGGAAATTTCCAACACTACTCTCTCCCCCTCTCTCTGTCTCCCGCTCCCACTCTCTCTCTCTCTCTCTCTCCTCCTTTCCCGGTCTCTCTGTCTCCTCTCTCCCTCTCCTCCCTCGCTCTCCCTACCCTCCCTCTCTCTCCTCCCTCTCTCTCCCTCTCCTCTCTCCCCCTCTCCTTCCTTCCCCCCCCCCCTCTCTGCTCACACACACACACACACACACACCTGTGACCGACCTGTCCCCTGAAGCTCATATCAAGAGGATAACATGAGCAGCATATGCCAGTTCGGCTAACATAAGAACGGCCTTTAATTAAAAACTTGTGTAAGGAATCTTTTACAACATTATATACCACATATGTCAGACCAATCTTGGAGTATGCGGCTCCAGCATGGAGTCCATATCTAGTCAAGCATAAGACTAAACTGGAAAAGGTTCAAAGGTTTGTCACCAGACAAGTACCCGAGCTGAGACGTATGAGCTGCGAGGAGAGACTGCGGGAATTTAACCTCACTTCGTTGGAAGACAGAAGAGTTAGGGGGGGACATGATCACTACATTCAAGATTCTCAAGGGAATCGACAGGGTTGATAAAGACAGGCTATTTAACATAAGGGGCACACACACTAGGGAACAAAGGTGGAAACTGAGTGCCCAAATGAGCCACAGAGATATTAGAAAGAACTTTTTTAGTGTCAGAGTGATTGACAGTTGGAATGCATTAGGTTGTAAGGTGGTGGAGGCTGACTCCATACACAGTTTCAAGTGTAGATATGATAGAGCCCGATTGGCTCAGTAACCTGTACACCTGTTGATTGACGGTTGAGAGGCGGGACCAAAGTGCCAGAGCTCAACCCTCGCAAGCACAATTAGGTGACAGACACACACACACTTTTTCCAATCAGGTGAGTACACACACACACATACACACACACACACACACACACTCACACTCACACCACTTTTCTCTCCCTCTATTTCCTCCCACCCCTCAGGGCTCTTCACACATCAGTGACTAGGACTTTTCCTCATCCAGCTAATGCCTTATCGTGCCCCCCTCCTTCCTTCTTTTCCCCACTGGACCATTGGACCATTCCCCCCCCCCCCCTCTCTCCCTCTACATACCCCTAACTTCCGTCCCTCACTCACTCACTCCCTCCTACCCTCCTTCGTTCATTCTTCCCTGTCCTCCCTCCCACCTCCCCCATACGCGCACACACGTTCCCACCCATCCAGTACACACACACACACACACACACACACACACACACACACACACACACACACACACACACACACACACACACACACACACACACACACACACACACACACACACACACACACACACACACACACACACATACACACACAGATTACATAACAGGAACTATAACAATGGATGAACCTAAGATAATAGTGGCAGTCATTTACAATCCTCCCCTAAATGACTGAAGACCTAGACAGGAGTTTGATAGGAACAACATGGTAACCATTAATATAATAGAGAGAGCAGCTTCAGTTGCCTGCAGGAATGGCTCAAGACTCTTAATCATGGGCGATTTCAACCATGGAAAGATAGACTGGGAGAATGGGGACCCACATGGTGGTGCAGATACGTGGAGAGCTAAACTCTTGGAAGTGGCAACAAGGAATTTTCTGAGCCAGCATGTTAAGGAACCCACAAGAGTGAGAAGCAATGATGAACCAGCTAGAATCGAATTGATATTCACCCTGAATAAGTCAGAAATAGGGGAAGTCAAAGTTGAAGCCCTCATAGGAATGAGTGATCACAGTGTACTGACTTTTGAGTACTTGGTGGAGTTAGGGATAACCTATCGAAGGATGAGATCGGAGGGAAAAAAACTGAATTACCGAAGAGGAAAATATGACGAGATGAGAAACTTCCTGAGGGGAAAACCATGGGAAACAGAACTTAGAGAAAAGAATGTGCAGGTCATGATGGATTTTGTCACCCAGAAGTGCCAGGAAGCTGCAAACAGGTTTATCCCCATCCAAAAGGAGAAAAACGAAAAACAACAGGAAAAACCCATGGTTCAACCAGGAATGCAAGGTAGCGAAACAACTGAGTAAAAGAACATGGAGAAACTACAGAAATAACAGAACACCGGAGAGCAGGGAGAGATACCAGAGGGCCAGAAATGAGTACCTCAGAGTTAGGAGGGGAGCAGAGAGACATTTTGAAAATGACATCGAGAGTAAAGCCAAGACTCAACAAAAGCTGCCTCACAGCCATATCAAGAGGAAAAACAGCAGTGAAGGAACCAGTGATGAAGCTGCAAAACGGGGAGATCATTCTCTGTGCAAAACACAGAGAATGACAAGGAGGTGTGCGAAGAACTCATAAAGATATTTCAGGAGGTCTTCACAATAAAACAAGGAGAAGCCCCTGCACTAAATGAGGAGGCGGCAAACCAAGCAACCTTTGAGGAATTTGACCTCACTAGTGATGAGGTCAAAAGGTGTCTGCTGGAGCTGGATGTGACAAAGGCTGATGAGCTTGACAGAATTTCTCCATGGATACTAAAGGAAGGTGCAGAAGCACTAAGTGTACCACTCTCTATGGTGTATAACAGATCACTGGAAACAGGAGACTTACCAGAAAGTTGGAAGATAGCTAACGTGGTCCCAATATACAAGAAGGGTGACAGGCAAGAGGCACTGAACTACAGGCCAGTTTCCTTAACTTGTATACCATGCAAGGTGATGGAGAAGATCGTGAGGAAAAAGCTCATAGAGCATCTGGAGGGAAATAACTTTGTAACACACCACCAACATGGGTTCAGGGTTGGTAAATCATGCCTCACAGTCTTAAAAGAATTTTATGACCAGGCAACAAAAATTAGGCAGGAAAGAGAAGGGTGGGCCGACTGCATTTTCCTGGACTGTCAAATAGCCTCTGACACAGTACCCCATAAAAGGCTGTTAAAAAAGTTGGAGCATCAGGCAGGAGTTTTTTTATTATTATTATTATTAGTATTATTTTCCACCACAGACGTGGCCACACATTTACAATGTAGTAATAGGGAAGGTGCTCCAGTGGATAATGGCATACTTAAGCAACAGGAAACAGCAAGTAACGGTGAGGGGGGAGACATCAGAGTGGCGAGATGTCACCAGCGGAGTCCCACAGGGCTCAGTACTTGGACCCATCATGTTTCTAATATATGTAAACGATCTTCCGGAGGGTATAGACTTATTCCTCTCAATGTTTGCTGATGATGCAAAAATTATGAGAAGAATCAAGACGGATGGAGATAGACAGAGACTACAGGATGACCTGGATAAACTGGAGGAATGGTCTAGAAAATGGCTGCTAAAGTTCAACTCACGAAAGTGTAAGGTGATGAAATTAGGCGAAGGGAGCAGAAGGCTGAACACAAGGTATTATCTGGGAGGTGAAATCCTGCAAGAGTCAAATAGAGAGAAAGATTTGGGGGTTGATATCACACCAAACCTGTCCCCAGAAGCCCACATCAAAAGAATATCATCAGCAGCATATGCTAGACTGGCCAACATAAGAACTGCCTTTAGAAACTTGTGTAAGGAATCTTTCAGAAATCTGTATACCACTTATGTAAGACCAATCCTGGAGTATGCAGCTCCAGCCTGGAGTCCATACCTAGTTAAACACAAGACAAAGTTAGAGAAGATTCAGCGGTATGCCACCAGGTTCGTCCCGGAACTGAGAGGAATGACCTACGAGGAAAGACTAAAGGAGCTGAACCTCACATCCCTGGAAAAAAGAAGAGTAAGGGGAGACATGATAACCACCTACAAAATTCTCAGGGGAATAGACAGGGTGGACAAAGACAAACTCTTCAGCACGGGTGGGACACGAACAAGGGGGACACAGGTGGAAACTTAGTACCCAGATGAGCCACAGAGTCGTTAGAAAGAATTTTTTCAGTGTCAGAGTAGTTAATAAATGGAATGCATTAGGCAGTGATGTGGTGGAGGCTGACTATATACACAGTTTCAAATGTAGATATGATAGAGCCCAGTAGGCTCAGGAATCTGTACACCAGTTGATTGACAGTTGAGAGGCGGGACCAAAGAGCCAAAGCTCAACCCCCGCAAACACAATTAGGTAAGTACAATTAGGTAAGTACACACACACACACGCACACACGCACAGCAAAGTAAAGCAGCAAAGTAAAAGGGCATGGAGAAACTATAGGAATAACAGGACACTGGAGAGCAGAGAAAGATACCAGAATGCCAGAAATGAATATGTCAGGATGAGAAGAGAGGCAGAAAGACAATACGAAAATGACATCGCAAGCAAGGCAAAGACTCAGCCTAAATTGCTGCATAGACACATCAGGAGAAAAATAACAGTAAAGGAACAGGTTATGAAATTAAGGATAGGGGCAGGAGGATTCACTATAAACGACAAGGAAGTGTGTGAGGAACTGAATAAGAAATTTCAGGAGTTCTTCACCTTAGAGCAAGGAGAAATTCCAGAGATACGAGAGAGAATAACAAACCAGGAACCACTGAAAGAGTTTGAGATTACCAGCGGGGAAGTAAGGAAGTGTTTACTAGAGTTGGATGTGACAAAGGCTATAGGCCCAGATGGAATCTCCCCTTGGATACTAAAGGAAGGAGCAGAAGAACTGTGCCTACCACTCTCTATAGTACACAATGTGTCAACTGTGTGAAAGAGAAAACATGCACTCTCTTGAACATTATATTGTAGAATGTCCCATATTAACTGACTTTCGCTCTCCTGGGCTAAGGTATGCTGAACTGTGTAATTACTATATGAGTACTGGAACACTTGATGATATATTGGACTTGTACCCAAGATTAACCATGTAATGTATCAATTATATAATGTATATATGTGATATAACTATATAACCTGAGCTTGTAAAAGCACCTTCATCACCTTCAGCGATTAAGTGCTTAATTGCACACTAGTTTCTCTATCAGCTATCTCACTCTGTCAGAGTAAAAGAGACAAATGTATGTGAATGCATGTGTGTGTGTATATATGTATGTGTACATGTATGTATATATGTATGTGTACATATATGTATATATGTATGTGTACATGTATGTTTATATGTATGTGTACATATATAAGTCTGTGTGTGTATGTATATGTATGTGTATAAAATACATATGGAAACTGATCAGAATTACATTTTACCTTTGTAAATGCACATTAATGACACTATGTAAAAGACACAGCCAACACTTTATGTAGGGCATACGTAAATCTGTGTATCTATGTATTTACGTATGTAGGTTAGCTTAGCATTTTAAAAGCACCGAATCACCTTCTGTGGTTGATTGTTCAATAAACTCTTGAACTATATGTTTAACACATCTCTAACCCTGTCCATGGAGGACAGAAGAAAATGTATATATGCTGGTTAGTATTGTAAATGTGTGGACACGTTTGTGGCAGAAAATAATAATAAAAAAAACTCTCCATAGTGTATAACAAATCACTGGCAACATGGGAACTGCCAGAAATTTGGAAAGCAGCTAACGTAGTCCCGATATACGAGAAAGGGGATAGACTGGAGGCACTGAATTACAGGCCGGTGTCCCTAATCTGCATACCATGCAAGCTGATGGAGAAGATTGTTGTGAGATTTTTCTCTGCGCCTACCTCCCTTAGGAGGTGGACTACAAGTTTAAAGTCTGCTCACGGCAGTTAAGCATGAGTCCAATAGAAAAAGGAAAAGCGGGAGCAAACCGCCAGGCCTCCACCACCAAGGGTGAAAACCTGTCCACAATAGGCCGCTGGCTCCTCCTAGTTAAACAGGACGTTAAAACTAAAAAAGGGTAACCGACGGGTTCTCACAATCAAATATCTATATTTGATGTGGCGCTATGAATTGGAATTCGAATTCCCAAGAACAGCCGCCTTATCAAGATCACATCAACATTTAATAATATGCAGAAATATGGTGGAATAATATGGTTGAAGGGTTGACATCAAAGACCGTTTTCTATAACATAACAATTTATTAATAACAAGAGACTAACTACTACATTACCGAGTTTACGTTACGTTAATGTCAATCCAGTGGCACGATAACAAACTGCTAAATAGCAACCCTTGCTGTGAGGCTGCATACTGAACTAACCTGAACACAGGTGTGCCCACTGATGACGCAATATTGCAAATCAAAGAAAAATATCACAGACTAAGTTACACCACAGCGAATGGTTACGTTATTGTACATCAAGTGGCATTTGCAACACAGCTATTCAACAGCCCCTCGATAAGTGACAGCAGGCTCCATCTTGCTGACACTTCAGGCTGACAACATGAACTAACTGAACAAATGAAGGATATCCACTGAAGACAAAGACACAAGCATGCAATCAATAGTGTCTCGGTTTCCCTGACAGCAACTATAATCACAAACTTAGGGGTCCTCCCGCCCCCCAGGAGAGACCCACGTAACTAGGAGGGTAGTCCAACAGTGACCCCCTCTATCACAACCCAGTGTGAACACTCTTTGCAACTCCCTACAAGATGTTGCCCTGTAAATAATAACAAAGACAGGCAAGGCGGGATTCTGGGACACAGCTCCACAGATCCCTAGATTACTCTACTCTCGTCACCAGACGACAACCAAAAGAAATTGCCTTAAGTGATTAATTACGTTAATTGACTGATCGCAGCAGTCAGCAACAAGGTACTACGGTAATCACAAACAATTGTCTCCCACTAGACAACAACATGATGATACTATACGTTAATCTTTAACACTTGTCTCTCTCTTGTTAACAATAACTCAAACATATATTACGTCACACTTGACTCCTAGCAAGTATTCAGTGAGTAATTCTCAATTAAGGTCAAACGGACCACTAATTACATCCCCATTGAGTTACGTTAACTAAGCCTACCCTAACTTGGTAGCTTCTCCACAGTCTGTGTCAAAAAATTACTAGTGAGTGTTAATTACCCTAATTAATTCCCTTAATTAATACTGAGCAATTAATTAACTGTCACCAGGACCGATAATTAATCATCCATAAATACGTCTCACTCCGCACTGCCTAAGCAGGTCTCATCAAACACTGTGAATTCACGGGAAAGGAGTTAATTACCCTAATTAACAAGATGTGCCACTAATCCACTGTCCTCAGACAGGATATGATTAATACAACGATTTCTGCTAGCTCCATGACCTCGCTTTACCGAGTCACCGGAGCTCTCCAATGTTAATTACTCCACTAATTAACCTGAGCCACTAATTGCTATACCCCAGAAAGGTAATTATACTCGAGCAAATTATGTTAACACTGGGGGTGGCCACGGGTAGCGCATGACGTCATAGCACCCCACCGGCTGAGCTGGCGGGCGGGGTAGGGTGGGGTTTGGCCGCGCAGGTGGCCTGGATTGGTGGCCACGGGTGGCCGCGGGCGGGCGCGCACATGGGTGCCTCAGGCTGGCAGGCTGCCGCCCACAGGAGTACCCACGCGGCTGGGTAATCACAACCCCATCAGACTAGAGCCTGCCTTGCTCTACACTCGGGTGACAATGGCCGGCGTCGTCCCCACACTGAGGCAGCCTGGCGGAATGCAAAGTCCAACATGGGCCTGTAATATCACATTCACTTACACTGCCCAACAGCAATCGTCCATTGCCACTAGAGAGGATACTCGACCCACCTGTTACACCATGAGGCTCTGCCAGCTGCCTCATGATGTGAACACAGTCAACTGTCTCTAGCTTTTTACTGTTCCTTCCGTAAATCCTTGGCCCCAATTCACCTAATTGGGCCTTGACACAACCCCTGATGGCAGGAGTGCCATATTCGATGAGTAATTTGGACGAGAAAAGCGATTAACGTGGGGTGGAGGTGGCCGGCGTGCCACCTCCACCAAACACTTCTTCCTCCCCTGGCCGCCCAATTTAAACTCCCTCGCTGGTGGGCGGGAAAACTCAAATACCCCTACCTCCTCCCTACCTTGTCTTGACCAATCAGCTCGAAGCCGGCATGGCCCCTCATGCCGCATCCAACCATAGCTCTTCGCGCCAAAACTAGGCTTGGAGCACACATGCCTAACCCATTCATATGCCTCCGTCACCCTCGGGCGTCCTGTGACGTCACAAGGAGGGGGAGGCCTAAACACAGGAGCGATGTCTCCCATGTGGGGGGGAAAGGCAACGTTCACTCCACTCTCCCCCCACCTCTAACGGTTTTAGTCCAGTACCTCACATCCTATTTCACGGAAACAGGAAAATCTCTGTAATTCTCTCTACAGAGCAATCACAGATCTCTAACTACTCACAAATGATAGTCCATAACATAAGCTTTCATTCAACACCCAACAAGCATATGTTATTTTGAAAGCTTCAGTTTCTAGAGCGACTAGCCTAATCTAGAAACTAGGAAAACTAGCTGAGGGATCTAGATCCCTCACAATTGTGCAAAGAAAGCTAGTGGAGCATCTGGAGCGAAAGAACTTTGTAACACAGCATCAACATGGGTTCAGGCATGGCAGGTCCTGCCTCACAGGGTTACTTGAATTCTATGACCAGGCAACAAAAATAAGGCAAGAGAGAGAAGGATGGGCAGATTGCATATTTTTGGATTGTATTTATAACCCTGTCCATGGAGGACAGAAGAAAATGTATATATGCTGGTTAGCATTGTAAATGTGTGGCCACGTTTGTGGTAGAAAATAATAAAAAAAACTCTCCATACTGTATAACAATTCACTGGCAAAATGAGAACTGCCAGAAATTTGGAAAGCAACTAACGTAGTCGTTATATACAAGAAAAGGGATAGACAGGAGGCACTGAATTACAGGCCGGTGTCCCTAACCTGCATACCATGCAAGCTGATGGAGAAGATTGTGCGAAGAAAGCTAGTGGAGCATCTGGAGTGAAAGAACTTTGTAACACAGCACCAACATGGGTTCAGGGATGGCAGGTCCTGCCTCACAGGGTTACTTGAATTCTACGACCAGGCAACAAAAATAAGGCAAGAAAGAGAAGGGTGAGCAGATTGCATATTTTTGGATTGTCAGAAAGCCTTTGATACAGTGCCACACAAGAGGCCAGTGAAAAAGCTGCAGATGCAGGCTAGAGTGAAAGGGAAGGTACTCCATTGGATAAAGGAGTACCTAAGCAGCAGGAGACAACGAGCCAGTGTGAGGAGTGAGGTCTCATATTGGCGAGACGTTACGAGTGGAGTCCCGCAGGGGTCAGTCCTTGGACCTATACTGTTTTTGATATATGTAAATGATCTCCCAGAGGGTATAGAATCGTTTCTCTCAATGTTTGCCAATGATGCAAAAATTATGAGGAGGATTGAAACTGAGGATGATATATAGTAGGAGGCTACTAGATGACCTAGACAGACTGAGTGAATGGTCCAACAAATGGCTGTTGAAGTTCAACCCGAGTAAATGCAAAGTAATGACACTAGGCGGTGGAAACAGGAGGCTAGACACAGGATACAGAATAGGAGATGAAGTACTTAATGAAACGGACAGAGAGAAAGATCTAGGAGTTGATATCACACCAAACCTGTCTCCTGAAGCCCACATAAAGAGAATAACGTCTGCGGCATATGCGAGGCTGGCTAACATCAGAACAGCATTCAGGAACCTGTGTAAGGAGTCATTCAGAATCTTGTACACCACATATGTAAGACCAATCCTGGAGTATGCAACCCCAGCATGGGGCCCGTACCTTGTCAAGCACAAGACGAAGCTGGAAAAAGTCCAAAGGTATGCCACTAGAATAGTTCCAGAACTAAGAGGCATGAGTTACGAAGAAAGGCTGCGGGAAATGCACCTTACGACACTGGAAGACAGAAGAGTAAGGAGAGACATGATCACAACCTGCAAAATCCTCAGGGGAATCGACCGTGTAAACAAGGATAAACTATTCAACACTGGTGAGACGCGAACAAGGGGACACAGGTGGAAACTGAGTACCCACATGAGCCGCAGGGACGTTAGAAGGAACTTTTTCTGTGTAAGAGTAGTTAACGGATGGAATGCATTAGGCAGTGATGTGGTGGAGGCTGACTTCATACACAGTTTTAAATGAAGATATGATAGAGCCCAGTAGGCTCAGGAATTTGTACACCAGTTGATTGACAGTTGAGAGGCGGGACTAAAGAGCCAAAGCTCAACCCCTGCAAGCATAAATAGGTGAGTACAAATAGGTGAGTACACACACACGCACACACACATACACACACATACTCACAGTTCTCTTTCCCCCTCTTTCTCCTCCCCTCTATCTCTCTCATCGGGAGAAAGCATGACAAGAGATAAGATACTAACTCGGGGAAGCAATCGCAGGGAGACAAATATGGGAGGGGCATACTCAGAGGATGGAGAGGGACAGGAAGCCTAGATTAGGGGAACATTACAGCACATGTGGGAGGAGTTCAATGAAGGACCGTGGGTAATGAGGGAAACAGTAGCCAACCTGCAGGATGAACTGAGGGCAAGAAAAGAGAAGCTTGAAGGAGACTCCTCCCCATTATCAGACACAGACCATCCCTCAGGAAGTTGGTGATGCTACTGTTGAGGGGATTACACAACAGCACTCATTTGCAGAAATGCTTAAAAGGAGCCCTGAAGCTAGGTTTGCAGTTAGGGAAGTTGCCATGGAAGTGGCTTCTTCTCAGGAAGCAGTTAGATGTATGAGCCAGATGATTGAGCGAAAAAGAGCAGTAGTAAAAGTAGGCATAAGAAGCAAACAGGGACCGGACAAGTGGAAAGGAAAGACAAGGACAAAAATGAAGTTAATGAAATCCTTAAAGGGATAAAGATGGAAAGGTCTGACCAAGATATAGTTTTCAGGGTTTGACGGTACAACAAGGACAGAGACCGTGAGATAAAGGTGGTGTTCAAGAGCGCGTGAACAAAAGAGAACTTGCTAGCAAGGAAGAGCGGACTAGCAAACGTACAGAGGTTCTAAAAAGTATTCCTGTAGAGGGATCTGACAAGGGACGAGAGAGAGAGGGCAGCAGCTGTGAGGATGGAGCGTAGGGAGAAAAAAAGGAATCAGGGAGCCACAACCCCGAGCCCTACAATCCCAGAGGGGAGCAGGGAACTCTCCACAAGTGACTGAACAGACACAGTGAGAGAAGCACCTCCCCAAGCCTCCACCCAATAGATACCCTACCTCCCCCCCTCCCCAGGATCTCCTGTCTCCCCACCCCCCAAGCCCTCCGTAATACTCCATGCCCTCCCTTCTCCCCACCCCCAAGCCCTCAATTCTCCCCCGGCCCCCATTAAACCCTCTAGTATCCTCCACCCTCCTGAGCCCTCCCTACTCGCTCACTCTCCTCAGCCATCCCTTTTTCCTCATCCCCCTCAGCACTCCCTATCCCCCAACCCCCCAAAGCCCTCCTTCCTTTTATTCCCCCCCCCACAAGACCCCCACTCCCCCTTCATTCCCCCAAGCCCTCCCTCCTCCCATACCCCTCCAAGCCTCCCCTTGTCCCACACTCTCCAAAGCCTTCCCCTCTCACCCCCCCCCCAAGCCTCCCCTGCTCACCCAACCCCCATGCCCTCTTTTCTCCCCAACACCCCTAAACCCTCCCTCCTACACCATTCGTCCTGTACCAGATCCTCCCAGCCCCCGCACACTCCAGAACCCCCAGGTCCCCCCTCCTTGGCTCTCCATCCCGGTCCCTCCCTGTTTCCCTGCTTCAGGGAAAGCAATAGGATTTGAGACAGGAAAGAAGAGAGTCATCTTCAGGGTGATGTACTTGAACATAGATGGGATCACCAGCAAGGCAAGTGAACTACAGGAAAGAACACAAAAAAGTGAACCCAGATGTAATCGGACTCACAGAAACAAAACTCTCAGGTATCATAACGAATGCGGTGTTTCCCCAGAACTACACTGTAATAAGGAATAAGAGGGAAGGATGAGGAGGAGGTGGAGTGGCCCTACTAATGAGAAAGGAATGCAGCTTCAAGGAGATGGTCATCCCATGCTGCGAGGGTTTTAGATACTACATAACAGGCACCATAACATTGGGAGGACCAAAAGTAGTAGTAGCAGTGATATATAACCCTCCACCAAATGACAGAAGACCAAGGCAAGTGTATGACAACAACAACATGGCAGTTAACACTTTAATTGAGAAGGCAGCCTCTGCTGCCTGTAGAAATAGATCCCATCTGCTCATCATGATGGACTTCAATCACGGAGAGATAGACTGGGAGAACAAGGAACCGCATGGAGGAGAGGATACATGGAGAACCAAACTAATGGAAATGGCGACAAGAAACTTTCTAAGCCAACATGTCAGGGAACCCAGTAGGATGAGAAGAAACGATGAAGCAGCGAGACTCGGCCTAGTCTTCACTCTGAACGACTCCGACATAAGGGAAATTGGCTATGAGGCCCCAGTAGGAATGAGCGACCACAGTGTACTGGCGTTTGAGTATCTGGATGAGGAAGGGTTATTGAACTCGAGGAGGGGTACTGAAAACAAAAAACTGGCATTCCGAAAGGGAAACTATGAGGAGTTAAGAAAATTCCTAACTGATATAACATGGGAAACAGAGCTCAGGGGAAAGACGGCCCAGGACATGATAGACTTCATCATGCACAAGTGCAAGGAGGCAGCGAACAAGTTTGTCCCAGTCCAAAAGGAAACCAATGAAATGAAGATGAGAAACCCATGGTTTAATCAATGTAGGCTAGCTAAGCAGCAAAGTAGTAGGGCATGGAGAAACTATAGGAATAACAGAACACTTGAGAGCAGAGAAAGATACCAGAGTGCCAGGAATGAATATGTCAGGATGAGATGAGAGGCAGAAAGACAATACGAAAATGACATCGCAAGCAAGGCAAAGACTCAACCCAAGTTGCTGCATAGTCACATCAGGAGACGAACAACAGTAACCATACTTCACCGTAGAGCAAGGAAAGATTCCAGAGATAAGAGAGGGAATAGTTAACCAGGAACCACTATAAGAGTTTGAGATTACCAGTGGGGAAGTAAAGAAGTGTTTACTAGAGTGGGATGTGACAAAGGCTATAGGCCCAGATAGAATCTCCCCTTGGATACTAAGGGAAGGAGCAGAAGCACTGTGCCTGCCACTCTCCATAGTGTATAACAAATCACTGGAAACAGGGGGAACTGTCACAAATTTGGAAGGCAGCTAATGTAGTTCCAATATACAAGAAAGGGGATAGGCAGGAGGCACTGAACTACAGGCCAGTGTCCCTAACCTGCATACCATGCAAGCTGATGGAGAAGATTGTGCGAAGAAAGCTAGTGGAACATCTGGAGCGAAAGAACTTTGTAACACAGCATCAACATGGGTTCAGGGATGGCAAGTCCTTCCTCACAGGGCTAATTGAATTCTACTACCAGGCAACAAAAATCAGGCAAGAAAGAGAGGGGTGGGCAGATGCATATTTTTGGATTTTCAAAAAGCCTTTGATACAGTACCACACAAGAGGCTAGTGAGAAAGCTAGAGATGCAGGCTGCAGCGAAAGGGAAGGTACTCCGTTGGATACGGGAGTACCTAAGTAACAGAAGACAACGAGTCACTGTGAGGGGTGAGGTCTCGGATTAGTGTGACGTCACAAGTAGAGTCCCGCAGGAGTCAGTCCTTGGACCAATACTGTTTCTGATATATGTAAATGATCTCCCAGAGGGTATAGAATCGTTTCTCTCAATTTTTGCTGATGATGCAAAAATTATGAGGAGGATTGAAACAGAGGATGATAGTAGGAGGCTACAGGACGACCTAGACAGACTGAATGAATGGTCCAACAAATGGCTATTAAAGTCTAACCCGAGTAAATGCAAAGTAATGAAACCAGACGGTGGAAACAGGAGGCCAGACACAAGATACAGAATAGGAGATGAAGTACTTAATTAAACGGAACGAGAGAAAGATCTAGGAATTGATATCACACCAAACCTGTCTCCTGAAGCCACATAAAAAGAATTACGTCTGCGGCATATGCGAGGCTGGCTTACATCAGAACAGCTTTCAGGAACCTGTGTAAGGAATCGTTTAGAATCTTGTACACCACATACGTAAGACCAATCCTGGAGTATGTGGCCCCAGCATGGAGTCCGCACCTTGTCAAGCACAAGACGAAGCTGGAAAAAGTTCAGAGGTATGCCACTAGACTGGTCTCAGAACTAAGAGGCATGAGTTACGAGGAAATACTGCGGGAAATGCACCTTACGACACTGGAAGACAGAAGAATGAGGAGAGACATGATCACTACCTACAAAATCCTCTGGGGAATTGACAGGGTAGACAAGGATAAACTATTCAACACTGGCAGCACGCGAACAAGGGGACACAGGTGGAAACTGAGTACCCACATGAGCCACAGGGACGTTAGAAAGAACTTTTTCAGTGTCAGAGTAGTTCACAGGTGGAATGCATTAGGCAGTGATGTGGTGGAGGCTGACTCCATACACAGTTTCAAATGTAGATATGATAGAGCCCAGTAGGCTCAGGAATCTGTACACCAATTGATTGACAGTTGAGAGGCGGGCCCAAATAGCCAGAGCTCACCCCCCCCTCCCCACAAGCACTAATAGGTGAGTACAAATAGGTGAATGGGTGAGAACACACACACACACACACATCCATATTTTCCCAGAGAGCAGCCCGTAGCTGCTGTCTAACTCCCAGGCCCCTATTTAATTGCTCTAGGTAAACAGGAACATGAGGTGACAAACATTGCCCATTGGTTTCTATCTCGGCCAGGAATCGAACCCGGGCCCTTATGACTAAGACCCCCGAGAGATATTCTCTCTGCAGTACCTGTGTAAGAAGAATCTAGCTCTTAGCTCTTGGACCCCGTCTTTAGGGGAAACTGCAGAAGGCCTATTGGGTCCCCATGCAAGGTAGATCCTATTTTTAGAATCCCAAAATCACTCATTCGCTTGTCTAACCTCTTCTGTAAACAATCTATCCACCTCGCATCTTTAAAATTCTTGGCAACGTATTCCATACATCAACAAATCATACTTCTAATCCCGTATTTACCCATCTCTCTACTCAATCTAAACTTATCCTTCTTGCATTTATTGTTCGCTTTCAATAATTGGAAACATTACAGCCCCGCACAGAGACAAGGTTGCATCGGAGAATCTTTCGGTCAAGATGCATAGTAAAGTGGAGACGTCTTAGCGTGTCCTGCAGGCGCTAATTGGTTGGGATTTAAGGGAAACCAACGTCGGGGGCAACGTCAACGACCGGGGGCGCCGGTCGGCCGAGCGGACAGCACGCTGGACATGTGATCCTCTGGTCCTGGGTTCGATCCCAGGCGCCGGCGAGAAATAATGGGCAGAGTTTCTTTCACCCTATGCCCCTGTTACCTAGCAGTAAAATAGGTACCTCGGTGTTAGTCAGCTGTCACGGGCTGCTTCCTGGGGGTGGAGGCCTGGTCGAGGACCGGGCCGCGGGGACACTAAAAAGCCCCGAAATCATCTCAAGATAACTTCAAGATAACGTGATCACAACATTCAACATTTGACAGGTGATGGATGCTGTGACAAGAAATCATCTTGTTGCTCAGCATCTAAGCGAAAGGTGTATTCCGTTGTTCGTGTTGTACGAAATACAGCTCCACAACAGTGTGAGCCCGCTGAACAACGCTCCACAACAGTGTGAGCACGCTGAACAACGCTCCACAACAGTGTGAGCCCGCTGAACAACGCTCCACAACAGTGTGAGCACGCTGAACAACGCTCCACAACAGTGTGAGCCCGCTGAACAACGCTCCACAACAGTGTGAGCCCGCTGAACAACGCTCCACAACAGTGTGTGCACGCTGAACAACGCTCTACAACAGTGTGAGCCCGCTGAACAACGCTCCACAACAGTGTGAGCCCGCTGAACAACGCTCCACAACAGTGTGAGCCCGCTGAACAACGCTCCACAACAGTGTGAGCCCGCTGAACAACGCTCCACAACAGTGTGAGCCCGCTGAACAACGCTCCACAACAGTGTGTGCACGCTGAACAACACTCCACAACAGTGTGAGCCCGCTGAACAACGCTCCACAACAGTGTGAGCCCGCTGAACAACGCTCCACAACAGTGTGAGCACGCTGAACAACGCTCCACAACAGTGTGAGCACGCTGAACAACGCTCCACAACAGCGTGAGAACGCTGAACAACGCTCCACAACAGCGTGAGCACGCTGAACAACGCTCCACAACAGTGTGTGCACGCTGAACAACGCTCCACAACAGTGTGAGCACGCTGAACAACGCTCCACAAAAGTGTGTGCACGCTGAACAACGCTCTACAACAGCGTGTGCACGCTGAACAACGCTCCACAACAGCGTGAGCACGCTGAACAACGCTCCACAACACCGTGAGCACGCTAAACAACGCTCGACAACAGCGTGAGCACGCTGAACAACGCTCCACAACAGCGTGAGCACGCTGAACAACGCTCCACAACAGCGTGAGCACGCTGAACAACGCTCCACAACAGCGTGAGCACGCTGAACAACGCTCCACAACAGCGTGAGCACGCTGAACAACGCTCCACATCAGCGTGAGCACGCTGAACAACGCTCCACAACAGCGTGAGCACGCTGAACAACGCTCCACAACAGTGTGTGCACGCTGAACAACGCTCCACAACAGCGTGAGCACGCTGACCAACGCTCCACAACAGTGTGAGCACGCTGAACAACGCTCCACAACAGCGTGTGCACGCTGACCAACGCTCCACAACAGCGTGTGCACACTGAACAACGCTCCACAACAGTGTGTGCACGCTGAACAACGCTCCACAACAGTGTCTGCACGCTGAACAACGCTCCACAACAGCGTGAGCACGGTGACCAACGCTCCACAACAGTGTGAGCACGCTGAACAACGCTCCACAACAGTGTGAGCCCGCTGAACAACGCTCCACAACAGTGTGAGCCCGCTGAACAACGCTCCACAACAGTGTGAGCCCGCTGAACAACGCTCCACAACAGTGTGAGCCCGCTGAACAACGCTCCACAACAGTGTGTGCACGCTGAACAACGCTCCACAACAGTGTGAGCCCGCTGAACAACGCTCCACAACAGTGTGAGCCCGCTGAACAACGCTCCACAACAGTGTGAGCCCGCTGAACAACGCTCCACAACAGTGTGAGCCCGCTGAACAACGCTCCACAACAGTGTGAGCCCGCTGAACAACGCTCCACAACAGTGTGTGCACGCTGAACAACACTCCACAACAGTGTGAGCCCGCTGAACAACGCTCCACAACAGTGTGAGCCCGCTGAACAACGCTCCACAACAGTGTGAGCACGCTGAACAACGCTCCACAACAGTGTGAGCACGCTGAACAACGCTCCACAACAGCGTGAGAACGCTGAACAACGCTCCACAACAGCGTGAGCACGCTGAACAACGCTCCACAACAGTGTGTGCACGCTGAACAACGCTCCACAACAGTGTGAGCACGCTGAACAACGCTCCACAAAAGTGTGTGCACGCTGAACAACGCTCCACAACAGCGTGAGCTCGCTGAACAACGCTCCACAACACCGTGAGCACGCTAAACAACGCTCCACAACACCGTGAGCACGCTGAACAACGCTCCACAACAGCGTGAGCACGCTGAACAACGCTCCACAACAGCGTGAGCACGCTGAACAACGCTCCACAACAGCGTGAGCACGCTGAACAACGCTCCACAACAGCGTGAGCACGCTGAACAACGCTCCACATCAGCGTGAGCACGCTGAACAACGCTCCACAACAGCGTGAGCACGCTGAACAACGCTCCACAACAGTGTGTGCACGCTGAACAACGCTCCACAACAGCGTGAGCACGCTGACCAACGCTCCACAACAGTGTGAGCACGCTGAACAACGCTCCACAACAGCGTGTGCACGCTGACCAACGCTCCACAACAGCGTGTGCACACTGAACAACGCTCCACAACAGTGTGTGCACGCTGAACAACGCTCCACAACAGTGTCTGCACGCTGAACAACGCTCCACAACAGCGTGAGCACGGTGACCAACGCTCCACAACAGTGTGAGCACGCTGAACAACGCTCCACAACAGTGTGAGCCCGCTGAACAACGCTCCACAACAGTGTGAGCACGCTAAACAACGCTCCACAACAGTGTGAGCCCGCTGAACAACGCTCCACAACAGTGTGTGCACGCTGAACAACGCTCCACAACAGTGTGAGCCCGCTGAACAACGCTCCACAACAGTGTGAGCCCGCTGAACAACGCTCCACAACAGTGTGAGCCCGCTGAACAACGCTCCACAACAGTGTGAGCCCGCTGAACAACGCTCCACAACAGTGTGTGCACGCTGAACAACGCTCCACAACAGTGTGAGCCCGCTGAACAACGCTCCACAACAGTGTGAGCCCGCTGAACAACGCTCCACAACAGTGTGAGCCCGCTGAACAACGCTCCACAACAGTGTGAGCCCGCTGAACAACGCTCCACAACAGTGTGAGCCCGCTGAACAACGCTCCACAACAGTGTGTGCACGCTGAACAACACTCCACAACAGTGTGAGCCCGCTGAACAACGCTCCACAACAGTGTGAGCCCGCTGAACAACGCTCCACAACAGTGTGAGCACGCTGAACAACGCTCCACAACAGTGTGAGCACGCTGAACAACGCTCCACAACAGCGTGAGAACGCTGAACAACGCTCCACAACAGCGTGAGCACGCTGAACAACGCTCCACAACAGTGTGTGCACGCTGAACAACGCTCCACAACAGTGTGAGCACGCTGAACAACGCTCCACAAAAGTGTGTGCACGCTGAACAACGCTCCACAACAGCGTGTGCACGCTGAACAACGCTCCACAACAGCGTGAGCACGCTGAACAACGCTCCACAACACCGTGAGCACGCTAAACAACGCTCCACAACAGCGTGAGCACGCTGAACAACGCTCCACAACAGCGTGAGCACGCTGAACAACGCTCCACAACAGCGTGAGCACGCTGAACAACGCTCCACATCAGCGTGAGCACGCTGAACAACGCTCCACAACAGCGTGAGCACGCTGAACAACGCTCCACAACAGTGTGTGCACGCTGAACAACGCTCCACAACAGCGTGAGCACGCTGACCAACGCTCCACAACAGTGTGAGCACGCTGAACAACGCTCCACAACAGCGTGTGCACGCTGACCAACGCTCCACAACAGCGTGTGCACACTGAACAACGCTCCACAACAGTGTGTGCACGCTGAACAACGCTCCACAACAGTGTCTGCACGCTGAACAACGCTCCACAACAGCGTGAGCACGGTGACCAACGCTCCACAACAGTGTGAGCACGCTGAACAACGCTCCACAACAGCGTGTGCACGCTGACCAACGCTCCACAACAGCGTGTGCACACTGAACAACGCAGCACAACAGTGTGTGCACGCTGAACAACGCTCCACAACAGCGTGTGCACGCTGACCTACGCTCCACAACAGCGTGTGCACACTGAACAACGCTCCACAACAGTGTGAGCACGCTGAACAACGCTCCACAACAGTGTGTGCACGCTGAACAACGCTCCACAACAGCGTGTGCACACTGAACAACGCTCCACAACAGTGTGTGCACGCTGAACAATGCTCCACAACAGTGTGTGCACGCTGAACAACGCTCCACAACAGTGTGTGCACGCTGAACAACGCTCCACAACAGTGTGTGCACGCTGAACAACGCTCCACAACAGCGTGTGCACACTGAACAACGCTCCACAACAGTGTGAGCACGCTGAACAACGCTCCACAACAGTGTGTGCACGCTGAACAACGCTCCACAACAGCGTGTGCACGCTGACCAACGCTCCACAACAGCGTGTGCACACTGAACAACGCAGCACAAGGCTTGAAACCAAAATCAAGAAATAAAGTTAAGTTCATGAATGGCCTTCTAATTGTGACGGTGTTCCCCCCCTTATAATTCTCCCACGCCTGCAGTAAGAGTCATGTCTACTTTTCCCAAGCGTTCTCTACGTAGCAGGCTTCAATTTGATATATGGGAGAGAGTGAAGTGTTCTCGGAGAGCCGAGAAATTTGTGAAATAGTAATATTTTGGCCTGTGGTATAGGCCCTTTAGGAAGCCAAGATGGCGCTGGCCTTCCTGATTTCCCGCCAAAACCATGTGACGTCAGTGGCACCGGATTGGTCACCGACAGCAATGTGGCACCGGGAGCCAATGAAAACCTCCCGTGGCGAAAGTGACGTCACGAAGGAAGGGGGTCCAGGCCGCGCGCCGCGCTGGCGCTATCAGTCAGACACGACACGTCAAAGAGGTCGGACGTGCGACGATTGGTCCTGTCAGTTTGACAGTTATTTCCCGCTCCCGTGGATTTACGCGTCACCTGAAGTCTGCCAGTACTCTGAGAGGTCTTCCCTAGTTCATGTGTTGAACCAGAGAGGGAATCGACGGTTATTTGAGCAACAAGTGCTCCAGTAAGGTACTGTGCAAGAGGAAGCAGTGAAGCCGTGCAGTGACGTATGTGACGTCTGTGGCAGTTCACCAGTTCGTGACAGCGTAGTGGCTGACAGAGCCACTGGGTAGCTGAGGAAGGAGAGGACTATTTGGGAATCCGGACGACTGCAGCTGAGACGTAGGCGGCAGCCGTTGTTGGGAGAAGACGACGGCCAGGAGACCGACTCCAACCCTTCAAGAAGTCAGGAGGGAGCACGGACCTGCAGAGGAAGAAGGCACGGAGACGACGCGCTAAACAGTGGGACGACGAGAGGTTCCGGTAGGACACGACGACGTGTCGTGTGGGGGCGTTCCCGACACGAGGACCAGGAGCTACATCTCGACTCTCATCGGAGGATAGGTCGAAGTAGGTGTTTCTAGTTCCCTCCCCATTCCCCTTTAGTTAGCTATATTATTCGGCTATATTATCTAGCCTGAGGATTTTATATGTCGTGAGCAAGTCTCACTAGTGTCACAGTAAGGCACCAGTTTGCCGTGTAGTACTATCAAGAGTACTTATAATACTTATGTTGATTATTGGTGTGTACAGGCACCAGGAACAAGTGATAAATTTACTGTGTTGTGTATATCTTTCTAGAGATTTTGATGTGAACATATAGTGATGAATTATATATAATATTGTGCCAGTATTTGGAGGTTAGGCTACGTGCCCAGAAACTATTTATTTTCCATGTATTGGTGTTTGATTGGTATACACTATATATGTCTTATGTTCATGCAGTGATTAATCATTTGTGAGTACAGCGAATTATTGCGTTATCGCCCACGAGAGAAAGTACTGAAAACTCCAGTGTTAATAGTTCATAATATATCGTTGAATGAAGGGCAATGTAAAACCAATACAGTGAGTCATTGTAGCATTGATTGCAGAAACGACTGTTTGAGCCTGAGTATAGTGTAACTAAGTAATACATGCTATTGTGCCAATATCGAGTGTGCGAGTTTCTGGTAATATTGGAGAACTTAAAGAAACAGCGCGCATGAATCAAGAAAACAAGCAATAAGCTTTCGCGCGGGGGGCCAGGCGATCAGCTGTTCTTGACACTTGATGAGGAGGGGAGGTGTTGCCACTTAGTGAGTGCATACTATTCGTGGGAACTACCGGCCGCTGCCAGGATCAGTTGATTTATTTATTATTGTTTGGCCTTGTGACATCTTTCATACATTTTAAGTAAAATACAAAATTACCATTGTGTTTATATCATTCCCTCCATTGATCTTGTGGCTATATTATACTGGAAAGCATAGAGTGATAACAGTAAGTACCTGCCTGATTCCTGATTTTTTGAGTGTGACCTTGCCAAGGCTACCACTAATTCAACCAGTCCACTGAGGTGTTACTGGCCACCTAAAACACCAGTTGGCGACCTTGTGGTTAACCGTAGAGCCCGATTGTTGGGGAGGGCACATGACAGTCAAGTGAACGAGTCGTGTTCCCACTCCTTCTCAATCAGAGGCCGATGAGATTGACTGGGAGACTCTCCTGGCGTGCAGTGGCGCCGTGAGGATCGAGTGAAGACCCGCAGGGCTACGGTGAGTGACCTTGAGCATAACTATTGCTCACCCCAGAGTAAGAATAGAGTAGTGAAACCCCAACATAATAGAATCGAACTCAATATTTGGTGCATTTACAGAAACCCACACAAAAGATCACATGGGTAGTGAAATCTAGATTCCGAATTATAATCTATATAGATGTGACAGAATAATTAGGTCAAGTGGAGGAGTAGGTCTGTATATTAAAGAGAAGCTGGCATGCACAGAGCTTCTGAACTTGTCCAATGAGGTGGTAGAGGTACTTGGAATCAAGGTAGAATATATGAATCTACTTATTATTTTAATATACAAACCGCCAGATGCAACAGTTGAGGAATTCACTGAACAGATCCACAAAATAGAGAATATCCTTGATAACCTAGCAAACCCAGTACCAGATATCATCTTCCTTGGAGACTTCAATCTACCCAGTTTAAAATGGAGAATAGTAAATAATAACATCATAGCAGGAAGTCAACCTGGAAATAACAAACCACAGGTCAGAGAACTACTGAGATTCTGTGACAAATTCTCGCTTAGTCAGCAGATTACAGAACCAACTAGGAACGAAAACACGCTGGACCTGGTATTCACGAACAATGAGGAGATAATCAGAGACATTACTGTCTCAGACACTACGTACTCGGACCACAAGCTCATTGAAATGCAAACTAACATTAATAACGGTAGTAGGCCCAAGAGAAACAACCAGCGAGAAGGGCTATTCAATAAATTCAATTTTAATAATAAGAGGATAGACTGGGAGAAAATAAACAGGGAACTTACAAACATTCAATGGGAAAATGTTCTAAGAAATAAAAATCCTACACAAGGAATAGAAAAACTGACTTCTGAAGCCTATGAAGTCTGTCTGAAACATGTTCCTTTAAGGAAAGCCAGAAAGAGGTCCAATGTAGAAAGAGAACGCAGACGACATTACAAAAGGAGGAAGAAATTAACGGAAATGCTTAAGCAGACACGACTCTCCATACAGAGAAGAAATAATTTAAACAGGGAGATTGAAGAAATCGAACAGAGACTGAAGCATTCCTATCAGACTGAAGAAAGGCAACTAGAACAGAAAGCAATTCAAGAAATAAAGAAAAACCCAAAATATTTCTTCACATATGCTAAATAAAAAGCAAAAACCACTGACAGTATTGGACCTATTCGTATTAGTGAAGGTTCATACACTGAGGATGACAAAGAAATTAGTGAAATCCTAAAAAAGCAGTATGAGGACATGTTTAGCACTCCGATACTCGGCATAAAAGTGAAAGATTCGAACAATTTCTTTATGAATGATACTCAAACATCTGTAACATCAACTGATATCAACACGAGCGTGGCAGATTTTGAAAGAGAAATTGACAATATGCAAATGCACTCAGCCCCGGGTTCAGACTCATGGAATTCAATATTTATAAAGAAATGCAAAGTGCCAGTAGCACAGGCACTCAGTATAGTGTGGAGGAAGAGCTTGGACACAGGAGAGATACCAGATGCGCTTAAAGCAGCAGACATTGCCCCTCTACACAAGGGTGGTAGCAAAGCATTGGCAAAGAATTATAGACCAGTTGCACTAACATCCCACATAATAAAAGTATTTGAGAGAGTGATCAGGAGTCAGGTCACTAGGTTCATGGAAACCAATGACCTCCACAAGCCAGGCCAACATGGATTTAGAGCAGGAAGATCATGCCTCTCACGGCTACTTGACCACTAGCCAGAATGTTCCACTAGCCACTAGCCACTACTTGACCACTAGGCACTAGCCAGAACCTAAGATTCTGAAGGGAATTGATAGGGTAGATAAAGACAGTCTATTTAACACAAGGGGAACACGCACAAGGGGACACAGGTGGAAACTGAGTGCTCAAATGAGCCACAGAGATATTAGAAAGAACTTTTTTAGTGTCAGAGTGGTTGACAAATGGAATGCATTAGGAAGTGATGTGGTGGAGGCTGACTCCATACACAGTTTCAAATGTAGATATGACAGAGCCCGATAGGCTCAGGAATCTGTACACCTGTTGATTGACGGTTGAGAGGCGGGACCAAAGAACTGGAACTGGAGGCGGGAACTGCCACAAATTTGGAAGGCAGCTAATGTAGTTCCAATATACAAGAAAGGGGATAGGCAGGAGGCACTGAACTACAGGCCAGTGTCCCTAACCTGCATACCATGCAAGCTGATGGAGAAGATTGTGCGAAGAAAGCTAGTGGAACATTTGGAGCAAAAGAACTTTGTAACAGAGCATCAACATGGGTTCAGGGATGGCAAGTCCTTCCTCACAGGGCTAATTGAATTCTACGACCAGGCAACAAAAATCAGGCAAGAAAGAGAGGGGTGGGCAGACTGCATATTTTTGGATTTTCAAAAAGCCTTTGATACAGTACCACACAAGAGGCTAGTGAGAAAGCTAGAGATGCAGGCTGCAGCGAAAGGGAAGGTACTCCGTTGGATACGGGAGTACCTAAGTAACAGAAGACAACGAGTCACTGTGAGGGGTGAGGTCTCGGATTAGTGTGACGTCACAAGTAGAGTCCCGCAGGAGTCAGTCCTTGGACCAATACTGTTTCTGATATATGTAAATGATCTCCCAGAGGGTATAGAATCGTTTCTCTCAATTTTTGCTGATGATGCAAAAATTACGAGGAGGATTGAAACAGAGGATGATAGTAGGAGGCTACAGGACGACCTAGACAGACTGAATGAATGGTCCAACAAATGGCTATTAAAGTCTAACCCGAGTAAATGCAAAGTAATGAAACCAGACGGTGGAAACAGGAGGCCAGACACAAGATACAGAATAGGAGATGAAGTACTTAATTAAACGGAACGAGAGAAAGATCTAGGAATTGATATCCCACCAAACCTGTCTCCTGAAGCCACATAAAAAGAATTACGTCTGCGGCATATGCGAGGCTGGCTTACATCAGAACAGCTTTCAGGAACCTGTGTAAGGAATCGTTTAGAATCTTGTACATCACATACGTAAGACCAATCCTGGAGTATGTGGCCCCAGCATGGAGTCCGCACCTTGTCAAGCACAAGACGAAGCTGGAAAAAGTTCAGAGGTATGCCACTAGACTGGTCTCAGAACTAAGAGGCATGAGTTACGAGGAAATACTGCGGGAAATGCACCTTACGACACTGGAAGACAGAAGAATGAGGAGAGACATGATCACTACCTACAAAATCCTCTGGGGAATTGACAGGGTAGACAAGGATAAACTATTCAACACTGGCAGCACGCGAACAAGGGGACACAGGTGGAAACTGAGTACCCACATGAGCCACAGGGACGTTAGAAAGAACTTTTTCAGTGTCAGAGTAGTTCACAGGTGGAATGCATTAGGCAGTGATGTGGTGGAGGCTGACTCCATACATAGTTTCAAATGTAGATATGATAGAGCCCAGTAGGCTCAGGAATCTGTACACCAATTGATTGACAGTTGAGAGGCGGGCCCAAATAGCCAAAGCTCACCCCCCCCCTCCCCACAAGCAGTAATAGGTGAGTACAAATAGGTGAATGGGTGAGAACACACACACACACACACATACATATTTTCCCAGAGAGCAGCCCGTAGCTGCTGTCTAACTCCCAGGCCCCTATTTAATTGCTCTAGGTAAACAGGAACATGAGGTGACAAACATTGCCCATTGGTTTCTATCTCGGCCAGGAATCGAACCCGGGCCCTTATGACTAAGACCCCCGAGAGATATTCTCTCTGCAGTACCTGTGTAAGAAGAATCTAGCTCTTAGCTCTTGGACCCCGCCTTTAGGGGAAACTGCAGAAGGCCTATTGGGTCCCCATGCAAGGTAGATCCTATTTTTAGAATCCCACAATCACTCATTCGTTTGTCTAACCTCTTCTGTAAACAAACTACCCACCTCGCATCTTTAAAATTCTTGGCAACGTATTCCATACATCAACAAATCATACTTCTAATCCCGTATTTACCCATCTCTCTACTCAATCTAAACTTATCCTTCTTGCATTTATTGTTCGCTTTCAATAATTGGAAACATTACAGCCCCGCACAGAGACAAGGTTGCATCGGAGAATCTTTCGGTCAAGATGCATAGTAAAGTGGAGACGTCTTAGCGTGTCCTGCAGGCGCTAATTGGTTGGGATTTAAGGGAAACCAACGTCGGGGGCAACGTCAACGACCGGGGGCGCCGGTCGGCCGAGCGGACAGCACGCTGGACATGTGATCCTCTGGTCCTGGGTTCGATCCCAGGCGCCGGCGAGAAATAATGGGCAGAGTTTCTTTCACCCTATGCCCCTGTTACCTAGCAGTAAAATAGGTACCTCGGTGTTAGTCAGCTGTCACGGGCTGCTTCCTGGGGGTGGAGGCCTGGTCGAGGACCGGGCCGCGGGGACACTAAAAAGCCCCGAAATCATCTCAAGATAACTTCAAGATAACGTGATCACAACATTCAACATTTGACAGGTGATGGATGCTGTGACAAGAAATCATCTTGTTGCTCAGCATCTAAGCGAAAGGTGTATTCCGTTGTTCGTGTTGTACGAAATACAGCTCCACAACAGTGTGAGCCCGCTGAACAACGCTCCACAACAGTGTGAGCACGCTGAACAACGCTCCACAACAGTGTGAGCCCGCTGAACAACGCTCCACAACAGTGTGAGCACGCTGAACAACGCTCCACAACAGTGTGAGCCCGCTGAACAACGCTCCACAACAGTGTGAGCCCGCTGAACAACGCTCCACAACAGTGTGAGCACGCTGAACAACGCTCCACAACAGTGTGAGCCCGCTGAACAACGCTCCACAACAGTGTGAGCACGCTGAACAACGCTCCACAACAGTGTGAGCCCACTGAACAACGCTCCACAACAGTGTGTGCACGCTGAACAACGCTCCACAACAGTGTGAGCCCGCTGAACAACGCTCCACAACAGTGTGAGCCCGCTGAACAACGCTCCACAACAGTGTGAGCACGCTAAACAACGCTCCACAACAGTGTGAGCCCGCTGAACAACGCTCCACAACAGTGTGTGCACGCTGAACAACGCTCCACAACAGTGTGAGCCCGCTGAACAACGCTCCACAACAGTGTGAGCCCGCTGAACAACGCTCCACAACAGTGTGAGCCCGCTGAACAACGCTCCACAACAGTGTGAGCCCGCTGAACAACGCTCCACAACAGTGTGTGCACGCTGAACAACGCTCCACAACAGTGTGAGCCCGCTGAACAACGCTCCACAACAGTGTGAGCCCGCTGAACAACGCTCCACAACAGTGTGAGCCCGCTGAACAACGCTCCACAACAGTGTGAGCCCGCTGAACAACGCTCCACAACAGTGTGAGCCCGCTGAACAACGCTCCACAACAGTGTGAGCCCGCTGAACAACGCTCCACAACAGTGTGAGCCCTCTGAACAACGCTCCACAACAGTGTGAGCCCGCTGAACAACGCTCCACAACAGTGTGTGCACGCTGAACAACACTCCACAACAGTGTGAGCCCGCTGAACAACGCTCCACAACAGTGTGAGCCCGCTGAACAACGCTCCACAACAGTGTGAGCACGCTGAACAACGCTCCACAACAGTGTGAGCACGCTGAACAACGCTCCACAACAGCGTGAGAACGCTGAACAACGCTCCACAACAGCGTGAGCACGCTGAACAACGCTCCACAACAGTGTGTGCACGCTGAACAACGCTCCACAACAGTGTGAGCACGCTGAACAACGCTCCACAAAAGTGTGTGCACGCTGAACAACGCTCCACAACAGCGTGTGCACGCTGAACAACGCTCCACAACAGCGTGAGCACGCTGAACAACGCTCCACAACACCGTGAGCACGCTAAACAACGCTCCACAACAGCGTGAGCACGCTGAACAACGCTCCACAACAGCGTGAGCACGCTGAACAACGCTCCACATCAGCGTGAGCACGCTGAACAACGCTCCACAACAGCGTGAGCACGCTGAACAACGCTCCACAACAGTGTGTGCACGCTGAACAACGCTCCACAACAGCGTGAGCACGCTGACCAACGCTCCACAACAGTGTGAGCACGCTGAACAACGCTCCACAACAGCGTGTGCACGCTGACCAACGCTCCACAACAGCGTGTGCACACTGAACAACGCTCCACAACAGTGTGTGCACGCTGAACAACGCTCCACAACAGTGTCTGCACGCTGAACAACGCTCCACAACAGCGTGAGCACGGTGACCAACGCTCCACAACAGTGTGAGCACGCTGAACAACGCTCCACAACAGCGTGTGCACGCTGACCAACGCTCCACAACAGCGTGTGCACACTGAACAACGCAGCGCAACAGTGTGTGCACGCTGAACAACGCTCCACAACAGCGTGTGCACGCTGACCTACGCTCCACAACAGCGTGTGCACACTGAACAACGCTCCACAACAGTGTGAGCACGCTGAACAACGCTCCACAACAGTGTGTGCACGCTGAACAACGCTCCACAACAGCGTGTGCACACTGAACAACGCTCCACAACAGTGTGTGCACGCTGAACAATGCTCCACAACAGTGTGTGCACGCTGAACAACGCTCCACAACAGTGTGTGCACGCTGAACAACGCTCCACAACAGTGTGTGCACGCTGAACAACGCTCCACAACAGCGTGTGCACACTGAACAACGCTCCACAACAGTGTGAGCACGCTGAACAACGCTCCACAACAGTGTGTGCACGCTGAACAACGCTCCACAACAGCGTGTGCACGCTGACCAACGCTCCACAACAGCGTGTGCACACTGAACAACGCAGCACAAGGCTTGAAACCAAAATCAAGAAATAAAGTTAAGTTCATGAATGGCCTTCTAATTGTGACGGAGCTCCCCCCCTTATAATTCTCCCACGCCTGCAGTAAGAGTCATGTCTACTTTTCCCAAGCGTTCTCTACGTAGCAGGCTTCAATTTGATATATGGGAGAGAGTGAAGTGTTCTCGGAGAGCCGAGAAATTTGTGAAATAGTAATATTTTGGCCTGTGGTATAGGCCCTTTAGGAAGCCAAGATGGCGCTGGCCTTCCTGATTTCCCGCCAAAACCATGTGACGTCAGTGGCACCGGATTGGTCACCGACAGCAATGTGGCACCGGGAGCCAATGAAAACCTCCCGTGGCGAAAGTGACGTCACGAAGGAAGGGGGTCCAGGCCGCGCGCCGCGCTGGCGCTATCAGTCAGACACGACACGTCAAAGAGGTCGGACGTGCGACGATTGGTCCTGTCAGTTTGACAGTTATTTCCCGCTCCCGTGGATTTACGCGTCACCTGAAGTCTGCCAGTACTCTGAGAGGTCTTCCCTAGTTCATGTGTTGAACCAGAGAGGGAATCGACGGTTATTTGAGCAACAAGTGCTCCAGTAAGGTACTGTGCAAGAGGAAGCAGTGAAGCCGTGCAGTGACGTATGTGACGTCTGTGGCAGTTCACCAGTTCGTGACAGCGTAGTGGCTGACAGAGCCACTGGGTAGCTGAGGAAGGAGAGGACTATTTGGGAATCCGGACGACTGCAGCTGAGACGTAGGCGGCAGCCGTTGTTGGGAGAAGACGACGGCCAGGAGACCGACTCCAACCCTTCAAGAAGTCAGGAGGGAGCACGGACCTGCAGAGGAAGAAGGCACGGAGACGACGCGCTAAACGGTGGGACGACGAGAGGTTCCGGTAGGACACGACGACGTGTCGTGTGGGGGCGTTCCCGACACGAGGACCAGGAGCTACATCTCGACTCTCATCGGAGGATAGGTCGAAGTAGGTGTTTCTAGTTCCCTCCCCATTCCCCTATAGTTAGCTATATTATTCGGCTATATTATCTAGCCTGAGGATTTTATATGTCGTGAGCAAGTCTCACTAGTGTCACAGTAAGGCACCAGTTTGCCGTGTAGTACTATCAAGAGTACTTATAATACTTATGTTGATTATTGGTGTGTACAGGCACCAGGAACAAGTGATAAATTTACTGTGTTGTGTATATCTTTCTAGAGATTTTGATGTGAACATATAGTGATGAATTATATATAATATTGTGCCAGTATTTGGAGGTTAGGCTACGTGCCCAGAAACTATTTATTTTCCATGTATTGGTGTTTGATTGGTATACACTATATATGTCTTATGTTCATGCAGTGATTAATCATTTGTGAGTACAGCGAATTATTGCGTTATCGCCCACGAGAGAAAGTACTGAAAACTCCAGTGTTAATAGTTCATAATATATCGTTGAATGAAGGGCAATGTAAAACCAATACAGTGAGTCATTGTAGCATTGATTGCAGAAACGACTGTTTGAGCCTGAGTATAGTGTAACTAAGTAATACATGCTATTGTGCCAATATCGAGTGTGCGAGTTTCTGGTAATATTGGAGAACTTAAAGAAACAGCGCGCATGAATCTAGAAAACAAGCAATAAGCTTTCGCGCGGGGGGCCAGGCGATCAGCTGTTCTTGACACTTGATGAGGAGGGGAGGTGTTGCCACTTAGTGAGTGCATACTATTCGTGGGAACTACCGGCCGCTGCCAGGATCAGTTGATTTATTTATTATTGTTTGGCCTTGTGACATCTTTCATACATTTTAAGTAAAATACAAAATTACCATTGTGTTTATATCATTCCCTCCATTGATCTTGTGGCTATATTATACTGGAAAGCATAGAGTGATAACAGTAAGTACCTGCCTGATTCCTGATTTTTTGAGTGTGACCTTGCCAAGGCTACCACTAATTCAACCAGTCCACTGAGGTGTTACTGGCCACCTAAAACACCAGTTGGCGACCTTGTGGTTAACCGTAGAGCCCGATTGTTGGGGAGGGCACATGACAGTCAAGTGAACGAGTCGTGTTCCCACTCCTTCTCAATCAGAGGCCGATGAGATTGACTGGGAGACTCTCCTGGCGTGCAGTGGCGCCGTGAGGATCGAGTGAAGACCCGCAGGGCTACGGTGAGTGACCTTGAGCATAACTATTGCTCACCCCAGAGTAAGAATAGAGTAGTGAAACCCCAACATAATAGAATCGAACTCAATATTTGGTGCATTTACAGAAACCCACACAAAAGATCACATGGGTAGTGAAATCTAGATTCCGAATTATAATCTATATAGATGTGACAGAATAATTAGGTCAAGTGGAGGAGTAGGTCTGTATATTAAAGAGAAGCTGGCATGCACAGAGCTTCTGAACTTGTCCAATGAGGTGGTAGAGGTACTTGGAATCAAGGTAGAATATATGAATCTACTTATTATTTTAATATACAAACCGCCAGATGCAACAGTTGAGGAATTCACTGAACAGATCCACAAAATAGAGAATATCCTTGATAACCTAGCAAACCCAGTACCAGATATCATCTTCCTTGGAGACTTCAATCTACCCAGTTTAAAATGGAGAATAGTAAATAATAACATCATAGCAGGAAGTCAACCTGGAAATAACAAACCACAGGTCAGAGAACTACTGAGATTCTGTGACAAATTCTCGCTTAGTCAGCAGATTACAGAACCAACTAGGAACGAAAACACGCTGGACCTGGTATTCACGAACAATGAGGAGATAATCAGAGACATTACTGTCTCAGACACTACGTACTCGGACCACAAGCTCATTGAAATGCAAACTAACATTAATAACGGTAGTAGGCCCAAGAGAAACAACCAGCGAGAAGGGCTATTCAATAAATTCAATTTTAATAATAAGAGGATAGACTGGGAGAAAATAAACAGGGAACTTACAAACATTCAATGGGAAAATGTTCTAAGAAATAAAAATCCTACACAAGGAATAGAAAAACTGACTTCTGAAGCCTATGAAGTCTGTCTGAAACATGTTCCTTTAAGGAAAGCCAGAAAGAGGTCCAATGTAGAAAGAGAACGCAGACGACATTACAAAAGGAGGAAGAAATTAACGGAAATGCTTAAGCAGACACGACTCTCCATACAGAGAAGAAATAATTTAAACAGGGAGATTGAAGAAATCGAACAGAGACTGAAGCATTCCTATCAGACTGAAGAAAGGCAACTAGAACAGAAAGCAATTCAAGAAATAAAGAAAAACCCAAAATATTTCTTCACATATGCTAAATAAAAAGCAAAAACCACTGACAGTATTGGACCTATTCGTATTAGTGAAGGTTCATACACTGAGGATGACAAAGAAATTAGTGAAATCCTAAAAAAGCAGTATGAGGACATGTTTAGCACTCCGATACTCGGCATAAAAGTGAAAGATTCGAACAATTTCTTTATGAATGATACTCAAACATCTGTAACATCAACTGATATCAACACGAGCGTGGCAGATTTTGAAAGAGAAATTGACAATATGCAAATGCACTCAGCCCCGGGTTCAGACTCATGGAATTCAATATTTATAAAGAAATGCAAAGTGCCAGTAGCACAGGCACTCAGTATAGTGTGGAGGAAGAGCTTGGACACAGGAGAGATACCAGATGCGCTTAAAGCAGCAGACATTGCCCCTCTACGCAAGGGTGGTAGCAAAGCATTGGCAAAGAATTATAGACCAGTTGCACTAACATCCCACATAATAAAAGTATTTGAGAGAGTGATCAGGAGTCAGGTCACTAGGTTCATGGAAACCAATGACCTCCACAAGCCAGGCCAACATGGATTTAGAGCAGGAAGATCATGCCTCTCACGGCTACTTGACCACTAGCCAGAATGTTCCACTAGCCACTAGCCACTACTTGACCACTAGGCACTAGCCAGAACCTAAGATTCTGAAGGGAATTGATAGGGTAGATAAAGACAGTCTATTTAACACAAGGGGAACACGCACAAGGGGACACAGGTGGAAACTGAGTGCTCAAATGAGCCACAGAGATATTAGAAAGAACTTTTTTAGTGTCAGAGTGGTTGACAAATGGAATGCATTAGGAAGTGATGTGGTGGAGGCTGACTCCATACACAGTTTCAAATGTAGATATGACAGAGCCCGATAGGCTCAGGAATCTGTACACCTGTTGATTGACGGTTGAGAGGCGGGACCAAAGAACTGGAACTGGAGGCGGGAACTGCCACAAATTTGGAAGGCAGCTAATGTAGTTCCAATATACAAGAAAGGGGATAGGCAGGAGGCACTGAACTACAGGCCAGTGTCCCTAACCTGCATACCATGCAAGCTGATGGAGAAGATTGTGCGAAGAAAGCTAGTGGAACATTTGGAGCAAAAGAACTTTGTAACAGAGCATCAACATGGGTTCAGGGATGGCAAGTCCTTCCTCACAGGGCTAATTGAATTCTACGACCAGGCAACAAAAATCAGGCAAGAAAGAGAGGGGTGGGCAGACTGCATATTTTTGGATTTTCAAAAAGCCTTTGATACAGTACCACACAAGAGGCTAGTGAGAAAGCTAGAGATGCAGGCTGCAGCGAAAGGGAAGGTACTCCGTTGGATACGGGAGTACCTAAGTAACAGAAGACAACGAGTCACTGTGAGGGGTGAGGTCTCGGATTAGTGTGACGTCACAAGTAGAGTCCTGCAGGAGTCAGTCCTTGGACCAATACTGTTTCTGATATATGTAAATGATCTCCCAGAGGGTATAGAATCGTTTCTCTCAATTTTTGCTGATGATGCAAAAATTACGAGGAGGATTGAAACAGAGGATGATAGTAGGAGGCTACAGGACGACCTAGACAGACTGAATGAATGGTCCAACAAATGGCTATTAAAGTCTAACCCGAGTAAATGCAAAGTAATGAAACCAGACGGTGGAAACAGGAGGCCAGACACAAGATACAGAATAGGAGATGAAGTACTTAATTAAACGGAACGAGAGAAAGATCTAGGAATTGATATCCCACCAAACCTGTCTCCTGAAGCCACATAAAAAGAATTACGTCTGCGGCATATGCGAGGCTGGCTTACATCAGAACAGCTTTCAGGAACCTGTGTAAGGAATCGTTTAGAATCTTGTACATCACATACGTAAGACCAATCCTGGAGTATGTGGCCCCAGCATGGAGTCCGCACCTTGTCAAGCACAAGACGAAGCTGGAAAAAGTTCAGAGGTATGCCACTAGACTGGTCTCAGAACTAAGAGGCATGAGTTACGAGGAAATACTGCGGGAAATGCACCTTACGACACTGGAAGACAGAAGAATGAGGAGAGACATGATCACTACCTACAAAATCCTCTGGGGAATTGACAGGGTAGACAAGGATAAACTATTCAACACTGGCAGCACGCGAACAAGGGGACACAGGTGGAAACTGAGTACCCACATGAGCCACAGGGACGTTAGAAAGAACTTTTTCAGTGTCAGAGTAGTTCACAGGTGGAATGCATTAGGCAGTGATGTGGTGGAGGCTGACTCCATACACAGTTTCAAATGTAGATATGATAGAGCCCAGTAGGCTCAGGAATCTGTACATCAATTGATTGACAGTTGAGAGGCGGGCCCAAATAGCCAAAGCTCACCCCCCCCCCCCCTCCCCACAAGCACTAATAGGTGAGTACAAATAGGTGAATGGGTGAGAACACACACACACACACACATACATATTTTCCCAGAGAGCAGCCCGTAGCTGCTGTCTAACTCCCAGGCCCCTATTTAATTGCTCTAGGTAAACAGGAACATGAGGTGACAAACATTGCCCATTGGTTTCTATCTCGGCCAGGAATCGAACCCGGGCCCTTATGACTAAGACCCCCGAGAGATATTCTCTCTGCAGTACCTGTGTAAGAAGAATCTAGCTCTTAGCTCTTGGACCCCGCCTTTAGGGGAAACTGCAGAAGGCCTATTGGGTCCCCATGCAAGGTAGATCCTATTTTTAGAATCCCACAATCACTCATTCGTTTGTCTAACCTCTTCTGTAAACAAACTACCCACCTCGCATCTTTAAAATTCTTGGCAACGTATTCCATACATCAACAAATCATACTTCTAATCCCGTATTTACCCATCTCTCTACTCAATCTAAACTTATCCTTCTTGCATTTATTGTTCGCTTTCAATAATTGGAAACATTACAGCCCCGCACAGAGACAAGGTTGCATCGGAGAATCTTTCGGTCAAGATGCATAGTAAAGTGGAGACGTCTTAGCGTGTCCTGCAGGCGCTAATTGGTTGGGATTTAAGGGAAACCAACGTCGGGGGCAACGTCAACGACCGGGGGCGCCGGTCGGCCGAGCGGACAGCACGCTGGACATGTGATCCTCTGGTCCTGGGTTCGATCCCAGGCGCCGGCGAGAAATAATGGGCAGAGTTTCTTTCACCCTATGCCCCTGTTACCTAGCAGTAAAATAGGTACCTCGGTGTTAGTCAGCTGTCACGGGCTGCTTCCTGGGGGTGGAGGCCTGGTCGAGGACCGGGCCGCGGGGACACTAAAAAGCCCCGAAATCATCTCAAGATAACTTCAAGATAACGTGATCACAACATTCAACATTTGACAGGTGATGGATGCTGTGACAAGAAATCATCTTGTTGCTCAGCATCTAAGCGAAAGGTGTATTCCGTTGTTCGTGTTGTACGAAATACAGCTCCACAACAGTGTGAGCCCGCTGAACAACGCTCCACAACAGTGTGAGCACGCTGAACAACGCTCCACAACAGTGTGAGCCCGCTGAACAACGCTCCACAACAGTGTGTGCACGCTGAACAACGCTCCACAACAGTGTGAGCCCGCTGAACAACGCTCCACAACAGTGTGAGCCCGCTGAACAACGCTCCACAACAGTGTGAGCCCGCTGAACAACGCTCCACAACAGTGTGAGCCCGCTGAACAACGCTCCACAACAGTGTGAGCACGCTGAACAACGCTCCACAACAGTGTGAGCCCGCTGAACAACGCTCCACAACAGTGTGTGCACGCTGAACAACGCTCCACAACAGTGTGAGCCCGCTGAACAACGCTCCACAACAGTGTGAGCCCGCTGAACAACGCTCCACAACAGTGTGAGCCCGCTGAACAACGCCCCACAACAGTGTGAGCCCGCTGAACAACGCTCCACAACAGTGTGAGCCCGCTGAACAACGCTCCACAACAGTGTGAGCCCGCTGAACAACGCTCCACAACAGTGTGAGCACGCTGAACAACGCTCCACAACAGTGTGAGCACGCTGAACAACGCTCCACAACAGTGTGTGCACGCTGAACAACGCTCCACAACAGTGTGTGCACGCTGAACAACGCTCCACAACAGTGTGTGCACGCTGAACAACGCTCCACAACAGTGTGAGCCCGCTGAACAACGCTCCACAACAGTGTGTGCACGCTGAACAACGCTCCACAACAGTGTGAGCCCGCTGAACAACGCTCCACAACAGTGTGAGCACGCTGAACAACGCTCCACAACAGTGTGTGCACGCTGAACAACGCTCCACAACAGCGTGAGCACGCTGAACAACGCTCCACAACAGTGTGAGCACGCTGAACAACGCTCCACAACAGTGTGAGCACGCTGAACAACGCTCCACAACAGTGTGAGCACGCTGAACAACGCTCCACAACAGTGTGAGCACGCTGAACAACGCTCCACAACAGCGTGAGCACGCTGAACA
The DNA here is from genome assembly GCF_040958095.1 of Procambarus clarkii. Classification (NCBI taxonomy): domain Eukaryota; kingdom Metazoa; phylum Arthropoda; class Malacostraca; order Decapoda; family Cambaridae; genus Procambarus; species Procambarus clarkii. The sequence goes on from NC_091200.1 coordinate 23,627,704, forward strand.
ACGCTCCACAACAGTGTGTGCACGCTGAACAACGCTCCACAACAGGGTGAGCACGCTGAACAACGCTCCACAACAGCGTGAGCACGCTGAACAACGCTCCACAACAGCGTGAGCACGCTGAACAACGCTCCACAACAGCGTGAGCACGCTGAACAACGTTCCACAACAGCGTGAGCACGCTGAACAACGCTCCACATCAGCGTGAGCACGCTGAACAACGCTCCACAAGAGTGTGTGCACGCTGAACAACGCTCCACAACAGCGTGAGCACGCTTAACAACGTTCCACAACAGCGTGAGCACGCTGAACAACGCTCCACAACAGCGTGAGCACGCTGAACAACGCTCCACAACAGTGTGTGCACGCTGAACAACGCTCCACAACAGCGTGTGCACGCTGACCAACGCTCCACAACAGCGTGTGCACACTGAACAATGCTCCACAACAGTGTGTGCACGCTGAACAGCGCTCCACAACAGCGTGAGCACGCTGACCAACGCTCCACAACAGTGTGAGCACGCTGAACAACGCTCCACAACAGTGTGAGCACGCTGAACAACGCTCCACAACAGTGTGTGCACGCTGAACAACGCTCCACAACAGCGTGTGCACGCTGACCAACGCTCCACAACAGTGTGAGCACGCTGAACAACGCTCCACAACAGTGTGTGCACGCTGAACAACGCTCCACAACAGCGTGTGCACGCTGACCAACGCTCCACAACAGCGTGTGCACACTGAACAACGCTCCACAACAGCGTGTGCACGCTGACCAACGCTCCACAACAGCGTGTGCACGCTGAACAACGCTCCACAACAGTGTGTGCACGCTGAACAACGCTCCACAACAGCGTGTGCACGCTGAACAACGCTCCACAACAGCGTGTGCACGCTGACCAACGCTCCACAACAGCGTGTGCACGCTGACCAACGCTCCACAACAGCGTGTGCACGCTGAACAACGCTCCACAACAGTGTGTGCACGCTGAACAACGCTCCACAACAGCGTGTGCACGCTGAACAACGCTCCACAACAGCGTGTGCACGCTGACCAACGCTCCACAACAGCGTGTGCACACTGAACAACGCAGCACAAGGCTTGAAACCAAAATCAAGAAATAAAGTTAAGTTCATGAATGGCCTTCTAATAGAATCGAACTCAATATTTGGTGCATTTACAGAAACCCACACAAAAGATCACATGGGTAGTGAAATCTGGATTCCGAATTATAATCTATATAGATGTGACAGAATAATTAGGTCAAGTGGAGGAGTAGGTCTGTATATTAAAGAGAAGCTGGCATGCACAGAGCTTCTGAACTTGTCCAATGAGGTGGTAGAGGTACTTGGAGTCAAGGTAGAATATATGAATCTACTTATTATTTTAATATACAAACCGCCAGATGCAACAGTTGAGGAATTCACTGAACAGATCCACAAAATAGAGAATATCCTTGATAACCTAGCAAACCCAGTACCAGATATCATCTTCCTTGGAGACTTCAATCTACCCAGTTTAAAATGGAGAATAGTAAATAATAACATCATAGCAGGAAGTCAACCTGGAAATAACAAACCACAGGTCAGAGAACTACTGAGATTCTGTGACAAATTCTCGCTTATTCAGCAGATTACAGAACCAACTAGGAACGAAAACACGCTGGACCTGGTATTCACGAACAATGAGGAGATAATCAGAGACATTACTGTCTCAGACACTACGTACTCGGACCACAAGCTCATTGAAATGCAAACTAACATTAATAACGGTAGTAGGCCCAAGAGAAACAACCAGCGAGAAAGGCTATTCAATAAATTCAATTTTAATAATAAGAGGATAGACTGGAAGAAAATAAACAGGGAACTTACAAACATTCAATGGGAAAATGTTCTAAGAAATAAAAATCCTACACAAGGAATAGAAAAACTGACTTCTGAAGCATATGAAGTCTGTCTGAAACATGTTCCTTTAAGGAAAGCCAGAAAGAGGTCCAATGTAGAAAGAGAACGCAGACGACATTACAAAAGGAGGAAGAAATTAACGGAAATGCTTAAGCAGACACGACTCTCCATACAGAGAAGAAATAATTTAAACAGGGAGATTGAAGAAATCGAACAGAGACTGAAGCATTCCTATCAGACTGAAGAAAGGCAACTAGAACAGAAAGCAATTCAAGAAATAAAGAAAAACCCAAAATATTTCTTCACATATGCTAAATAAAAAGCAAAAACCACTGCCAGTATTGGACCTATTCGTATTAGTGAAGGTTCATTCACTGAGGATGACAAAGAAATTAGTGAAATCCTAAAAAAGCAGTATGAGGACATGTTTAGCACTCCGATACTCGGCATAAAAGTGAAAGATTCGAACAATTTCTTTATGAATGATACTCAAACATCTGTAACATCATCTGATATCAACACGAGCGTGGCAGATTTTGAAAGAGAAATTGACAATATGCAAATGCACTCAGCCCCGGGTTCAGACTCATGGAATTCAATATTTATAAAGAAATGCAAAGTGCCAGTAGCACAGGCACTCAGTATAGTGTGGAGGAAGAGCTTGGACACAGGAGAGATACCAGATGCGCTTAAAGCAGCAGACATTGCCCCTCTACACAAGGGTGGTAGCAAAGCATTGGCAAAGAATTATAGACCAGTTGCACTAACATCCCACATAATAAAAGTATTTGAGAGAGTGATCAGGAGTCAGGACACTAGGTTCATGGAAACCAATGACCTCCACAAGCCAGGCCAACATGGATTTAGAGCAGGAAGATCATGCCTCTCACGGCTACTTGACCACTAGCCAGAATGTTCCACTAGCCACTAGCCACTACTTGACCACTAGCCACAAGCCAGAAGATTAGATTCTGAAGGGAATTGATAGGGTAGATAAAGACAGTCTATTTTTTTTTTTTTTTTTTTTTTTTTTTTTTTTTTTTTTTTTTTTTTTTTTTTTTTTTTTTTTTTTTTTTTTTGAGATATATACAAGAGTTGTTACATTCTTGTACAGCCACTAGTACACGAAGCGTTTCGGGCAAGTCCTTAATCCTATGGTTCCTTGGAATACGATCCCCTGCCGCGAAGAATCGTTTTTTCATCCAAGTACACATTTTACTGTTGCGTTAAACAGAGGCTACAGTTAAGGAATTGTGCCCAGTAAATCCTCCCCGGCCAGGATACGAACCCATGACAGCGCTCGCGGAACGCCAGGCGAGTGTCTTACCACTACACCACGGAGACTGCTTAAACTGATTTAACACAAGGGGAACACGCACAAGGGGACACAGGTGGAAACTGAGTGCCCAAATGAGCCACAGAGATATTAGAAAGAACTTTTTAGTGTCAGAGTGGTTGACAAATGGAATGCATTAGGAAGTGATGTGGTGGAGGCTGACTCCATACACAGTTTCAAATGTAGATATGACAGAGCCCGATAGGCTCAGGAATCTGTACACCTGTTGATTGACGGTTGAGAGGCGGGACCAAAGAGCCAGAGCTCAACCCCCGCAAACACAACTAGGTGAGTACTATGGCAAACACGCTGAGGCATTAGAGGAAAAACATAATGCAGATGTCGTGTAGACATATTTTACAAAGGCATTCGACAAATGTGACCATGGAGTGATTGCACACAAAATGAAGTCATTGGGTATAACTGGTAAAGTAGGACGCTGGATACTCAATTTCCTGTCGAACAGAACACAAAGAGTAACAGTCAATCAAGTAAAATCGAGTCCGAGCGCAGTTAAAAGCTCTGTACCGCAAGGTACAGTCCTTGCACTACTGCTGTTCCTTATTCTCATATCAGATATAGACAAAAACACAAGTCACAGCCTCGTGTCATCCTTTGCAGATGATACAAAAATCAGCATGAAAATTACTTCTGCTGAAGACATTGATAAACTACAAACAGATATTAACAAAGTTTTCGATTGGGCAGCAAAAATAAAATGATGTTTAACGGTGATAAATTCCAGGTACTCAGATACGGCAAAAATGAGGATCTTAAACATTATACAGGGTACAAAACACATCTGCCCATAGTAGGAAAACAGCATGTCAAGGATTTGGGAATAATGATGTCCGACGACCTAACGTTTAGGGAGCATAACCAAGCAAGTATTGAGTCAGCCAGAAAAATGATAGGATGGATTACGAGAACCTTCAAGACCAGAGATCCCATCACAGTGGTAGTACTCTTCAAATCACTTGTGTTGTCCCGTCTTGAGTACTGCTCAGTACTCACTTCCCCCTTCAGAGCAGGAGAGATTGCTGAAATTGAGGGAATACAGAGAACATATACGTCACACATAGACGAGATAAAGCCTCGTCTATGCGTGCCGTTGTTGGGGAGTAGAAGAACTCCCAGAACCCCATCAACCAGGTATCAGCGTGTGCACGCTGACCAACGTTCCACAACAGCGAGAGCACGCTGAACAACGCACCACAGCAGCGTGTACACGCTGAACAAAGCTCCACAACAGCGTGTGCACGCTGAACAAAGCTCCACAACAGCGTGTGCACGCTTAACAAAGCTCCACAACAGCGTGTGTATACACGCTGAACAAAGCTCCACAACAGTGTGTGCACGCTAAACAACGCACCACAGCAGCGTGTGCACGCTGAACAACGCTCCACAACAGTGTGTGCACGCTGAACAACGCTCCACAACAGTGTGAGCACGCTGACCAACGCTCTACAACAGTGTGTGCACGCTGAACAACGCACCACAGCAGCGTGTGCACGCTGAATAAAGCTCCACAACAGCGTGAGCACATTGAACAACGCGCAACGTACTGTGTGATAAGTGTGGGTACATATATGACTTAATACTTGTAGTCAATATGTTACTTATCAATTAGTACATACGTGGTATATTCCCAATGATATTTTTTTCAAGTCACTAACTCCTCCTCACGTACCAATTTACGTCTGACAGTACCCGTCCATGGCCGTAGACAGCAGAATAGTCGTGATTGGTTTAATTTTAACGAAAATTGTAGTTGTCAGGTCCCTCATGGGTTGTGAAATTGACCTACTATTGTCCATGCTCTTAGAATATTAAAGATTCAGCTACATCCTATTGATGGCTCGTAGTCTTGTTTTTAGAAATATTAGTTGTTCTTAGTAAATTATAATAATCACTATAAATTGTTACATAGAATGGGAGTGCTTCAGCAATCAACATCATATACACTAGTTTGTGCTTAGAAAGTCTATAAAGAATGTATTGTAGGAACGGCCACAGAAAATGATGTTTCGTTTGAATGTCTACGGGATAAACTACTGCAAACAGGATGGAATGGTGTCTACAACCAACTGTAGGATAGGTATGCTGTTGTTGTTGATTTAGGGGCGACGATGATGCAGGATGGGTATACGGTCCAATACCACCTGTTAAGTGGGTAAGGGGTCCATACTATTTGTAGGATGGGTTTGGGCCCACAACTGCCCATAGGATGCGTATGGGGACCTGTATCATCCACAGGATGGGTATGGGGTCCACTACCGCCTATTGGATGGGTATATGGTCCACTACCACCCACAAGATGAGTATGGCGTCCACTACCACCTGCAAGATGGGTATGGGGTCCACTAATACCCACAGGATGGGTTTGGGGTCCACAATCATCAACAGGATGAGAACCCAGCAAACATTTTCATGTTTTTAAAACATCCTAAAAACGACATTTCATTGTTTTCAGCACGTTTATAATTACGTTTAGAAAAGGTTTTTTGAGAACTTTTATATACAACCTTAGAACGTAAATAATTAACATTTCTAAAAACTTTTTTATAATCTTTTAATTACCTACATTAAAACGTTTAGGGTAAATTAGGGTATAATAATTTTTTAATTCATATCTGAAATAGAAAGGGAGAGAAAGAAAGAAGACATATCTGAGAAAGAAATGGACATCCTATATATGTACGTGTAAATTACAAATAAATAGGGTACAAAAAGAGAATTAAAATATTATATTTATTTAATTAAGAATGAGTAATACAACAAAATATATGTAATAGCTCGAAATATATAGACTATATCTATAACAGCATATAAAAGTAAAAATTTAAAAATCTATAAAAATCTATATATGCAATATGTGAACACAATAGATTTTGTGATCAAGCAGCCTGTGATTCATGTCATGCTGAGATCAGTCTGACGTTACAAGCAGTTATTGTTACTTAAAACTAAAACAAGTAAAATTTTCAGAGTATACATATAACACTATAGTTTTTCTATGACTAATATTAAAAATCTATTAATCAAAAGTTTAGGACTAATTAACTAAAAATAAAAATCTACAAGTGAATGTAAACACAGTCAAGTATAATATTCATGTAGAAAGAGAAAGAAAAAGAGAGAGAGAAGGAAAGAAAGATAGAAAGAAAGAAAGGGAGAAAGAGAGAGAGAAAGAAAAGAAAAAACAGTCATGTATAATATTCATATTAGCACCATGCAATATAACTTAGATTAAGTAAAAATCTCAGACATTTTTAAATCAAATGAAATATGAGAGCCAGAGAGAGCGCGCCACAGAGCCAGAGAAAGAGAGAGCCAGAGAGAGAGCGTGAGCCCGAGCCAGAGAGTGAGAGAGAGAGCCAGAGAGAGCCAGAAAGAGAGAGAGCCAGAGAGAGCCAGAGAGAGAGCCAGAGCCAGAGAGAGCCAGAGCCAGAGAGAGAGAGAGCCAGAGAGAGAGAGCGTGAGCCAGAGCCAGAGAGAGAGTCAGAGCTAGAGAGAGAGTCAGAGCCAGAGAGAGAGAGAGCCAGAGCCAGAGAGAGAGAGAGAGAGAGCCAGAGCCAGAGAGAGAGCCAGAGAGAGAGAGAGAGCCAGAGAGAGAGAGAGCCAGAGAGAGAGCCAGAGCCAGAGAGAGCCAGAGCCAGAGAGAGAGAGAGCCAGAGAGAGAGAGCGTGAGCCAGAGCCAGAGAGAGAGAGCATGAGCCAGAGAGAGAGAGAGTCAGAGCTAGAGAGAGAGTCAGAGCCAGAGAGAGAGAGAGCCAGAGAAAGAGAGCTAGAGAGAGAGAGAGAGCCAGAGAGAGAGAGAGCCAGAGAGAGAGAGAGATCCAGAGAGAGCGAGAGCGAGAGAGCGAGAGCGAGAGAGCCAGAGAAAGAGAGAAAGAGAGAGAGAGAGAGAGAGAGAGAGCCAGAGAGAGAGAGAGCCAGAGAGAGAGAGAGCCAGAGCCAGAGAGAGAGAGAGCCAGAGAGAAAGAGAGAGCCAGAGAGAGAGCCAGAGAGAGAGAGAGAGCCAGAGAGAGAGAGAGAGAGCCAGAGCCAGAGAGAGAGCCAGAGCCAGAGAGAGAGAGAGCCAGAGCCAGAGAGAGAGAGAGAGCCAGAGCCAGAGAGAGAGAGAGCCAGAGCCAGAGCCAGAGAGAGAGAGAGAGAGAGCCAGAGAGAGAGAGAGCAAGAGAGCCAGAGAGAGAGAGAGAGCCAGAGAGAGAGAGAGAGCCAGAGAGAAAGCAAGAGAGCCAGAGAAAGCCAGAGAGAGAGAGAGAGACAGAGAGAGAGAGAGCAAGAGAGCCAGAGAGAGAGAGAGAGCCAGAGAGAGAGAGCGAGAGAGAGAGAGAGAGAGAGAGAGAGAGAGAGAGAGAGAGAGAGAGAGAGAGAGAGAGAGAGAGAGAGAGAGAGAGAGAGAGAGAGAGAGAGAGAGAGAGAGAGAGAGCAAGAGAGCCAGAGAGAGAGCGAGAGAAAGAGAGAAAGAAAGAGAAAGAAAGAGAGAGAGAGAGAGAGAGAGAGAGAGAGAGAGAGAGAGAGAGAGAGAGAGAGAGAGAGAGAGAGAGAGAGAGAGAGAGAGAGAGAGAGAGAGAGAGAGAGAGAAAAAAAGAGAGAGACAGACAGACAGAGACAGAAAGACACACACACAACAAAAGAGGAGACAGAACAAAATTAAGGCAAGGAGAGAGAAGACAGAACAGAAACAACAGAGAGAGGAGAGAAATGAGAAATCATTGAAGAGAAGGGGAAGAGAAACACAAGATAAGAAAAAGATACAAGAAAAATATACAAGATAAAAATGACATAAATGAATACCACAAATATAAAAAGTAAAGGAAGAGAGAAGCTAGAAGAGACAGGAAACGAGAGGAGGAAAGGAGAGATTAAAAGACAAGAAAAACAGGAGAGAAACGTAAAAGAAATAAAAAAAAAGGACATTTGTGAGGAGAGAAAATAAAGAGACCAGAGAAGACCATATATCAAGAGTGTGAGGATAAAGACTTATATATTTTTTTAGTAGACATCCTCTGGCTCTTGTTGCCCCTCTTGTATACGAATTGTACTTGCAAGTTTTCCCTGAAAAGATATTAACAAAATTAATATTTAATTATTTATTTATATAAATTACACACACACAAACTTATATATATATATATATATATATATATATATATATATATATATATATATATATATATATATATATATATATATATATATATATATATATATATATATATATATATATATATATATATATATATATAATTTCGTAAACCTCACCCTGTAAACATTCATGTTTCTACATGTTAAACAAGCTACGAGGATGAGGGAAGGGGATGTTCCCTCCATGCTGGATATTATATTTACCAGGAAAGAGAAAGATATATTTATCATTCAGTACCTCCCTCCTTTGGTACCTCCCTTTTCCTCCTTTCAGTACCTCCCTCCTTTTACCCAAGTGACATTGTCACTTGGGTAAAAGTGACCATTTCTTTTTGGGAATAAAGTATGCAATGCATTATAATCTGGAAGAAAATGAGCTTGAAGCAGTTGAAAAACCTGACTTGTGGAGAGGTCATTATGGGGAACTCAGATATTTCCTTAAGGAATTTGACAAACACTTGCTGTTAGGACATGAAGTAAATGAGATGTATGTCAAGTTTTGTGAAATATATGATAATGGCACAAAAAAATTTATACTAAAGCAGAGATGCAGAACTAGGAAAAAGGGAAAAATTGCCCAAACATACAAGCAATACAAAGATGCGAGAAACAACAATAGCAGTAAGGAGAGGGGCAGAAAGACTATGACTTTCGGTCATATTCAACAACACAAATATACATACACACACACACATTATTAGAAAAAATTGGAATTGGAATATTGGAAAAAATAATTAAAACTAAATGGGTAGAACACCTGGAGAGAAATGATATAATTTCAGACAGACAGTATGGTTTTCGATTTGGAAGATCCTGTGTATCGAATTTACTCAGTTTCTATGATCGAGCAACAGATATATTACAGGAAAGAGATGGTTGGGTTGACTGCATCTATCTGGACCTGAAAAAGGCATTCGACAGAGTTCCACATAGAGAGGTTGTTCTGGAAACTGGAAAATATTGGAGGGGTGACAGGTAAGCTTCTAACATGGTGAAAAATTTTCTGACATACAAAAATGAGGGCAGTAATCAGAGGCAATGTATCGGACTGGAGAAATGTCACAAGTGGAGTACCACAGGGTTCAGTTCTTGCACCAGTGATGTTTATTGTCTACATAAATGATCTACCAGTTGGTATACAGAATTACATGAACATGTTTGCTGATAATGCTAAGATAATAGGAAGGATAGGAAATTTAGATGATTGTCATGCCCTTCAAGAAAACCTGGATAAAATAAGTATATGGAGCACCACTTGGCAAATGGAATTTAATGTTAATAAATGCCATGTTATGGAATGTGGAACAGGAGAACATAGACCCCACACAACCTATACATTATGTGAGAAATCTTTAAAGAATTCTGATAAAGAAAGAGATCTAGGGGTGGTTCTAGATAGAAAACTATCACCTAAGGACCACATAAAGAATATTGTGCGAGGAGCCTATGCTACGCTTTCTAACTTTAGAATTGCGTTTAAATACATGGATGGTGATATACTAAAGAAATTGTTCATGACTTCTGTTACGCCAAAGCTAGAATATGCAGCTGTTGTGTGGTGCCCAACAACAGAAGTTGGCCTATATCTTAAGAGGCACATCAACAAACTGGAAAAGGTGCAAAGACATGCTACTAAGTGGCTCCCAGAACTGAAGGGCAAGAGCTACGAGGAGAGGTTAGAGGCATTAAATATGCCAAAACTAAAAGACAGAAGAAAGAGGTGATATGATCACTATGTACAAAATAGTAACAGGAATTGATAAAATCGACAGGGAAGATTTCCTGAGACCTGGAACTTCAAGAACAGGAGGTCATAGATTGAAACTAGCTTAACACAGATGCTAAAGAAATATAAGAAAATTCACTTTCGCAAATAGCGTGGTAGACGGTTGGAACAAGTTAGGTGAGAAGGTGGTGGAGGCCAAGACTGTCAGTAGTTTCAAAGCGTTATATGACAAAGAGTGCTGGGAAGACGGTCTCATCCTGTAACTACACTTAGGTAATTACACACACACTATATATATATATATACATATATATGTATATATATATATATATATATATATATATATATATATATATATATATATATATATATATATATATATATATATATATATATATATATATATATATATATATATATATGCCCAACTCTCCTAAACACGAGAGTTATTGTATACTTAACTCTCGTGTTTAGGAGAGTTGTGCCTTAAGCAGAGACACTGTGTCTTCCCATATTAACAGGGACTTGATGAAATTAACGTCTAAATGACCCCTCACTTGCTCTGGTGCTCTTGGGAGGTGTTGATCTTTGGGGGATTTAAATACTCCGAAATTACCATCTCTTTTAAGGGTCTGAGCGGTGGTGCAGAGGGTTAAGGCGTACCTGTTATGCCAGTTGCTGGAAGGCTTCTGTGCTGGCTAGGGTTCGAGTCTCCTGGTGGGAAAGTGTTCTAAAGTTGTATATATATATATATATATATATATATATATAACTGAAAACTCACACCCCAGAAGTGACTCGAACCCATACTCCCAGAAGCAACGCAACTGGTATGTACAAGACGCCTTAATCCACTTGACCATCACGACCGGACAAAATGAGGTGATAGCCTAAGCTATTTGAACCACCCCACCGCCGGCACTCGGATAGTAATCTTGGGCATAGCATTTTACCAAATCACCTCATTCTTTGGGGCACACGTGAGGAACATAAATGCGAACAAGCCTGAATGGTCCCCAGGACAATATGCAACTGAAAACTCACACCCCAGAAGTGACTCGAACCCATACTCCCAGAAGCAACGCAACTGGTATGTACAAGACGCCTTAATCCACTTGACCATCACGACCGGACAAAATGAGGTGATAGCCTAAGCTATTTGAACCACCCCACCGCCGGCACTCGGATAGTAATCTTGGGCATAGCATTTTACCAAATCACCTCATTCTTTGGGGCACACGTGAGGAACACAAATGCGAACAAGCCTGAATGGTCCCCAGGACAATATGCAACTGAAAACTCACACCCCAGAAGTGACTCGAACCCATACTCCCAGAAGCAACGCAACTGGTATGTACAAGACGCCTTAATCCACTTGACCATCACGACCGGACAAAATGAGGTGATAGCCTAAGCTATTTGAGCCACCCCACCGCCGGCACTCGGATAGTAATCTTGGGCATAGCATTTTACCAAATCACCTCATTCTTTGGGGCACACATGAGGAACACAAATGCGAACAAGCCTGAATGGTCCCCAGGACAATATGCAACTGAAAACTCACACCCCAGAAGTGACTCGAACCCATACTCCCAGAAGCAACGCAACTGGTATGTACAAGACGCCTTAATCCACTTGACCATCACGACCGGACAAAATGAGGTGATAGCCTAAGCTATTTGAGTTGCTTCTAACCAGTTGCGTTGCTTCTGGGAGTATGGGTTCGAGTCACTTCTGGGGTGTGAGTTTTCAGTTGCATATTGTCCTGGGGACCATTCAGGCTTGTTCGCATTTGTGTTCCTCACGTGTGCCCCAAAGAATGAGGTGATTTGGTAAAATGCTATGCCCAAGATTACTATCCGAGTGCCGGCGGTGGGGTGGTTCAAATAGCTTAGGCTATCACCTCATTTTGTCCGGTCGTGATGGTCAAGTGGATTAAGGCGTCTTGTACATACCAGTTGCGTTGCTTCTGGGAGTATGGGTTCGAGTCACTTGTGGGGTGTGAGTTTTCAGTTGCATATTGTCCTGGGGACCATTCAGGCTTGTTCGCATTTGTGTTCCTCATGTGTGCCCCAAAGAATGAGGTGATTTGGTAAAATGCTATGCCCAAGATTACTATCCGAGTGCCGGCGGTGGGGTGGTTCAAATAGCTTAGGCTATCACCTCATTTTGTCCGGTCGTGATGGTCAAGTGGATTAAGGCGTCCTGTACATACCAGTTGCGTTGCTTCTGGGAGTATGGGTTCGAGTCACTTCTGGGGTGTGAGTTTTCAGTTGCATATTGTCCTGGGGACCATTCAGGCTTGTTCGCATATATATATATATATATATATATATATATATATATATATATATATATATATATATATTTATTGTGACGATAATCTCCTTCAAGAGATTGAGCCTGCTCTTCCCTCCAAAAATACGTCGCTACAAATCTATAAAACTACTATGGAAGAAATGTCCATCAACGACAACAACATCTCCAAGGTTTGCCAGAGAGCAAAATGTATGCAGCCCGGAACACCTGCTCCACCTCAAACCGCCAAACTACCTGTCTTGTCGCCGGCTCCTCGCTGATTGGCTGCGAGTCTAGCTGCAACTGCACTCCACCCACCATACTACTTGATGTCTGGGGCCGCCATGACCTCAGTCCTCAGAATATTCAGTGCTTTCATAAGGTTAACACGTCTTCTTGGTAGACTAAGCTGTGGCTTACGTGTACTAAGAGAAGTGATAGCTTGAAGCCAATATTCCTGCACCAATATTTACGTTATTTGCACTTCTTGTTATTTGTTCACTTGTCTTAACGTAACTTTTCATTTTGTCATTTAATTATTCTTATTACTTTGATTGATTTTATTATACGAATTTGTATGTCCATTTTATTCATGTTTTGTTTTCTTTAACGTAATTAAAATTTCATTATTAAAATTTACTTGTGTTTGTGTGTCTTCTCCTTACCTTACCACAGACGAAGTTCCAGATTTTCTATTTTTTTTTATTACTATGTGACAAGGCCATACCCCTAGCTTTGAACAGCCGAACACCAACGCGTTACCGTCACATATTATATGGGGGCCTGTCCTAGGAGCTTCACTCAGGTACTGGTGCCAAGTGGTAATTTATGATAAGCGTATTTAACTTTGTTAACGTAGCATTTACTATTTTTCATATTCAATTTCATTTTTTATATAGTGCGGTGTATTGTGCATTAAGAGAGTAGCATATGGTGAAGGTGAGACAACTTTGGATTACGTGGTGACTGTAGGCCTCAGTCATACTCTTAATTGGTCATCTCTCCCACCGTGTTATTACTCGTGTTTACCATCTTTGTCCCTTGGATATTTCTCATTTTTGACAGATCATCATATTGGTACCCTGGTACTGTGGTCTGCCCCGGGTCAAGAGCACCCAATCTTCTGCAATCTGACTGTAGGAGGACAAAGAGGGCCATAGTTCCTCTAGCTCGAACTTTAGTTGCTGAATTGGGACCTCAGCAGCAGTTCTCGTCACCAGTTGACACCTCGCACCCCTACACGTCAGTCAGAGATGATGATACATACAACGGTAGGGAATTAGCTTACTTTTTCAGAGCACAAAAGTTCGCTAATTCTGTAAGTATCATACTAATTCAGTAGGAAAAACTTGCTTTATGTCCTATAGAGACTCGGTAAGGTATGCCTACATCCTTGGACTACCAATTTTACTTTTGAGGCAATTAACTGTTTCATTTGTTTTCGAAACTCTGTTTCATTTGTTAGTAGGATTTTCTTGCCCTTATCCTCTTACATGAGTACCAGGTACAAGATTTCCTGCGCCCTTGATTTAAATTAATCATTTAACATCTTGTACTTAACTTTAATTGTTAAAGATCCCACAGGATAGGTACCAGTTGCCACGTTGTCCTGTTTCTGACATTCACTATAACTGAATATTCGTTGTACCTTTATTTGCTAATTTCACCATGTTTCGTCTCCAAGCTTTCCGTGCAGATCCAGCAGGTGAAATAGGGACTTTAAGTCGTGCCAAGAGAACTGAATTACAAACTCTTGCACATGAGTATCAACTAGAAGTTCCCTACCAAGCCAACAAAAATGACCTATACAACCTGTTGCTGGATCACTATTTAGAGCAAGGTACGATAGACTCTGATACTCATGAAACTTACTATATTGCAGATAAAACTGATTTGGCAACGATAAAACTCAAATTGGAGCTGGCAAAGATTGAACGTGAGCAGCAAAGGGAAGCCCGCGAACAACAAGAACGAGCAGCTGCCATACGAAGGGAAGAACAAGAACGCGAAGCTGCTTTGAGGAGAGAAGAACACGAACGTGAGGTCGCATTACTCCGTGAACGTGAACGAGTACAGCTTGAAACCAAACAACGCGAGTTGGAGATGCAACGCGAACATGACAAGCAACAAGCGACTCTGGCTCTAGAGTGTCGTCAACGCGAAATCGCCTTGGAAACTTCACACTTCACTCAACGCCAGCAAGCTACTGCCAATCTTCCCGTCAGTTTTAATATATCACATGCAAGTAAGTTAATGCCATCCTTTGTAGAAGCAGAAGTTGATGTGTTTTTCACCACCTTTGAAACCCTTGCTAATCAACTCAGTTGGCCTGTCGACCAATGGGCCACATTTCTCAGAGTCCATCTTACAGGTAGAGCTGCAGTCACACTCAGTACTCTGGCGTCTGAGAATGACTACCAGACTCTGAAACAAGCAGTGTTGGACGCCTACCTCCTCTCTACGGAAAGTTATAGAAGGAAATTCCGTGACCACCTGAAGGCAAGTACCACTATCTTCCTCGAGTTTGCTAACACAAAACGGAGGTATTTCATGAAATGGCTGGAAGCAGCACATGTCTCTACTTTTACAGAACTCGTCAACCTGATGCTTGTTGAAGAATTCTTGAGACGTGTGCCGCCTCCTGTCCGTCTCTACTTAGCAGATAAAGAAGAAACCGACTACCTGAAGTGTGCTAAGTCGGCTGACACTTACAGCCTCATCCACCAGCTGACACCCGAACCATCCTCCAGTAAGAAGTCGTGGTACAGTTACGAGAAAGTGAGCACCGATCAAGCTGGCTCGCAATTGTATTGCAAGTATTGTAGACTCTATGGACATACCATAGACAAGTGTGGTAAGTCTCAATACAAGGGAACCACTGACCCACAGAAACCCAAACCAACTCCTCCTAAGTCCGGTAAGCCTGTGATGAATGTTGGTGTTAATGTTAATGATCTTTCTCTTTTCAGTAACCACCTGTATACTGGAACTGTCTCTGCCAACGGTTCAAATCCGGAGGGACGTTTCAAATTGAAGATCTTGAGGGACACAGCGGCTCTTCAATCGATCATCTTGAAGTCGGCTGTGCCCAACATCGTCTACACCGGAGAAACTGTCTTCATCACTGACCTCACTGCTACCACTCCATACCCTCTCGCCAGAGTCCACCTGGATTGTCCCTACGTGAACGGGGAAGTCCAAGTCGCCATCAGGGAAAAGCCTTTTCCCATGCCTGGAGTGCAACTTCTCCTAGGCAACGACTTGGCAGAAGACCTGCAACCGACCAACCTGATCGTCATGGACAAACCCCAGGTGTGTAACTCTGTGCCAAGTCCCCCTATTCTAGCGTATGTTCCAGCAGAGGTTCAAGAGAGTGATGAAGTTTCTCCCCCGGTTCTCGTGACCACCCGTGCACAAGCCGCACGTCCACAGCCAGCTGACTCTACTGCTACCGCTGTCCCTCAAGACCCTCAGAAACTAGCCCCGCATCTGACCAAGTTGGAGTTCCGTAAGTTGCAGAGGGAAGATCTTACTTTAACACCATTGTTTTTCCAGGCTGAGACTCAACCCGACAGTATTCCTGGGTTCTTCCTAGAGAACGACTTGCTCTACCGCAGATATAGACCCAGTAAACTGAAGGAGGAGGACGATTGGGCCAACATCGAACAACTTGTGATTCCTACCAGCCTGCGGCCCACTATTCTACACCTGGCCCACGGAGCACTCTCCCACTACGGCTTCAACAAGACTTACCATGGAATTCGTCAAGACTACTACTGGCCAGGTATGGTAAATAGCGTCAAACAGTACGTAAAACAGTGTCATACATGTCAGATGGCAGGCAAACCGAACATCTCCATTCCCAGAGCGCCACTGATTCCCATACAGGTGCCTGCGGAACCTTTCCACAGACTCATAATAGACTGTGTTGGTCCTTTACCTCGGACCAGTTCAGGTAACGCCTACATCTTAACCATCCTGTGTCCTACCACCAGATTTCCCATAGCAGTTCCAGTGAAGAACATCACAGCTGCTACGGTTGTAAAACATCTATTGAAGATCTTCACTCAATACGGATTTCCCAGGGAGATTCAGAGCGACTGTGGTACCAACTTCACCAGTGATCTCTTCAAAAGGACACTGGAGGAGTTCAACATCAAACAGGTATTGTCCAGCCCCTATCATCCTGCTTCACAGGGTTCTCTTGAACGTAGTCATCAGACTATCAAAGCACTCTTGAAAAAGTTTTGTAGTGAAACCTCTAAGGATTGGGATAAGCAAATCGACCTTATAATGTGTATTTACAGAAGTTTCCCCAATGAGTCCCTAGGAGTATCTCCTTATGAGATGCTCTACGGCCGTAAGTGCCGTACTCCCCTTAAGGCTTTCAAAGACTCTCTCAGAGATGCCACCTTCTGTGAGCATCAGAATGTGTCCCAGTTTCTTCAAAACCTTCAACACATTCTAGAGAGAGTCCACCGTTTTGCCCATGATAATCTATTGAAAGCCCAGGAGAGGATGAAGACTCATTACGACCAGACCAGCAAAGTAAGAAAATTTAAGCCGGGAGACTTCATCCTAGCATACTTCCCTATCCCAGGTTCACCTTTACAAAACAGGTTTTCAGGACCCTACCGCGTCAAAGAGTGCAGAAATAACAACAACTACGTTATAGAGACTCCAGATAGGCGGCGGAAGACCCAGCTGTGCCACGTCAACCTCCTGAAGCAATATAATGGTACTCCTCCCACTGTCCTAATTAATTATTCCACCTTCACAGAACCCTACATCCACAGTGAGACCTTCCCAGCTTCTCCTCCCGAAAGCACTGACAAGGAGTCAGCGCTTTCTAATTCCGAAATCCTTAATGATCTTCCCAAATACTTTCAGGATAATAATCGTGCTCCTTTGCCCTATTCTAATTTCACTCTCACCTCGTGAGATAAGCCCTTCATCCTCCATGTCGACGCCAATGGTACCGACGTTGGTGGTGTCGTGATGCAGCAACGAGGCGAGGAGAATACACCTGTCAGCGACTACTGCTACAAGGAACTACGGAACAATTGGCAAGGAGCTACTCTTCATCATCCTGAAGCTCCAGCACTTCACTCCACACCTGAAAAGTGCTCGGTCCACCATCAACACGGACCACACCATCCTACACCTCCTGCAGCACGCCCACTTCTCATCTCAACGTCTTCTACTATGGGCTTGCTAACTGCAGAAAATCCACCTGGAGACACGCTATACCAAGATTCCGACAACATCTTAGCCCATGATCTCTCCAGAGTTTATGAAGTAGAAGCGACTCCATCTATTACTCCACCACATAACGACGTACTTCTTCCAGAACCGCAGGCTTCGGGGGAGAGTTGTGACGATAATCTCCTTCAAGAGATTGAGCCTGCTCTTCCCTCCAAAAATACGTCGCTACAAATCTATAAAACTACTATGGAAGAAATGTCCAACAACGACAACAACATCTCCAAGGTTTGCCAGAGAGCAAAACGTATGCAGCCCGGAACACCTGCTCCACCTCAAACCGCCAAACTACCTGTCTTGTCGCCGGCTCCTCGCTGATTGGCTGTGAGTCTAGCTGCAACTGCACTCCACCCACCATACTACTTGATGTCTGGGGCCGCCACGACCTCAGTCCTCAGAATATTCAGTGCTTTCATAAGGTTAACACGTCTTCTTGGTAGACTAAGCTGTGGCTTACGTGTACTAAGAGAAGTGATAGCTTGAAGCCAATATTCCTGCACCAATATTTACGTTATTTGCATTTCTTGTTATTTGTTCACTTGTCTTAACGTAACTTTTCATTTTGTCATTTAATTATTCTTATTACTTTGATTGATTTTATTATACGAATTTGTATGTCCATTTTATTCATGTTTTGTTTTCTTTAACGTAATTAAAATTACGTAATTAAAACGTAATTAAAATTCATTGTTAAAATTTACTTGTGTTTGTGTGTCTTCTCCTTACCTTACCACAGACGAAGTTCCAGATTTTCTATTTTTTTTATTACTATGTGACGAGGCCATACCCCTAGCTTTGAACAGCCGAACACCAACGCGTTACCGTCACAATATATATATATATATATATATATATATATATATATATATATATATATATATATATATATATATATATATATATATATATATGTCGTACCTAGTAGCCAGAACGCACTTTTCAGCCTACTATGCAAGGCCCGATTTGCCTAATAAGCCAAGTTTTCATGAATTAATATATTTTCTCTATTTTTTTTCTTATGAAATGATAAAGCTATCCATTTCATTATGTATGAGGTCAATTCTTTTTTTATTGGAGTTAAAATTAATATAGATATATGACCGAACTTAACCAACCCTACCTAACCTATCTTTATAGGTTAGGTTAGGTAGCTGAAAATGTTAGGTTAGGTAGTCGAAAAAACATTAATTCATGAAAACTTGGCTTATTAGGCAAATCGGGCCTTGCATAGTAGGCTGAGATGTGCGTTCTGGCTACTAGGTACGACACATTATATATATATTTAAATATATATATATATATATATATATATATATATATATATATATATATATATATATATATATATATATATATATATATATATATATATATCAGACAATTAGTAAAAAAAAAAAAAAAAAATTTAAATTATTTTACCTTGTACCTAGATCCACCAGGCCTGTTTGGTGCATGTTTCAGTACTTCAGAAATCTGGAAGGTCACATCCTCCTCCTCAACTTGTGGATGTGCGTTGATAGATGATTCTGTAAAATTAAGTTATTTATATAATAATAAATTCAGTATAACAATAATATTCTGTAAAATTAAAAGTAATTTATACATCAATCAGATAAAACTCTCCAGAGATGGTGATACACAACATATAAAGGACAAGCTTCAGAACAAAGTATGCATTTAGGAATAAGGTTTTGTACATGTAGGTAGCACATGAGAAAATAAGTGGAAAGTGATCAAGTTTATATTAACATGTTAATGGCTTTGTTAAGGCTTTGCAAGAATGAAAAAATATTAATAATATAATATCACCTACCAATTAATTGTACATCATATATAAGTCAATTATTTGCATTATTATTATTCAATACTAATGATATAAAAATGCATTTTGTAATCTACTATTTATGCAAGTATTAAGCACAGGATCATGAAATAAACTGCAAAATACTGTAATGGATAAACCAATTAAGTTTACATTTTCCTATAGCTAAGTCAGTCAGTTCTATTAGCAGCAGAGAACAATTATGCCCAACCTCTATTAAATGAAACAATCTTAAGAGCAAGTGATAGAAATATAATCATTTATGCTTGGGAAAATATTATGGAATGGTTCCAAATATGAAAAATATTAAGTTTTTTGGTTAAAATTTTTTAATTTAAAATTTAAATTTTTAAGTGAATTTTAAACTTTAAAAAAATTATTTAATTTTTTGGTTACTTACTTAAAATAACATTATATAGTTCTTGTTTTTGTAGAAATGCCAATTTCTTCTTTTGCCCTTCCAGACTGTATAGTGACCACAGGCCGTTTGTTCATATCTTCATTATTCTTCGAACCGTGGTTGCACAATCAGACCCACGTATACTGGTTAAAAGCATCACCTAAAAGCAACAACAAAAATGTAGTACACTGACGAATTTTGAATATATATATATATATATATATATATATATATATATATATATATATATATATATATATATATATAATATATATATATATATATATATATATATATATATATATATATATATATATATATATATATATATATATATATATATATATATATATAAATGTCGTACCTAGTAGCCAGAACGCACTTCTCGGCCTACTATGCAAGGCCCGATTTGCCTAATAAGCCAAGTTTTCCTGAATTAATATATTTTCTCTAATTTTTTTCTTATGAAATGATAAAGCTACCTATTTCATTGTGTATGAGGTCAATTTTTTTTTATTGGAGTTAAAATTAACGTAGATATATGACCGAACCTAACCAACCCTACCTAACCTAACCTAACCTATCTTTATATGTTAGGTTAGGTTAGGTAGCCGAAAAAGTTAGGTTAGGTTTGGTTAGGTAGTCGAAAAACAATTAATTCATGAAAACTTGGCTTATTAGGCAAATCGGGCCTTGCATAGTAGGCTGACAAGTGCGTTCTGGCTACTAGGTACGACATATATATATATATATATATATATATATATATATATATATATATATATATATATATATATATATATATATATATATATATATATATATATATATATATATATATATATATATATATATATATATATATGTCGTACCTAGTAGCCAGAACGCACTTCTATGCCTACTATGCAAGGCCCGATTTGTCTAATAAGCCAAGTTTTCCTGAATTAATATATTTTCTCAAATTTTTTTCTTATGCAATGATAAAGCTACCCATTTTATTACGTATGAGGTAAAAAAAAATTTATTGGAGTTAAAATTAACGTAGATATATGACCGAACCTAACCAACCCTACCTAACCTATCTTTATAGGTTAGGTTAGGTTAGGTAGCCGAAAAAGTTAGGTTAGGTTAGGTTGGGTAGGTTAGGTAGTCGAAAAATAATTAATTCATGAAAACTTGGCTTATTAGGCAAATCTGGCCTTGCATTGTAGGCAGAGAAGTGCGTTCTGGCTACTAGGTACGACATATATATATATATATATATATATATATATATATATATATATATATATATATATATATATATATATATATATATATATATATATATAATATATATATATTATATATATTATATATATATATAATATACATATATATATATATATATATATATATATATAATATATATATATATATATATATATATATATATATATATATATATATATATATATATATTATATATATATATATATATATATATATATATATATATATATATATATATATATATATATATATATATATATATATATATATACCTAACCTAACCTATAGAGATAGGTTAGGTGAGGTTAGGTAGGGTTGGTTAGGTTCGGTCATATATCTACGTTAATTTTAACTCTAATAAAAAAAAAATTACCTCATACATAATGAAATGGGTAGCTTTATCATTTCATAAGAAAAAAATTAGAGAAAATTTATTAATTCAGGAAAACTTGGCTTATTAGGCAAATCGGGCCTTGCATAGTAGGCTGAGAAGCGCGTTCTGGCTACTAGGTACGACATATATATATATATATATATATATATATATATATATATATATATATATATATATATATATATATATATATATATATATATATATATATATATATATATATATACATATATATGCTATGTTGTATGCTACAACTTGGCTGATAATAAAGCCATTCACAACTGCAGGCCTAATAAAAAAAGGAGGTGGCATAGCAATATCTTACAAAGATACCTTCATCTGCAATAGTGTCATTAGTAATAGAGACGACTATTGTGAATATACCTTTGCCAAGTTCTCCAGTAAATCCCTTAAATCCTCCTTGACTATAAGTGCCATCTATAGATTTCCCAATACCAACATAGCTTCATTCTCAGATAACGTAAGGAATCTTATCATAAATAACAATCTCAACAAAAATCAAACCAACTTAGTGGTTTGTAATGGTGAACAAAACATGCAGATACTTATATATAACCTGTGAATAGAGTGTAATAACAGCAAAACTATTTGTTTATTGTTTTATGACCATAATAATTGAATCACTAATATGATTCACTAATATATAATCCTAATAATAATCACTAATATATAATCCATTGAGCATGCTGCATCTCTTTCAGTCTCTTTGCAATTTGAACCAGAGGGTTTTTAATTGATCGAACCATATTCTTAAAGTAAAATAAATGAGATGTATTCCATATTTTGCAAAATATACGATGAAGGCACACAAACATTCATACCAAAACTGAAGGGCAGGATTTATGAGGAGACATTTGAGGCATTAAATATTCCAAAACTAGAAGACAGAAGGAAAAGAGGAGATATGATCACTACGTACAAAACAGTAACAGGAATTGATAAACTTGATAGGGAAGATTTCCCGAGACCTGGAATTTCAAGAACAAGAGGTTATAGATTTAAACGAACTAAACAAAGATGCCGAAGAAATGTAAGATAATTCACTTTTGCAAACAGAATGGTAAACGGTTGGAACAAGTTAGGTGAGAAGGTGGTGGAGGCCAAAACTGTCAAAAGTTTCAAAGCATTATATGACATATATATATATGCATATATATGCATATATATGACATATATATATATATATATATATATATATGCATATAAATATATTATATATATACTGATAATTAGCTAAAAATATATTCAAGTAAATGTAAATTATTTTACCTTGCACCTAGATCCACCAAGCTTGTATGGTGTGCATTTCAGTACTTCGGAAATCTGGAACGATCTGGAATCTCTTATCTGCAATGAAACAATACATATTATTGCACTTGCCACAATACCACACAAGAATCAGTACGCCTTACCACACAATCAGTACGACTGTTTTCAGCGAGCCACTGAACACACTGAAGATTGATAACCCAAATGAATTTTTCATGGATATGATACCAACATCAAATCATAAATCAGATGTGATCCTATCCCCACTGGATTTTGAAGAAGCCATAGACAGTATGCCTATGCACTCTGCACCAGGCCCTGACTCTTGGAACTCTATATTCATCTAGAACTGTAAAAAAACGTTATCGCAGGCCCTTCACATTCTTTGGAGACAAAGCCAAGATACTGGCATTATCCCTGACATACTAAAAACAGCAGAGATAGCACTGCCCCATAAAGGAGGAAATAAGGCAGAGGCAAAAAACTACAGACCGATAGCACTAACATCGCACATCATAAAAATCTTTGAGAGAATGCTAAGAAGTAAGATCACCAAATACATGGAATCACAGAATCTCCATAACCCCAGACAACATGGTTTCAGAACAGGGCGCTCTTGCCTATCACAGTTGCTGGACCACTCTGACATGGCACTAAATGCCATGGAAGACAAACAAAACGCTGATGTAATTTACACAGATTTCGCAAAAGCCTTTGACAAATGTGACCATTGTGTTATTGCACATAAAATGCGTTCAAAAGGAATTACCGGAAAAATAGGCAGATGGATATACAACTTCCTGACTAATAGAACCCAATGTGTAGTAGTCAACAAAATAAAATCTGGACCATCAACCGTAGAGAGCTCAGTCCCCAAGGGTACTGTGCTTGCTCCAATACTTTTTCTCATCCTCATATCGGACATAGACAAGGACACAACCTATAGTACTTGATCATCCTTTGCAGATGACACTAGAATCTTCACGAGTAGGCAACATAGAGGACACGGCAAACCTCCAATCAGATGTAAATCAGGTTTTTCTATGGGCTACAGAAAATAACATGGTGATTAACGAACATAAGTTTCAGCTCATGCGCTACGGAAAAAATGAAAATATAAAAACGGAAACCACTTACAAAACTCAGTCAAATCATAACATTGAACGGAAAAGCAACGTAAAGGATTTGGGTGTACTGATGTCAGAAGGCCTTACATTTAAAGAACACAATAAAGTAGCCGTCACAACTGCAAGAAAAATGACAGGATAGATAACAAGAACTTTTCATACTAGAGATGCTATACCGATGATGATAGTTTTCAAGACGCTAGTGCTCTCTAGAGTGGAATACTGCTGCATAATGAAAGCCCCTTTCAAAGCTGGAGAAATTACTGACCTATACTTATGCATTTATCTTCGGTTTAACACAACAGGCACCAGACACACGCTAGGCATCATACACACTAGGATAAAACAAACATTAGGCTGAAAGTCAGAAAAGAATTTAAAGAATTTTACTGGAAAGGCGTGCTGTTAGGAAAGGAAGTAATTGAGATGAATTAGTGCACAGTATGTCAATTTTGTGAAATATATGATAAAGGAACAAAAACATTTATACCATTTAACATTGTTATGTTGGTCCATCAGTGATCCAGGGTAGTCGCAGATGTTTGAGTGACTCGGGTGGGCCTGGTGATTGCGGGGATGAGCATACAGGAATTCATGCTGTTGAAGAAATAGTCTACTTGAGGGTTATTTTGTAGCCCTAGGTCAATATTGAAATCACCTCTGAGAACTATGTGATTTTTGTTGAGATTATTGTTTATGATAAGGTTCCTCAAGTTGTTATTGTATTTGTATCTAGCTTCAGACACAAGCATGTTACAGTTATGTCTTAAAGAGTTGAGAGCAATTAAGGATGATAAAGAGTCACTTACAATTAATGTATCAAGTTTGGATACTTGTACACATTTCAGTGCAAGGAGCAAGGCAAATAGTTCAGTCTGAAGGGTAGAAGCCCAGTTGTTTATACGGACTCCCCACTCAAAATATAAGTCATATCCTATTGCCAGGACAACTGAACTTCCAGCTGCACCCGTTGGGCGCTCTAGGAAACCTTCAGTGTATATGATTTGAGAGAGAGAATGCTCTGTGGACAGAGCATCAATATGGCTTAAGACGTTGAGCTTTGCCTCAAAACAAAGCTGGGACTGATCTCTAATTTGCTCCTTTGATGGAAAGGAAGGGATTAAAATTGAAAAGGGTGTAATTTCCTACAGTGCAGGAAAGTGCTATTGTTGTCTCTCTTGGTACAAATTATAAATCTGATACTTTCTGAGTTCAGTTCCAATTTTATTTATCTATTTGAAACAATGTTTACATTCAATAAAGAAATTCTGGAGGGCTTCTGTGCAAGGGTTAGGATGAGCTAGCCTAAGCATTTTTATACCAATTTGACAGTTATTTTCAGTAACACGATAAACAACGCTCGGAATATTAAGTTCCTTTCTCATATTAAGTATCTTTGTGGTACGAGGGCACCCAAGGATTATCCTCAAGGCTTCGTTCTGCAATTTTTCAAGCCCTCCAAGCTTTCTTTCAGGATGCCTTAAAGTTAGTTTAGTTCATTTATTATGCACCCCATACCCATCTTGTGGGTGGTAGTGGAAAGGGTTGCAGAGGCACATAATGGGCTCAGGGACTGAACCCCACAATTCATTTAGCTAAGCAAGTTACAATCTTGATGAGCTAGTTACAAAATTCAGTATAAGTCGTCACATCAACAATGGGTTCGAGATCGATCACAAGTACAGTTTCTAAATTAAGCAACTGACATATGTGGAGAGCTAGTGTCACAATTGATATGTTTGTCCTGCACACCGCCCCCCATCCAGTGGGCAGCGGTGGATAGGTTACAATCACTTAGTTACTACTTACAGTTAGCAAACTGGGGATACTTGGCTAAAATTTCTGGTACCAGATCATTTTGAATGAAATATTGACACATCCTTGGTACATTGGTTACAGCTTTCTTTTTCTGGTACCCTTGGCCTACATTCATCTTGTCGGCGGGTGGAGCGCGCTGCTATCTTTGACATTATATGCACATAGTTCTGTTGGGAATTCTATTGCGAACGCATTGATACCAAAATGAAATACATAGGACGAGAATTAAGGTGACAAAGTTGAAAAGAGTATACACTTCTCAGTATTTCCGCACACTACCAGGGAATGTCCAACAAAAAATGGAGAGAGTGGAGGGGTAACTTGCCCAAAACGCGAAAGTGTTTGGGGAGATTAACTTTCGTTCAATACTATTATGCAAGAGGAGCCACACATCTATGGTTCATCCAATAAAATCAGCAGACTTCTAGATGTTACTACTGCTCGGCTTAGACTCGGTTACAAGTATCTCTGGGAATTCTCATTATCTGCTGATGTAGACCTGACCAAATGTAAACTGTGTCAACAAAATTATTCGCACACCCTCCGTCACTATGTGATGGAGTGCGAAAAGATACGTTAATTTAGAGACAATTCTATAACCAATGTTCCAGCGATGTGTCAATATTTCATTCAAAATGATCCTCTACCAGAAATTTTAGCCAAATATCCCCAGTTTGCTAACTGTAGATAACAACTAAGTGAATGTAACCTATCCACCGCTGCCCACTGGATGGGGGGCCGGTGTGCAGGACAAACATATAAATTTTGATACTAGCTCTCCACATATGTCAGTTGCTTAATTTAAAACCTGTACTTGAGGTCGATCTCGAACCCATTGTTGATGTGATGACTTATATTGAATTTTGTAACTAGCTCATCAAGATTGTAACTTGCTTAGCTAAATGAATTGTGGGGTTCAGTCCCTGAGCCCATTATGTACCTCTGTAACCCTTTCCACTACCGCCCACAAGATGGGTATGGGGTGCATAATAAATGAACTAAACTAACTAACTCATATTGAACTGATCCAGCTCATGTTGGAATAGTGCTCAACGAGGTGGCGGATGACTTGGCCAAACGTGCCACATCAAAACCACAAGTTGACATTGAATGTCAATTCACAATGAGACAAATAAGAAGGAAAATCAGAAATATTCAGGCACAGGCGGGAGTGGAGAGGAGAGAGATAATGTATGAGATTAGTCAAACCATGCAACACTACATGTATGTGAGTCAAAACACCCATTTCACTTATGGTAAAAGGAGAAATGCTTGGAGTGACTCTGTGTACATGCGGCTCAGGCTTGGGTACAAATATTACTGGGAATATGGGATAGATGTTCATGATAATGACACGAAGTGTAAACTATGTGGTATGTTAAGGTCTCACACCCTGGCCCATTATGTTCTTGATTGTCCGTTGATTAATGCATATAGGAACACTGAGATAAGGACTGTTCCTGAACAAATAGCCTGGATGTGTCACAACGGAAGGGCTGATGATATTCTTGTGAGATATAAGAATTTTGCACCAAGACTGTAATATTTTGTTGAATTATCTGCAGGTGTCTTGCAAATTGTCTATACAGTATACCTAGGTCATAAAAGTATTTGTGTGTACGTCTGATAACATACTACTTGTGAAGGAGGAAATGTATGTTTATCTCTCAGAATGTTTGGTAATATGTTTATTTGTGATGTGTGTCTATGTATGTATTAACACGTTGTACTGAATGGGGTGAGAATAGCTTGAGCTACCTCATCCCTTTGTTTTTCATGCCTGAAACGCTTTGCGTAATAGTGGCTTTAGGCATTGTATATACTAGCCCTATCTATAAACTCATTACTCTTTGTAAAATCTCTTGTATGTATGTACCTTACCTAAATAAACATTTGATTTGATTTGAGTATTATAAACAACAGAGGTCCCAGGACAGAGCTTTGAGGTACTCAACCTACAACATTTTCCAACTCTGACTTAACCCCATTTATACTAACTCTGTTGAGCGTTGACCATTTATACATCAACTCTGTTGATGTGAGCACTTAATTGGTGGTCAGTGGTGGAGCTTAATTCTTAAAAAGCAATATATACTTTCGATCGTGATTTAGTTTAGTCTGCCGTTTAAAGAAAAAAAGAGCATATCAATGGTATATCACAGAAAACGAATTTATCATAAACTCATGTATTTGTCTTATCATATTGAACTGCATTCATATTTTTAATATATAACAATATGAATATCCAAATTTCTGTAAATCCCCTACCATGTTGGAATCTGTGGAAATGAATGAGCAAATGTGCTGGCTGAAAGTGCTGAAGGAAACCACATTGGTTTCATTTTGGATATAAATGTCCATGGAGATTCAGAATGGAAACTAATTATCTAGTTGAACCTGCAGAGAGGAGTTTAAGAATCTGTGTTGAGAGTGATGGACACAGCCTTCACAATTATACTTCAGAGAATGTAAACATCTAAGAGTCATTAGAAATATGTGTAGAATAATAAACCCTACATTGTTTGAGTTAGGGAAAACACCATTTGTCATATAGATACTAGCTGTTCCTAAAGATTCACCCATTTTGCACCAGCAAGATAACATAAGATTTTAAGGGTTGACGAATGTTAATCTTCTTGTTTGATAAACCTGTGCACTTGAGACATAGTTAACACTTTCGCGCTATCTGGACGCGCCGGCGCGTTCGGTTTCGTCTAACGTAAACGCATAGTGGACATAAAGTTATGTCAACTTTTAAAATATTTGTATAAAATTCAATTTTTATCCGATTTACTTTGGGTTTGTTTCAAACTGCGCGCTATGAGGCTCTCTTTCTCACCACTAGGCTGCATGGTACAATAAGTTCATGAAAGGTGTGGATAACGTCGATCAAATGGTATTTTGTCCCAAACGGGTTGCAGGTGGGTGACTTTAGCCGTTTATACTGGTAATTCTTCCCCCATATCATGTATTATATGCATATGTCTGTTTAGGGAATTTTATTCCGATCAATATACAACCAAAAATAACTGTGTGCAACAAGTATAATCTTGACAAACATAACAAAAGTAAAAATATTTCGTGTGTGTTTGACGCTCACTGATATGTTCCAGCGTTGTTTTATATTTGTCGCTATTCTAACTTACGCTTTGTTGATATTTTTTACCTATGGGCACATAGAACATTCTATTGCGAATACATTGACATGAAAATGAATGACGTACATAGAAAATTAATGTCATGAGAGTGAAATAAGTATAAACTTTCAAAGCGCTGTGCGTCGTCCCGTCACCGATACCGGGTAACAATTTCACCACTTCCCACACTCTTGCGGGCGGGCTGCATCAATATTCAACGCTTATATTCATATCACCGTGTTGGGAATTTCATTGCGAGTCCATTGATACCAAAATTAACGCTGTAGAACAAGTGTGGAGGTGATTATAATCCCAAGAGTAAAAACATTTTGTTGCTGATGGGCGCTCACGGCGAGTCATCTACGTAGTTATTTATTTGGTGCTGGTATCCCTATATGTTTCGTGACTTATTTTACTAATGTTCTTCTAGAGAATTTTATTGCAAACACGTTGGTGCCAAAATGAAATACGTAGCATGAGAACTAAGGTCAGGAGAGTAAAAAGAGTATACACATTTTTGTTTTTACGCTTAAGCGATAAAAACGCAGCGCGCACATTCGGTTGGCTGAGTGACCTTTGCGGAGAGCGCGAAAGTGTTAATAAGAACACGCCAATATATAAAACAACAAAAAGTTTTCAGATTCTTTCACACCACTTTCCAGCAACTTTTATAATTCATATAAATTATTTTAGGGAATAATACATAAATTATATATTTAAACATGATATTAGTGTTTATGGGAATGCATAAGGAGTCAAATTGTGTAAAAAGAGCGATTTTTAGAAAATTTGGAAAATTATTTTTTTCTGATCATATATTATAACTAAATGGATTTTGAACGTTTCACTGAGCCAATATATATCATTCACAATTTATTAATGAATTTTACAAAATAACACCATGAATTTTATATTTAAACATGTAAAAACTATTTGTAATACATTAGGAACAAAATAGTTGTAGAAAAACAATTTATTATAAAACCTTTGAGTTTGGATTTTTTGATTAAAAGTTTCTCAAAGGCTCTCCTGCACCATTCTCAATGCAAATCATTCCCACACCTATGGGAAGAGATAAACGAACGTTTCCTAGATGATTTGTGTTTGCTGGGCAGAGGCTCAAGAGAATGATTCTGAGGCTTACGAGAGTGATGCAGAGGCTTAAGTGAGTGATGCAGAGGCATAAGAGAGGGATGCAGAGGCTTAAGAGAGGGATGCAGAGGCTCAAGAGATGGATGCAGAGGCTCATATGAGGGATGCAGGAGTTCAAGAGAGAGATGCAAAGGTTCATGAAAGGGATGCAGAGGCTTAAGAAAGTGATGCAGAGGCTCAAAAGAGCGATGCAAAAGCTTAAGAGAGGGATGCAGAGGCTCAAGAGAAGGATGCAGGGGCTCAAGAGAGTGATGGAGAGGCTCAGGAGAGTGATTCAGAGGTTTACGGGAGTGATGCAGAGGCTTAAGAGAGTGATGCAGAGGCTTACGAGAGTGATGCAGATGCTTACGAGAGTGATGCAGAGTCTTAAGAGAGTGATGCAGAGGCTCATGAGAGGGATGGAGAGGCTCAAGAGAGTGATTCAGAGGTTTACGGGAGTGATGCAGAGGGTTAAGAGAGTGATGCAGAGGCTTAAGAGAGGGATGCAGAGGCTCTTGAGAGTGATGCAGAGGCTCAAGAAAGGGATGCAAAGGCTTAAGAGAGTGATGCAAAGGCTCAAGAGAGGGATGCAAAGGCTCAAGAGAGGGATGCAGAGGCTCAAGAGAGTGATGCAGAGGCTTAAAAGAGGGATCCAAAGGCTCAAGAGAGTGATGCAGAGACTTAAGAGAGGGATGCAGAGGCTCAAGAGAGTGATGCAGAGGCTGAAGCGAGTGATGTAGAGGCTCAAGAGAGTGATGTAGAGGCTCTGGAGAGTGATGCAGAGGCTCAAGAGAGTGATGCAGAGGATCAAGAGAGTGATGCAGAGGCTCAAAAGAGTGATGCAGAGAATCATGAGAGGGAAGCAGAGGCTCATGAGTGATGCAGAGGCTGAAGAGAGTGATGCAGAGGCTGAAGAGAGGGATGCAGAGGCTCAAGAGAGTGATTCAGAGGCTGAAGAGAGTGATGCAGAGGCTGAAGAGAGGGATGCAGAGGCTCAAGAGAGTGATTCGGAGGCTTATGAGAGTGATGCAGAGGCTTAAGAGAGTGATGCAGAGGCTTAAGAGAGGGATGCAATAGCTCAAGAGAGGGATTCAGAGGCTCAAGTGAGGGAAGCAGAAGCACAAGAGAGGGATGCAGAGGCTTAAGAGAGTGATGCAGGGGCTCAAGAGAGGGATGCAGAAGCTTAATGAGGCATTAATGATTCAACAAATTTTACTCCATTAAACATTGGATGAGGGAAGATTTTACTCAGTCTAAGCATACTCCATTGTGAATTGTGTTAAGAACATTTATATTGCGACATGGAATTGATAAGCTCTTTATTTTGAGGATGGGATGCAATCAAAGTGTATAATATAGTTAATGTTTGAATTGAGATTCCCACCAAAGTTTCCCACAACGAGAAAAATGTTGCCAATACTCCAATATCCGTCAGAAGGCTCCCTCGAATGGTTCTCTCAGACTGCAGGTTACCAGTGAGGAAAATGACAGCGACACCGAGTCTACCCTATATATATCTAATACGTTAAGGTGATGTCGTTACATCGTTCAAATTAGTATCAAATGGTCGCCCAATAAGCACCCTGCTCTGAACATATAAAGAAAAAGTCTGAGGTACCACACCCGATTTCTGCAGAAAGGTAAATTTTTCGGCTCGATTTTCTCCAGAATAAGCACATCTAAGTGAGGTGAGCACATGATCGCGAATGCACCGTAACCGCGAACAAACACCTTGCATTAAGGGAAAATATTGGAGCCAAAAAACGAAAATTGAAACATTTGCTCCTTTTCTCTCGAAACAACGAGACACTATGTCGACAATACTCGTCTGTAGGCTTCTTCGCATGGTTCTCTAAAACAGCAGATTACCCATGAGGAATGTGCAAAAAACACAGAGTCTACCCTATATGTATCGATTACGTTAAGGTCATGTCATTAAATCGTTCATTTGAGTTTCAAATGTTCCGCCAGTAAGCACCCTGCTCAGAACATATAACGAAAAAGTGTGATGTTCCACATCCGATATCTAGAGAAAGGTAAATTTTTCGGCTCGATTTCCTCCAGAATAAGCACATCTAAGTGAGGTGAGCACATGATCGCGACCGCACCGGAAATGAGAACTAGCACCTTGCATTGAGGGAAAAGACTGGAGCCAAAAAACAAAATAATGGGAAACATTTGCTCCTTTTCTCTGGCAACAACGAGACACTATGTCGACAATTCGTCAATACTCGTCTGTAGGCTCCTTCGCATGGTTCTCTAAAAAAGCAGATTACCCATGAGGAATTTGCAAAAAACACCGAGTCTACCCTATATGTATCGAATACGTTAAGGTGATGTCATTACATCGTTCATTTGAGTTACAAATGTTCGGCCAGTAAGCACCCTGCTCAGAACATATAAAGAAAAAGTCTGATGTACCACACCCGATTTCTGCAGAAAGGTAAATTTTTCGGCTCGATTTTCTCCAGAATAAGCACATCTAAGTGAGGTGAGCACATGATCGCGAATGCACTGTAACCGAGAACAAACACCTTGCATTAAGGGAAAATACTGGAGCCAAAAAACGAAAATTGAAACATTTGCTCCTTTCCTCTCGAAACAACGAGACACTATGTCGACAATTCGTCAATACTCGTCTGTAGGCTCCTTCGCATGGTTCTCTAAAACAGCAGATTACCCATGAGGAATGTGCAAAAAACACCGAGTCTACCCTATATGTATCGATTACGTTAAGGTCATGTCATTAAATCGTTCATTTGAGTTTCAAATGTTCGGCCAGTAAGCACCCTGCTCAGAACATATAACGAAAAAGTGTGATGTACCACATCCGATTTCTGGAGAAAGGTAAATTTTTCGGCTCGATTTCCTCCAGAATAAGCACATCTAAGTGAGTGCACCGTAACCGCGAACAAACACCTTGCATTTAGGGAAAATTCTGGAGCCAAAAAACGAAAATTGAAACATTTGCTCCTTTTCTCTGGCAACAACGAGACATTATGTCGACAATTCGTCAATACTCGTCTGTAGGCTCCTTCGCATGGTTCTCTAAAACAGCAGATTACACATGAGGAATTTGCAAAAAACACCGAGTCTACCCTATATGTATCGAATACGTTAAGGTGATGTCATTACATCGTTCATTTGAGTTACAAATGTTCGGCCAGGATGGGATGCAAACATAGTATATAATATAATTTATGTTTGAATTGAGATTTACACCAAAGTTTCCCACAACGAGAAAAATGTTGCCAATACGCCAATATCCGTCAGAAGGCTCCCTTGCATGGTTCTCTCAGACAGCAGGTTACCCGTGCGAAAAATGACACCAACACCGAGTCTACCCTATATATATCGAATACGTTAAGGTGATGTCGTTACATCGTTCAAATTAGTTTCAAATGATCCGTCAGAAGGCTCTTTCGCATGGTTCTCTCAGACAGCAGGTTACCCGTGCGGAAAATGACACCAACACCGAGTCTACCCTATATATATCTAATACGTTAAGGTGATGTCGTTACATCGTTCAAATTAGTTTCAAATGGTCGCCCAGTAAGCACCCTGCTCTGAACATATAAAGAAAAAGTCTGATGTACCACACCCGATTTCTGCAGAAAGGTAAATTTTTCGGCTCGATTTTCTCCAGAATAAGTACATCTAAGTGAGTGCACCGTAACCGCGAACAAACACCTTGCATTAAGGGAAAATACTGGAGCCAAAAAACGAAAATTGAAACATTTGCTCCTTTTCTCTCGAAACAACGAGACACTATGTCGACAATTCGTCAATACTCGTCTGTAGGCTCCTTCGCATGGTTCTCTAAAACAGCAGATTACACATGAGGAATTTGCAAAAAACACTGAGTCTACCCTATATGTATCGAATACGTTAAGGTGGTGTCATTACATCGTTCATTTGAGTTTCAAATGTTCGGCCAGGATGGGATGCAAACATAGTATATAATATAATTTATGTTTGAATTGAGATTTACACCAAAGTTTCCCACAACGAGAAAAATGTTGCCAATACGCCAATATCCGTCAGAAGGCTCCCTTGCATGGTTCTCTCAGACAGCAGGAAAATGACACCAACACCGAGTCTACACTATATATATCGAATACGTTAAGGTGATGTCGTTACATCGTTCAAATGAGTTTCAAATGGTCGCCCAATAAGCACCCTGCTCTGAACATATAAAGAACACTTAGTAAGCCAACCAGAGGCTTAGGGCCCTCGCAGGAATATCCTTCCTAAAAAAATTCTTTTAATAAAGCACAGTACTTCAGCTTTGCAGCTTACATGGGCATACCTCATTAATTGCAATTCATCCACTTTTCATGGTGTTGTATTCAGTGTATTTTGAACTTTGTATTTGAAGTCTTTAAATCTTTGCGCTGCATAAGATTTAATGAGGCATTAATGATTCAACAAATTTTACTCCATTAAACATTGGATGACTGAAGTTTTTACTCAGTCTAAGCATACTCCATTGTGAATTGTGTTAAGAACATTTATATTGCGACATGGAATTGATAAGCTCTTTATTTTGAGGATGGGATGCAAACATAGTGTATAATATAGTTAATGTTTGAATTGAGATTCCCACCAAAGTTTCCCACAACGAGAAAAATGTTGCCAATACGCCAATATCCGTCAGAAGGCTCCCTCGAATGGTTCTCTCAGACTGCAGGTTACCAGTGAGGAAAATGACAGCGACACCGAGTCTACCCTATATATATCTAATACGTTAAGGTGATGTCGTTACATCGTTCAAATTAGTATCAAATGGTCGCCCAATAAGCACCCTGCTCTGAACATATAAAGAAAAAGTCTGAGGTACCACACCCGATTTCTGCAGAAAGGTAAATTTTTCGGCTCGATTTTCTCCAGAATAAGCACATCTAAGTGAGGTGAGCACATGATCGCGAATGCACCGTAACCGCGAACAAACACCTTGCATTAAGGGAAAATATTGGAGCCAAAAAACGAAAATTGAAACATTTGCTCCTTTTCTCTCGAAACAACGAGACACTATGTCGACAATACTCGTCTGTAGGCTTCTTCGCATGGTTCTCTAAAACAGCAGATTACCCATGAGGAATGTGCAAAAAACACAGAGTCTACCCTATATGTATCGATTACGTTAAGGTCATGTCATTAAGTCGTTCATTTGAGTTTCAAATGTTCCGCCAGTAAGCACCCTGCTCAGAACATATAACGAAAAAGAGATATGTTCCACATCCGATATCTAAAGAAAGGTAAATTTTTCGGCTCGATTTCCTCCAGAATAAGCACATCTAAGTGAGGTGAGCACATGATCGCGACCGCACCGGAAACGAGAACTAGCACCTTGCATTGAGGGAAAAGACTGGAGCCAAAAAACAAAATAATGGGAAACATTTGCTCCTTTTCTCTGGCAACAACGAGACACTATGTCGACAATTCGTCAATACTCGTCTGTAGGCTCCTTTGCATGGTTCTCTAAAACAGCAGATTACCCATGAGGAATTTGCAAAAAACACCGAGTCTACCCTATATGTATCGAATACGTTAAGGTGATGTCATTACATCGTTCATTTGAGTTACAAATGTTCGGCCAGTAAGCACCCTGCTCAGAACATATAAAGAAAAAGTCTGATGTACCACACCCGATTTCTGCAGAAAGGTAAATTTTTCGGCTCGATTTTCTCCAGAATAAGCACATCTAAGTGAGGTGAGCACATGATCGCGAATGCACTGTAACCGAGAACAAACACCTTGCATTAAGGGAAAATACTGGAGCCAAAAAACGAAAATTGAAACATTTGCTCCTTTCCTCTCGAAACAACGAGACACTATGTCGACAATTCGTCAATACTCGTCTGTAGGCTCCTTCGCATGGTTCTCTAAAACAGCAGATTACCCATGAGGAATGTGCAAAAAACACCGAGTCTACCCTATATGTATCGATTACGTTAAGGTCATGTCATTAAATCGTTCATTTGAGTTTCAAATGTTCGGCCAGTAAGCACCCTGCTCAGAACATATAACGAAAAAGTGTGATGTACCACATCCGATTTCTGGAGAAAGGTAAATTTTTCGGCTCGATTTCCTCCAGAATAAGCACATCTAAGTGAGTGCACCGTAACCGCGAACAAACACCTTGCATTTAGGGAAAATACTGGAGCCAAAAAACGAAAATTGAAACATTTGCTCCTTTTCTCTGGCAACAACGAGACACTATGTCGACAATTCGTCAATACTCGTCTGTAGGCTCCTTCGCATGGTTCTCTAAAACAGCAGATTACACATGAGGAATTTGCAAAAACACCGAGTCTACCCTATATGTATCGAATACGTTAAGGTGATGTCATTACATCGTTCATTTGAGTTACAAATGTTCGGCCAGGATGGGATGCAAACATAGTGTATAATATAATTTATGTTTGAATTGAGATTTACACCAAAGTTTCCCACAACGAGACAAATGTTGCCAATACGCCAATATCCGTCAGAAGGCTCCCTTGCATGGTTCTCTCAGACAGCAGGTTACCCGTGCGAAAAATGACACCAACACCGAGTCTACCCTATATATATCGAATACGTTAAGGTGATGTCGTTACATCGTTCAAATTAGTTTCAAATGGTCCGTCAGAAGGCTCTTTCGCATGGTTCTCTCAGACAGCAGGTTACCCGTGCGGAAAATGACACCAACACCGAGTCTACCCTATATATATCTAATACGTTAAGGTGATGTCGTTACATCGTTCAAATTAGTTTCAAATGGTCGCCCAGTAAGCACCCTGCTCTGAACATATAAAGAAAAAGTCTGATGTACCACACCCGATTTCTGCAGAAAGGTAAATTTTTCGGCTCGATTTTCTCCAGAATAAGCACATCTAAGTGAGTGCACCGTAACCGCGAACAAACACCTTGCATTAAGGGAAAATACTGGAGCCAAAAAACGAAAATTGAAACATTTGCTCCTTTTCTCTCGAAACAACGAGACACTATGTCGACAATTCGTCAATACTCGTCTGTAGGCTCCTTCGCATGGTTCTCTAAAACAGCAGATTACACATGAGGAATCTGCAAAAAACACCGAGTCTACCCTATATGTATCGAATACGTTAAGGTGATGTCATTACATCGTTCATTTGAGTTACAAATGTTCGGCCAGTAAGCACCCTGCTCAGAACATATAAAGAAAAAGTCTGATGTACCACACCCGATTTCTGCAGAAAGGTAAATTTTTCGGCTCGATTTTCTCCAGAATAAGCACATCTAAGTGAGGTGAGCACACGATCGCGAATGCACCGTAACCGAGAACAAACACCTTGCATTAAGGGAAAATACTGGAGCCAAAAAACGAAAATTGAAACATTTGCTCCTTTCCTCTCGAAACAACGAGACACTATGTCGACAATTCGTCAATACTCGTCTGTAGGCTCCTTCGCATGGTTCTCTAAAACAGCAGATTACCCATGAGGAATGTGCAAAAAACACCGAGTCTACCCTATATGTATCGATTACGTTAAGGTCATGTCATTAAATCGTTCATTTGAGTTTCAAATGTTCGGCCAGTAAGCACCCTGCTCAGAACATATAACGAAAAAGTGTGATGTACCACATCCGATTTCTGGAGAAAGGTAAATTTTTCGGCTCGATTTCCTCCAGAATAAGCACATCTAAGTGAGTGCACCGTAACCGCGAACAAACACCTTGCATTAAGGGAAAATACTGGAGCCAAAAAACGAAAATTGAAACATTTGCTCCTTTTCTCTCGAAACAACGAGACACTATGTCGACAATTCGTCAATACTCGTCTGTAGGCTCCTTCGCATGGTTCTCTAAAACAGCAGATTACACATGAGGAATTTGCAAAAAAACACTGAGTCTACCCTATATGTATCGAATACGTTAAGGTGGTGTCATTACATCGTTCATTTGAGTTTCAAATGTTCGGCCAGGATGGGATGCAAACATAGTATATAATATAATTTATGTTTGAATTGAGATTTACACCAAAGTTTCCCACAACGAGAAAAATGTTGCCAATACGCCAATATCCGTCAGAAGGCTCCCTTGCATGGTTCTCTCAGACAGCAGGAAAATGACACCAACACCGAGTCTACACTATATATATCGAATACGTTAAGGTGATGTCGTTACATCGTTCAAATGAGTTTCAAATGGTCGCCCAATAAGCACCCTGCTCTGAACATATAAAGAACACTTAGTAAGCCAACCAGAGGCTTAGGGCCCTCGCAGGAATATCCTTCCTAAAAAAATTCTTTTAATAAAG
Organism: Procambarus clarkii; assembly: GCF_040958095.1. NCBI lineage: Eukaryota > Metazoa > Arthropoda > Malacostraca > Decapoda > Cambaridae > Procambarus > Procambarus clarkii. The sequence goes on from NC_091200.1 coordinate 23,666,057, forward strand.
CACAGTATTTCAGCTTTGCAGCTTACATGGGCATACCTCATTAATTGCAATTCATCCACTTTTCATGGTGTTGTATTCAGTGTATTTTGAACTTTGTATTTGAAGTCTTTAAATCTTTGCGCTGCATAAGATTTAATGAGGCATTAATGATTCAACAAATTTTACTCCATTAAACATTGGATGACTGAAGTTTTTACTCAGTCTAAGCATACTCCATTGTGAATTGTGTTAAGAACATTTATATTGCGACATGGAATTGATAAGCTCTTTATTTTGAGGATGGGATGCAAACATAGTGTATAATATAGTTAATGTTTGAATTGAGATTCCCACCAAAGTATCCCACAACGAGAAAAATGTTGCCAATACGCCAATATCCGTCAGAAGGCTCCCTCGAATGGTTCTCTCAGACTGCAGGTTACCAGTGAGGAAAATGACAGCGACACCGAGTCTACCCTATATATATCTAATACGTTAAGGTGATGTCGTTACATCGTTCAAATTAGTATCAAATGGTCGCCCAATAAGCACCCTGCTCTGAACATATAAAGAAAAAGTCTGAGGTACCACACCCGATTTCTGCAGAAAGGTAAATTTTTCGGCTCGATTTTCTCCAGAATAAGCACATCTAAGTGAGGTGAGCACATGATCGCGAATGCACCGTAACCGCGAACAAACACCTTGCATTAAGGGAAAATATTGGAGCCAAAAAACGAAAATTGAAACATTTGCTCCTTTTCTCTCGAAACAACGAGACACTATGTCGACAATACTCGTCTGTAGGCTTCTTCGCATGGTTCTCTAAAACAGCAGATTACCCATGAGGAATGTGCAAAAAACACAGAGTCTACCCTATATGTATCGATTACGTTAAGGTCATGTCATTAAGTCGTTCATTTGAGTTTCAAATGTTCCGCCAGTAAGCACCCTGCTCAGAACATATAACGAAAAAAGAGATATGTTCCACATCCGATATCTAAAGAAAGGTAAATTTTTCGGCTCGATTTCCTCCAGAATAAGCACATCTAAGTGAGGTGAGCACATGATCGCGACCGCACCGGAAACGAGAACTAGCACCTTGCATTGAGGGAAAAGACTGGAGCCAAAAAACAAAATAATGGGAAACATTTGCTCCTTTTCTCTGGCAACAACGAGACACTATGTCGACAATTCGTCAATACTCGTCTGTAGGCTCCTTTGCATGGTTCTCTAAAACAGCAGATTACCCATGAGGAATTTGCAAAAAACACCGAGTCTACCCTATATGTATCGAATACGTTAAGGTGATGTCATTACATCGTTCATTTGAGTTACAAATGTTCGGCCAGTAAGCACCCTGCTCAGAACATATAAAGAAAAAGTCTGATGTACCACACCCGATTTCTGCAGAAGGTAAATTTTTCGGCTCGATTTTCTCCAGAATAAGCACATCTAAGTGAGGTGAGCACATGATCGCGAATGCACTGTAACCGAGAACAAACACCTTGCATTAAGGGAAAATACTGGAGCCAAAAACGAAAATTGAAACATTTGCTCCTTTCCTCTCGAAACAACGAGACACTATGTCGACAATTCGTCAATACTCGTCTGTAGGCTCCTTCGCATGGTTCTCTAAAACAGCAGATTACCCATGAGGAATGTGCAAAAAACACCGAGTCTACCCTATATGTATCGATTACGTTAAGGTCATGTCATTAAATCGTTCATTTGAGTTTCAAATGTTCGGCCAGTAAGCACCCTGCTCAGAACATATAACGAAAAAGTGTGATGTACCACATCCGATTTCTGGAGAAGGTAAATTTTTCGGCTCGATTTCCTCCAGAATAAGCACATCTAAGTGAGTGCACCGTAACCGCGAACAAACACCTTGCATTTAGGGAAAATACTGGAGCCAAAAAACGAAAATTGAAACATTTGCTCCTTTTCTCTGGCAACAACGAGACACTATGTCGACAATTCGTCAATACTCGTCTGTAGGCTCCTTCGCATGGTTCTCTAAAACAGCAGATTACACATGAGGAATTTGCAAAAAACACCGAGTCTACCCTATATGTATCGAATACGTTAAGGTGATGTCATTACATCGTTCATTTGAGTTACAAATGTTCGGCCAGGATGGGATGCAAACATAGTGTATAATATAATTTATGTTTGAATTGAGATTTACACCAAAGTTTCCCACAACGAGACAAATGTTGCCAATACGCCAATATCCGTCAGAAGGCTCCCTTGCATGGTTCTCTCAGGACAGCAGGTTACCCGTGCGAAAAATGACACCAACACCGAGTCTACCCTATATATATCGAATACGTTAAGGTGATGTCGTTACATCGTTCAAATTAGTTTCAAATGGTCCGTCAGAAGGCTCTTTCGCATGGTTCTCTCAGACAGCAGGTTACCCGTGCGGAAAATGACACCAACACCGAGTCTACCCTATATATATCTAATACGTTAGGTGATGTCGTTACATCGTTCAAATTAGTTTCAAATGGTCGCCCAGTAAGCACCCTGCTCTGAACATATAAAGAAAAGTCTGATGTACCACACCCGATTTCTGCAGAAAGGTAAATTTTTCGGCTCGATTTTCTCCAGAATAAGCACATCTAAGTGAGTGCACCGTAACCGCGAACAAACACCTTGCATTAAGGGAAAATACTGGAGCCAAAAAACGAAATTGAAACATTTGCTCCTTTTCTCTCGAACAACGAGACACTATGTCGACAATTCGTCAATACTCGTCTGTAGGCTCCTTCGCATGGTTCTCTAAAACAGCAGATTACACATGAGGAATCTGCAAAAAACACCGAGTCTACCCTATATGTATCGAATACGTTAAGGTGATGTCATTACATCGTTCATTTGAGTTACAAATGTTCGGCCAGTAAGCACCCTGCTCAGAACATATAAAGAAAAAGTCTGATGTACCACACCCGATTTCTGCAGAAAGGTAAATTTTTCGGCTCGATTTTCTCCAGAATAAGCACATCTAAGTGAGGTGAGCACACGATCGCGAATGCACCGTAACCGAGAACAAACACCTTGCATTAAGGGAAAATACTGGAGCCAAAAAACGAAAATTGAAACATTTGCTCCTTTCCTCTCGAAACAACGAGACACTATGTCGACAATTCGTCAATACTCGTCTGTAGGCTCCTTCGCATGGTTCTCTAAAACAGCAGATTACCCATGAGGAATGAGCAAAAAACACCGAGTCTACCCTATATGTATCGATTACGTTAAGGTCATGTCATTAAATCGTTCATTTGAGTTTCAAATGTTCGGCCAGTAAGCACCCTGCTCAGAACATATAACGAAAAAGTGTGATGTACCACATCCGATTTCTGGAGAAAGGTAAATTTTTCGGCTCGATTTCCTCCAGAATAAGCACATCTAAGTGAGTGCACCGTAACCGCGAACAAACACCTTGCATTTAGGGAAAATTCTGGAGCCAAAAAACGAAAATTGAAACATTTGCTCCTTTTCTCTGGCAACAACGAGACATTATGTCGACAATTCGTCAATACTCGTCTGTAGGCTCCTTCGCATGGTTCTCTAAAACAGCAGATTACACATGAGGAATTTGCAAAAAACACCGAGTCTACCCTATATGTATCGAATACGTTAAGGTGATGTCATTACATCGTTCATTTGAGTTACAAATGTTCGGCCAGGATGGGATGCAAACATAGTATATAATATAATTTATGTTTGAATTGAGATTTACACCAAAGTTTCCCACAACGAGAAAAATGTTGCCAATACGCCAATATCCGTCAGAAGGCTCCCTTGCATGGTTCTCTCAGACAGCAGGTTACCCGTGCGAAAAATGACACCAACACCGAGTCTACCC
>NC_091200.1:23670406-23742906 GCF_040958095.1 Procambarus clarkii
AGTGTCGTGGTGTATAGTGTCGCGGAGTATAGTGTCGTGGTGTATAGTGTCGTGGTGAATAGTGTCGCGGAGTATAGTGTCGTGGTGTATAGTGTCGTGGAGTATAGTGAAGTGGTGTATAGTGTCGCGGAGTATAGTGTCGTGGTGTATAGTGTCGCGGAGTATAGTGTCGTGGTGTATAGTGTCGTGGAGTATAGTGAAGTGGTGTATAGTGTCGCGGAGTATAGTGTCGTGGTGTATATTGTCGTGGAGTATAGTGTCGTGGTGTATAGTGTCGTAGAGTATAGTGTCGTGGTGTGTAGTGTCGCGGAGTATAGTGTCGTGGTGTATAGTGTCGTGGTGTATAGTGTCGTAGAGTATAGTGTCGTGGTGTATAGTGTCGCGGAGTATAGTGTCGTGGTGTATAGTGTCGTGGAGTATAGTGTCGTGGTGTATAGTGTCGCGGAGTATAGTGTCGTGGTGTATAGTGTCGTGGAGTATAGTGTCGTGGTGTATAGTGTCGCAGAGTATAGTGTCGTGGAGTATAGTGTCGTTGAGTATAGTGTCGTGGAGTATAGTGTCGTGGTGTATAGTGTCGGGGTGTATAGTATCGCGGAGTATAGTGTCGTGGTGTATAGTGTCGTGGAGTATAGTGAAGTGGTGTATAGTGTCGCGGAGTATAGTGTCGTGGTGTATAGTGTCGCGGAGTATAGTGTCGTGGTGTATAGTGTCGTGGAGTATAGTGTCGTGGTGCAGAGTGTCGCGGAGAATAGTGAAGTGGTGTATAGTGTCGTGGTGTGTAGTGTCGTGGAGTATAGTGTCGTGGTGTACAGTGTCGCGGAGTTTAGTGTCGTGGTGTATAGTGTCGCGGAGTATAGTGTCGTGGAGTATAGTGTCGTGGAGTATAGTGTCGTGGAGTATAGTGTCGTGGAGTATAGTGAAGTGGTGTATAGTGTCGCGGAGTATAGTGTCGTGGTGTATAGTGTCGTGGTGTATAGTGTCGCGGAGTATAGTGTCGTGGTGTATAGTGTCGTGGAGTATAGTGAAGTGGTGTATAGTTTCGCGAAGTATAGTGTCGTGGTGTATAGTGTCGCGAAGTATAGTGTCGTGGTGTATAGTGTCGTGGAGTATAGTGTCGTGGTGTATAGTGTCGCGGAGTATAGTGAAGTGGTGTATAGTGTCGTGGAGTATAGTGTCGTGGTGTATAGTGTCGCGGAGTAGAGTGTCGGGGTGTATAGTGTCGTGGAGTATAGTGTCGTGGTGTATAGTGTTGTGGAGTATAGTGTCGTGGTGTATAGTGTCGCGGAGTATAGTGTCGCGGAGTATAGTGTCGTGGTGTATAGTGTCGTGGAGTATAGTGTCGCGGATTATAGTGTCGTAGTGTATAGTGTAGCAGAGTATAGTGTCGTGGTGTATAGTGTCGTGGTGTATAGTGTCGCGGAGTATAGTGTCGTGGTGTATAGTGTCGTGGAGTATCGTGAAGTGGTGTATAGTGTCGCGGAGTATAGTGTCGTGGTGTATAGTGTCGCAGAGTATAGCGTCGTGGAGTATAGTGTCGTGGAGTATAGTGTCGTGGAGTATAGTGTCGTGGAGTATAGTGAAGTGGTGTATAGTGTCGCGGAGTATAGTGTCGTGGTGTATAGTGTCGTGGTGTATAGTGTCGTGGTGTATAGTGTCGTGGTGTATAGTGTCGCGGAGTATAGTGTCGTGGTGTATAGTGTCGTGGTGTATAGTGTCGCGGAGTATAGTGCCGTGGAGTATAGTGTCGTGGAGTATAGTGTCGTGGAGTATAGTGTCGTGGAGTATAATGAAGTGGTGTATAGTGTCGCGGAGTATAGTGTCGTGGTGTATAGTGTCGTGGTGTATAGTGTCGTGGTGTATAGTGTCGTGGAGTATAGTGTCGTGGTGTATAGTGTCGCGGAGTATAGTGTCGTGGTGTATAGTGTCGCGGAGTATAGTGTCGTGGAGTATAGTGTCGTGAAGTATAGTGTCGTGGTGTATAGTGTTGCGGAGTATAGTGTCGTGGAGTATAGTGTCGCGGAGTATAGTGTCGTGGAGTATAGTGTCGTGGAGTATAGTGAAGTGGTGTATAGTGTCGCGGAGTATAGTGTCGTGGTGTATAGTGTCGCGGAGTATAGTGTCGTGGTGTATAGTGTCGTGGTGTATAGTGTCGCGGAGTATAGTGTCGTGGTGTATAGTGTCGTGGAGTATAGTGAAGTGGTGTATAGTGTCGCGGAGTATAGTGTCGTGGTGTATAGTGTCGTGGTGTATAGTGTCGTGGAGTATAGTGTCGTGGTGTATAGTGTCGCGGAGTATAGTGTCGTGGTGTATAGTGTCGCGGAGTATAGTGTCGTGGAGTATAGTGTCGTGGAGTATAGTGTCGTGGAGTATAGTGAAGTGGTGTATAGTGTCGCGGAGAATAGTGTCGTGGTGTATAGTGTCGTGGTATATAGTGTCGTGGTGTATAGTGTCGTGGAGTATAGTGTCGTGGTGTATAGTGTCGCGGAGTATAGTGTCGTGGTGTATAGTGTCGTGGTGTATAGTGTCTCGGAGTACAGTGTCGTGGTGTATAGTGTCGTGGAGTATAGTGAAGTGGTGTATAGTGTCGCGTAGTATAGTGTCGTGGTGTATAGTGTCGCGGAGTATAGTGTCGTGGTGTATAGTGTCGTGGAGTATAGTGAAGTGGTGTATAGTGTCGCGGAGTATAGTGTCTCGGAGAACAGTGTCGTGGTGTATAGTGTCGTGGAGTATAGTGAAGTGGTGTATAGTGTCGCGTAGTATAGTGTCGTGGTGTATAGTGTCGCGGAGTATAGTGTCGTGGTGTATAGTGTCGTGGAGTATAGTGAAGTGGTGTATAGTGTCGCGGAGTATAGTGTCGTGGTGTATAGTGTCGCGGAGTATAGTGTCGTGGTGTATAGTGTCGTGGAGTATAGTGAAGTGGTGTATAGTGTCGCGGAGTATAGTGTCGTGGTGTATATTGTCGTGGAGTATAGTGTCGTGGTGTATAGTGTCGTAGAGTATAGTGTCGTGGTGTATAGTGTCGCGGAGTATAGTGTCGTGGTGTATAGTGTCGTGGTATATAGTGTCGTGGTGTATAGTGTCGTGGAGTATAGTGTCGTGGTGTATAGTGTCGCGGAGTATAGTGTCGTGGTGTATAGTGTCGTGGTGTATAGTGTCTCGGAGTACAGTGTCGTGGTGTATAGTGTCGTGGAGTATAGTGAAGTGGTGTATAGTGTCGTGTAGTATAGTGTCGTGGTGTATAGTGTCGCGGAGTATAGTGTCGTGGTGTATAGTGTCGTGGAGTATAGTGAAGTGGTGTATAGTGTCGCGGAGTATAGTGTCGTGGTGTATAGTGTCGCGGAGTATAGTGTCGTGGTGTATATAGTGTCGTGGAGTATAGTGAAGTGGTGTATAGTGTCGCGGAGTATAGTGTCGTGGTGTATATTGTCGTGTAGTATAGTGTCGTGGTGTATAGTGTCGTAGAGTATAGTGTCGTGGTGTGTAGTGTCGCGGAGTATAGTGTCGTGGTGTTTAGTGTCGTGGTGTATAGAGTCGCGGAGTATAGTGTCGTGGTGTATAGTGTCGTGGAGTATAGTGTCGTGGTGTATAGTGTCGCAGAGTATAGTGTCGTGGAGTATAGTGTCGTGGATTATAGTGTCGTGGAGTATAGTGTCGTGGTGTATAGTGTCGGGGTGTATAGTATCGCGGAGTATAGTGTCGTGGTGTATAGTGTCGTGGAGTATAGTGAAGTGGTGTATAGTGTCGCGGAGTATAGTGTCGTGGTGTATAGTGTCGCGGAGTATAGTGTCGTGGTGTATAGTGTCGTGGAGTATAGTGTCGTGGTGCAGAGTGTCGCGGAGAATAGTGAAGTGGTGTATAGTGTCGTGGTGTGTAGTGTCGTGGAGTATAGTGTCGTGGTGTACAGTGTCGCGGAGTTTAGTGTCGTGGTGTATAGTGTCGCGGAGTATAGTGTCGTGGAGTATAGTGTCGTGGAGTATAGTGTCGTGGAGTATAGTGTCGTGGAGTATAGTGAAGTGGTGTATAGTGTCGCGGAGTATAGTGTCGTGGTGTATAGTGTCGTGGTGTATAGTGTCGCGGAGTATAGTGTCGTGGTGTATAGTGTCGTGGAGTATAGTGAAGTGGTGTATAGTTTCGCGAAGTATAGTGTCGTGGTGTATAGTGTTGCGAAGTATAGTGTCGTGGTGTATAGTGTCGTGGAGTATAGTGTCGTGGTGTATAGTGTCGCGGAGTATAGTGAAGTGGTGTATAGTGTCGTGGAGTATAGTGTCGTGGTGTATAGTGTCGCGGAGTAGAGTGTCGGGGTGTATAGTGTCGTGGAGTATAGTGTCGTGGTGTATAGTGTTGTGGAGTATAGTGTCGTGGTGTATAGTGTCGCGGAGTATAGTGTCGCGGAGTATAGTGTCGTGGTGTATAGTGTCGTGGAGTATAGTGTCGCGGATTATAGTGTCGTAGTGTATAGTGTAGCAGAGTATAGTGTCGTGGTGTATAGTGTCGTGGTGTATAGTGTCGCGGAGTATAGTGTCGTGGTGTATAGTGTCGTGGAGTATAGTGAAGTGGTGTATAGTGTCGCGGAGTATAGTGTCGTGGTGTATAGTGTCGCAGAGTATAGCGTCGTGGAGTATAGTGTCGTGGAGTATAGTGTCGTGGAGTATAGTGTCGTGGAGTATAGTGAAGTGGTGTATAGTGTCGCGGAGTATAGTGTCGTGGTGTATAGTGTCGTGGTGTATAGTGTCGTGGTGTATAGTGTCGTGGTGTATAGTGTCGCGGAGTAGAGTGTCGGGGTGTATAGTGTCGTGGAGTATAGTGAAGTGGTGTATAGTGTCGTGGAGTATAGTGTCGTGGTGTATAGTGTCGCGGAGTAGAGTGTCGGGGTGTATAGTGTCGTGGAGTATAGTGTCGTGGTGTATAGTGTTGTGGAGTATAGTGTCGTGGTGTATAGTGTCGCGGAGTATAGTGTCGCGGAGTATAGTGTCGTGGTGTATAGTGTCGTGGAGTATAGTGTCGCGGATTATAGTGTCGTAGTGTATAGTGTAGCAGAGTATAGTGTCGTGGTGTATAGTGTCGTGGTGTATAGTGTCGCGGAGTATAGTGTCGTGGTGTATAGTGTCGTGGAGTATAGTGAAGTGGTGTATAGTGTCGCGGAGTATAGTGTCGTGGTGTATAGTGTCGCAGAGTATAGCGTCGTGGAGTATAGTGTCGTGGAGTATAGTGTCGTGGAGTATAGTGTCGTGGAGTATAGTGAAGTGGTGTATAGTGTCGCGGAGTATAGTGTCGTGGTGTATAGTGTCGTGGTGTATAGTGTCGTGGTGTATAGTGTCGTGGTGTATAGTGTCGCGGAGTATAGTGTCGTGGTGTATAGTGTCGTGGTGTATAGTGTCGCGGAGTATAGTGCCGTGGAGTATAGTGTCGTGGAGTATAGTGTCGTGGAGTATAGTGTCGTGGAGTATAATGAAGTGGTGTATAGTGTCGCGGAGTATAGTGTCGTGGTGTATAGTGTCGTGGTGTATAGTTTCGTGGTGTATAGTGTCGTGGAGTATAGTGTCGTGGTGTATAGTGTCGCGGAGTATAGTGTCGTGGTGTATAGTGTCGCGGAGTATAGTGTCGTGGAGTATAGTGTCGTGAAGTATAGTGTCGTGGTGTATAGTGTTGCGGAGTATAGTGTCGTGGAGTATAGTGTCGCGGAGTATAGTGTCGTGGAGTATAGTGTCGTGGAGTATAGTGAAGTGGTGTATAGTGTCGCGGAGTATAGTGTCGTGGTGTATAGTGTCGCGGAGTATAGTGTCGTGGTATATAGTGTCGTGGTGTATAGTGTCGCGGAGGATAGTGTCGTGGTGTATAGTGTCGTGGAGTATAGTGAAGTGGTGTATAGTGTCGCGGAGTATAGTGTCGTGGTGTATAGTGTCGTGGTGTATAGTGTCGTGGAGTATAGTGTCGTGGTGTATAGTGTCGCGGAGTATAGTGTCGTGGTGTATAGTGTCGCGGAGTATAGTGTCGTGGAGTATAGTGTCGTGGAGTATAGTGTCGTGGAGTATAGTGAAGTGGTGTATAGTGTCGCGGAGAATAGTGTCGTGGTGTATAGTGTCGTGGTATAAAGTGTCGTGGTGTATAGTGTCGTGGAGTATAGTGTCGTGGTGTATAGTGTCGCGGAGTATAGTGTCGTGGTGTATAGTGTCGTGGTGTATAGTGTCTCGGAGTACAGTGTCGTGGTGTATAGTGTCGTGGAGTATAGTGAAGTGGTGTATAGTGTCGCGTAGTATAGTGTCGTGGTGTATAGTGTCGCGGAGTATAGTGTCGTGGTGTATAGTGTCGTGGAGTATAGTGAAGTGGTGTATAGTGTCGCGGAGTATAGTGTCTCGGAGTACAGTGTCGTGGTGTATAGTGTCGTGGAGTATAGTGAAGTGGTGTATAGTGTCGCGTAGTATAGTGTCGTGGTGTATAGTGTCGCGGAGTATAGTGTCGTGGTGTATAGTGTCGTGGAGTATAGTGAAGTGGTGTATAGTGTCGCGGAGTATAGTGTTGTGGTGTATAGTGTCGCGGAGTATAGTGTCGTGGTGTATAGTGTCGTGGAGTATAGTGAAGTGGTGTATAGTGTCGCGGAGTATAGTGTCGTGGTGTATATTGTCGTGGAGTATAGTGTCGTGGTGTATAGTGTCGTAGAGTATAGTGTCGTGGTGTATAGTGTCGCGGAGTATAGTGTCGTGGTGTATAGTGTCGTGGTATATAGTGTCGTGGTGTATAGTGTCGTGGAGTATAGTGTCGTGGTGTATAGTGTCGCGGAGTATAGTGTCGTGGTGTATAGTGTCGTGGTGTATAGTGTCTCGGAGTACAGTGTCGTGGTGTATAGTGTCGTGGAGTATAGTGAAGTGGTGTATAGTGTCGCGTAGTATAGTGTCGTGGTGTATAGTGTCGCGGAGTATAGTGTCGTGGTGTATAGTGTCGTGGAGTATAGTGAAGTGGTGTATAGTGTCGCGGAGTATAGTGTCGTGGTGTATAGTGTCGCGGAGTATAGTGTCGTGGTGTATAGTGTCGTGGAGTATAGTGAAGTGGTGTATAGTGTCGCGGAGTATAGTGTCGTGGTGTATATTGTCGTGGAGTATAGTGTCGTGGTGTATAGTGTCGTAGAGTATAGTGTCGTGGTGTGTAGTGTCGCGGAGTATAGTGTCGTGGTGTTTAGTGTCGTGGTGTATAGTGTCGCGGAGTATAGTGTCGTGGTGTATAGTGTCGTGGAGTATAGTGTCGTGGTGTATAGTGTCGCAGAGTATAGTGTCGTGGAGTATAGTGTCGTGGAGTATAGTGTCGTGGAGTATAGTGTCGTGGTGTATAGTGTCGGGGTGTATAGTATCGCGGAGTATAGTGTCGTGGTGTATAGTGTCGTGGAGTATAGTGAAGTGGTGTATGGTGTCGCGGAGTATAGTGTCGTGGTGTATAGTGTCGCGGAGTATAGTGTCGTGGTGTATAGTGTCGTGGAGTTTAGTGTCGTGGTGCAGAGTGTCGCGGAGTATAGTGAAGTGGTGTATAGTGTCGTGGTGTGTAGTGTCGTGGAGTATAGTGTCGTGGTGTACAGTGTCGCGGAGTTTAGTGTCGTGGTGTATAGTGTCGCGGAGTATAGTGTCGTGGTGTATAGTGTCGTGGAGTATAGTGAAGTGGTGTATAGTGTCGCGGAGTATAGTGTCGTGGTGTATAGTGTCGCGGAGTATAGTGTCGTGGTGTATAGTGTCGTGGAGTATAGTGAAGTGGTGTATAGTGTCGCGGAGTATAGTGTCGTGGTGTATATTGTCGTGGAGTATAGTGTCGTGGTGTATAGTGTCGTAGAGTATAGTGTCGTGGTGTATAGTGTCGCGGAGTATAGTGTCGTGGTGTATAGTGTCGTGGTATATAGTGTCGTGGTGTATAGTGTCGTGGAGTATAGTGTCGTGGTGTATAGTGTCGCGGAGTATAGTGTCGTGGTGTATAGTGTCGTGGTGTATAGTGTCTCGGAGTACAGTGTCGTGGTGTATAGTGTCGTGGAGTATAGTGAAGTGGTGTATAGTGTCGCGTAGTATAGTGTCGTGGTGTATAGTGTCGCGGAGTATAGTGTCGTGGTGTATAGTGTCGTGGAGTATAGTGAAGTGGTGTATAGTGTCGCGGAGTATAGTGTCGTGGTGTATAGTGTCGCGGAGTATAGTGTCGTGGTGTATAGTGTCGTGGAGTATAGTGAAGTGGTGTATAGTGTCGCGGAGTATAGTGTCGTGGTGTATATTGTCGTGGAGTATAGTGTCGTGGTGTATAGTGTCGTAGAGTATAGTGTCGTGGTGTGTAGTGTCGCGGAGTATAGTGTCGTGGTGTTTAGTGTCGTGGTGTATAGTGTCGCGGAGTATAGTGTCGTGGTGTATAGTGTCGTGGAGTATAGTGTCGTGGTGTATAGTGTCGCAGAGTATAGTGTCGTGGAGTATAGTGTCGTGGAGTATAGTGTCGTGGAGTATAGTGTCGTGGTGTATAGTGTCGGGGTGTATAGTATCGCGGAGTATAGTGTCGTGGTGTATAGTGTCGTGGAGTATAGTGAAGTGGTGTATGGTGTCGCGGAGTATAGTGTCGTGGTGTATAGTGTCGCGGAGTATAGTGTCGTGGTGTATAGTGTCGTGGAGTTTAGTGTCGTGGTGCAGAGTGTCGCGGAGTATAGTGAAGTGGTGTATAGTGTCGTGGTGTGTAGTGTCGTGGAGTATAGTGTCGTGGTGTACAGTGTCGCGGAGTTTAGTGTCGTGGTGTATAGTGTCGCGGAGTATAGTGTCGTGGAGTATAGTGTCGTGGAGTATAGTGTCGTGGAGTATAGTGTCGTGGAGTATAGTGAAGTGGTGTATAGTGTCGCGAAGTATAGTGTCGTGGTGTATAGTGTCGTGGTGTATAGTGTCGCGGAGTATAGTGTCGTGGTGTATAGTGTCGTGGAGTATAGTGTCGTGGTGTATAGTGTCGCGGAGTATAGTGTCGTGGTGTATAGTGTCGTGGTGTATAGTGTCGTGGTGTATAGTGTCGCGGAGTATAGTGAAGTGGTGTATAGTGTCGTGGAGTATAGTGAAGTGGTGTATAGTGTCGCTGAGTATAGTGTCGTGGTGTATAGTGTCGCGGAGTATAGTGTCGTGGTGTATAGTGTCGTGGAGTATAGTGTCGTGGTGTATAGTGTCGCGGAGTATAGTGTCGTGGTGTATAGTGTCGTGGTGTGTAGTGTCGTGGAGTATAGTGAAGTGGTGTATAGTGTCGCGGAGTGTAGTGTCGTGGTGTATAGTGTCGCGGAGTATAGTGTCGTGGTGTATAGTGTCGTGGAGTATAGTGTCGTGGTGTATAGTGTCGCGGAGTATAGATAAGTGGTGTATAGTGTCGTGGTGTATAGTGTCGCGGAGTATAGTGTCGTGGTGTATAGTGTCGTGGAGTATAGTGAAGTGGTGTATAGTGTCGCGAAGTATAGTGTCGTGGTGTATAGTGTCGCGGAGTATAGTGTTGTGGTGTATAGTGTCGTGGAGTATAGTGTCGTGGTGAATAGTGTCGCGGAGTATAGTGAAGTGGTGTATAGTGTCGTGGAGTATAGTGTCGTGGTGTATAGTGTCGCGGAGTATAGTGTCGTGGTGTATAGTGTCGTGGAGTATAGTGTCGTGGTGTATAGTGTCGCGGAGTATAGTGAAGTGGTGTATAGTGTCGTGGAGTATAGTGTCGTGGTGTATAGTGTCGCGGAGTATAGTGAAGTGAGTAGTAGGGTGTAAGTGCCACAGGCAACTTTTTTTTGGGGGGGAGCGGACCCCTGTGGACTGTAAGCGCCACAGGCAACTTTTTTTTTTTTCTGGAAATTCGTGTGTAGCGCTTTAGGGTTTTCAGGTAAATTTGGGGAGTCACAGATTTGGAATTAGGGAATTCTTATAATGAAAAATAATGTCATACGAGTTTGTTAAAGTTCTTATGAGAAAAATAATTTCCGATACATAGAAGTTTGTTAAGGGCTTATGGGACAAATTCAAGTAACGTATGTAGCTCTTTAGGGTTTCCATGAGAACTCTACGGACATATTTTACATGTTTTCAACTTACAAAATCCGTCTGTGTAAGCCATAGTTTGCATGCAAATTTAGAAATTCGTGTTTGTGAGCCAGGGTTTTCAGGGTTTCGTACATCACACCCCCCTCCCTCCCTCCCCCCCTTACCTCCCAATCTTTCGCGTCACTTTTATTTACCTTACGCCCGGCCCGCCAGGTCATCTCTTAATCTTATCTTATCTTCTCCATAATATCTGGACCGTCCCTCCTCTCTCTCTCTCCTCTTCATATTATTCCCTCTTCCTATTTTCTGACATACTAATATTTTATTCCTTTTTCATTAACCAGTCAGTTTTATACAAATCAACCGAAGCATCTCAATGAAACCTTTAATACTGAAACTGCCTCAGAGACTATCTAAGCTGGCCCCAGCTACCTGCCCCAGGCTATCTGCCCCAGGCTATCTGCCCGAGGCAATCATCACCTGATTACCTGCCCAGACATCTACCAGTCATTGTCGGCGTTCGCCACCGTAATAATTTATATATATATATATATATATATATATATATATATATATATATATATATATATATATATATATATACATTAAGCGTTAATAAAACTTATTTATTTATTTAGTCATCTAATTCGTAGTTTACACAATTTATAATAAACTATTCAGTTATCCCGAAGTTCTAAGAAGCTCGCTCCTCAATCCGCCTGTATAATAACAGTTTCAGATAGCGTTTACGCATGTAGCCGCTACCTCCGTCCCTATCTCACAAGGCGGAGGGTCATCTCCGTAATCATACATTATCTAGCGTAGCCTCAACACCTGTTCATACCTCTCACCCGCTCCGCATCTCACTCCTGCATCACCTACACCGACCCCCACCGAACACCGCTGCTATCTTATCGTCACAATCTTATCTAGACCTGTCTCTCTCTACCTTACACCTTACTCTCCCTAATCATTATCATTAATATTGTTCTTTCTCAAATCCGTACAGCTATATGAACTTTGTAATACTAGTTCCATACATTAAACAAAACAGTTTTCTCAAATCAATCGGTTCAATTGTCAAACCTTAGCTCATGTCCTCGCATTACTTCCCTCGCACATCTTGTTTATTAACCCCATCATACCTGGTAAATAAGATCAAGACAGTTACTAAGCTCCAGCTCTCGTCGCCGCTTTAGTTCTCTCTCGTATCTTCGTTAATAACAGTCCAATTTCCCTGAAATTTTTACCCTCTGTATTTCAGACACCGTAAATAAAAACCAGTTCAGTTATCAAGTTTCAACTCTTGTGCCCCAGCTTAGTTCATTTGTACAAGTTCATTATTTCCAACTAAATCACCCTGAGATTTAAGATCACCGTATTTCTAACGTAGTAAAATTAATCGGGGGCATTAACCAAGCTACATTTCCTCTGTCTTAGATCATCAGACATAATTATATCCGACCAAATTCCTCTCCTGCATATCTGCTTATCAGAATAATTACATTACCCTCCCCTCCCCAACGTACCCAAACCTTCAATAATCATATTTTCTCTATATTCAGCTATGTTCTTCACTTTTTGTCTACGTTTTCTGTGTTCATTCCATGTTCTACAAATGTTCACAGCATTCTCAGTTCAAATTTTTTCTGCCATTTTTCCCCGTATGTTCACTATGTTCTTTGTCATATTTTCATGTGCATCATATGTTCTCTGTATAACTTTTTATACTCAATATTCATGTTCTCAATGTTCTTAGCTTGTTCTTCACATGTTCAGTGTTCATTCTTTGTATTCCCTATGTTCCTTATCATGTCTTCATATTCTCTATAAGTTCATATTCCCTGCTTGTTCACTCTATTCATCAACTTTTTCTTACATGTTTCTGTGTTCACCGTATGTTCACTGTGTTCATTCCCGTACTTAACCTCAATTTTTTTTTTTTATGTTCTTTGTTTTCTTCCATTCGCTAACTAGTTCTTTGTCAAATATTAGCATCAGCATTACAGTCCCCTCAACAATTTTAGTCACCAAGTTTTATTTTCAAAACTATATCAAAGTAATTCTCGTTGTCAACTTAATAGTTCTACCAGCCATGTTCTTAAACAAATCTACACTTTATTCAGTTCCAAATTTACAAAGACAAACCTTTCTTGCACTTTGTCATGTTTTCTTGTGCATCATATGTTCTCTGTATAACTTTTATACTCAATATTCATATTCTCAATGTTCTTAGCACATTCTTCACATTTTCCATGTTTTTCTGCATTCATTCTATGTTCTATAAATGTTCACAGCGTGCTCAGTTCAATTCTTTTCTACCGCTTTCCCCATATGTTCACTATGTTCTTTGTCATGTTTTCATGCACATCATATGTTCACTGTATAACTTTTTTACTCAATATTCATGTTCTCAATGTTCTTAGCCTGTTCTTCTCACGTTCAGTGTTCATTCTTTGTATTCCCCATGTTCCTTATCATGTCTTCATAATCTCTATAAGTTCATATTCCCTGCTTGTTCACTCTATTCATCAACTTTTCTTACATGTTTTCTGTGTTCTCCGTATGTTCACTGTGTTCATTCCCTTACTTAATCTCATTTTTTTTTATGTTCTTTGTTTCTTCCATTCACTAACTAGTTCTTTGTCAAATAATATTATACTGCATTACAGTTTCCTCAATAATTTTACTCACCAAGTTTTATTTGCAAAACTATGTCAAAGTAATTCTCATAGTCAACTTATTAGTTCTACCAACCCCCCGTTCGTAAACAAAATCTACACTTTATTCAGTTCCAAATTTACAAAGACAAACCTTTCTTGCAACTTCTTAACTAAAATGTTTCGCCAATCAACTAAAACATAGTCACTTTCATCATTTCTTAACTAAACTTATTCCCCAGTCATCAGAAAATAACCGTGTTCTTCATGTTTCATTGTCATTTCTTATCTAAAAATTATCCGCCAATCATCAGAAAAAGTCATGTTCATCATGTTTTGTCTTTTGCTCAACTAAAAGTATTCATCGGTCAACTAAAAATAGTCACTTCATCATATTTCCTTTTCATTTCTTAACTGAAATATCACTCCTCTCATCTGAAAATAGTCAGGATTAATCTCATTCAACACCGTTCTTAACTAAAACAGCCTTTCACTTAGCTAAAAATTGTCAAAGGAATCTTTTCAGCACAACTAACTTTATCCATCGTCAAGTAATTAAAAATAGTCTCGTTCATCATTTCGTAACAACCATTATGTTTTCGTCAAATAAGAAAATATAGTCACAGATATCTATCATCGTCATTCTTAACTGACATTTTATACTTTGTGGAGCACTAAAATAGCCACTTTCGTCATGTCTTGTCTTTTTCCATAACTAAAAGTATTCATCGGTCAACTAAAAAATAGTTACTTCATCATGTTTCCTTGTCATTTCTTAACTGAAATATCACTTCTCTCATTTTAAAATAGTCAGAAATAGCCTCGTTCAACACTGTTCTTAACTAAAGTAACCTTTCACTTCGCTAGAATAGTCATATTCATCGTTGTTCCTAACTAAATTATATGTCGTTAAGTAAGAAATATAGTCAAAGACACTCTTCGAGACATCAAGGACTTACTCAAAGACATCAAAGTTGCACTCAAAGACATCCTTTTCATTCATCAGAGAAACTTTCTAAGACGTCTTTGTTCATTAAAGTTAATCTCTTGTCCACAAAGTTATTCTGAGCTATCAAACTTGTTCTCAAAGACATCAAATGTTATTCACAGAGTCATCAAAGTTATTTTGTAACTCACTTTGTTCATAAAAGTTATTCTCAGAGACATCAAAAGTTAATCTCAAAGTCATCAAATGTTATTCTCTATGACATAAAATTTATTCTCAGAGACATCTAAAGATAATCTTGCTCATCAAAGTTTATCTCTAAGGCATAAAAGTTATTCTCAGAGGCATAAAAGTTATTCTCA
This sequence comes from Procambarus clarkii, assembly GCF_040958095.1. NCBI lineage: Eukaryota > Metazoa > Arthropoda > Malacostraca > Decapoda > Cambaridae > Procambarus > Procambarus clarkii. Next base: position 23,684,376 of record NC_091200.1, read on the forward strand.
GAGACATGAAAGTTAATCTCAGAGTTAACAAAGGTAATCTCTAACTCACTTTCGTTCAACATATTAATTCTCTAACTCCTCAAAGTTAATCTCTAAGACAACAAAGTCTTTCTCAGAGCTAACAAACTTGTTCTCAAAGTCATCAAAGTTATTCTAAGACATCATCTTTCATCAAAGATATTCTCTCTAAGCCATCAATGCTCTTCTCTAAGACATAAAAGTTAAAAAACAGTCATCAAAGTTACTCTTCAATACATCAAAGATACATTCAATTACTACTCTCGTTCTCAGAAGTCATTCTCAAACTCATCAAAGTTATTCTCAGAGTCACCTTTCGTTCTTCAGAGAAACTTTCCAAAACATCTTTGTTCAACAAACTTGTTTTCAAAGTCATCAAAAGTTATTCTCAGACATCTTCTTTCATCAAAGTTATTTTCAGAGACATCTAAAGTTATTCTCAGAGCTATCAAACTTGTTCTCAGAGACATCAAATGTTATTCTCGAAGTCATCAAAGATATTTTCAGAGACATCTAAAGTTATTTTCTATGTTATAAAGTTATTCTCAGAGACATCTAAAGTTAATCCTGTCATCAAAGTTGTTCTCTAAACATCAATGTTGTTCTCTAAGACATTAAAGTTGTTCTCAAATCATCAAAGTTATTCCCAGAGCTATCAAAGTTATTCTCAGAGTCATCAAAGTTATTCAAAGAGCTAACAAAAGTTATTCTCTAAGTAACCTTTCGTTCATCAGAGAAGCTTTCAAAGTCATCTTCGTTCTCCAAAAAGTTGTTCTCCAAGACACCTTCGTTCATCATGTTATTCTTAAAACGTCTTTAGTCATAAAAACTATTTTTCAGAGCCGAAGTTATTCTCAGAGAAATAAAACTTCTCTCAAATATAGCTAGTTCCACTTTTCATATCAAAAACTTTCATTTCCGTTTAAATATATTTTCCTTTGCCTTAGATCGCAAATATTACAGATCAAGCCCCTCCCCAGGTAAATACATATTAAGGAAACATTATGGAAGTAATAATTGAAAGAGTAGTTAGTTTACTAAACTTTTATTATGCTTAAATTTAAAGAAAAAACATTAGTAACAACTAAACATACATTTCAAAGAAAAACAATATTTAATAACTAAATAGCTATCATTAAACATAAAATATCAAATAATGAAAGAAAAAGAACATATTTATATACGCGGCTTCTTAAAATCAAGCTTTCGCTTGCAGCTGAATTTATTTTTTCGCTTATATGACGGTGTTTCATTAGGATGATTCTGAAAATCGGGGTCATCGCTCCATTTATAAATATCGTCATCACTATCTGAAATAATATACTCCTCAGCTCGTGAAGTATTACATTTTTCTTTTATCTGTTTAGTCCCCACCGCTCGTATATAATCAGGGGAGCTCCAGCCGCTACACCCTGGCTGGGGGGACGAGGTTTTATTTGCCCTTATTTCAGTGTCTTTAAATATGAGGGGAGCTTTTCCCTCGGCGAATATTACCGTTGTATCTAGTTCGTCTTCGCTACTAACAGATTTTTCATCACTATCAGGATCATGGTTAGGTTCCCCGTTCCCATCTCTGTGTTCCTTAACAGAATTAGTGGCGCCTATGTCTTTAACAATATTATTAACATCAGGGGAAGTAGGGGAGATCCGGTTATCATCTGATGGCTCCGCTTTCGTTCCCCTTCTAACAAAAATAGTCTTCAACAGGTCCATCACCTCTTCGCTTTTCTTAAATATGTTGATCATAAAGACGTCCCCCTTAACAATAATCTTTCCTTCATCTCCTGTAAAGGAACAAAACAAAAACCTGAGTAAAGTATAAAACATACTATTTACTTACCCCTATAAAAATAAATAAAATAAAAAAAAACTACGTACATATCTAAACGCACCTAAGTAAATTTAACTTAATCCCTAAAGAACTTGTGAACTTAATAAAGGTTAGCACTCTCTTCCCTCTCCCAACAACGTATTATACTAAACAAAAGTACTCACCGTTAGTTCCAGACATTTTCTCGCTAAGTAAGAGGTTCCGAGTAGGAGCTGATCACGCCAGTTCAAAGACCGGGACACAAGTGAAAATGCAGACGCTCCCGTTCCTACACGATAATTTTTGCTCCTCCCATAACTCTCACAATAATTATCACTTCACGGACTATATACACTTTCCCCCCGATAGCTGGTGATACCATATTTGACCTTATTCCCCTAACCTTTTCACCTCACCTAAAAATGACCCACTATTCATTATCGTGGCTGATAAACCTGCTCTCGTATCCTATTTTAGTAAATAGTTACTATTATATTCAAGGCTATTTTACACTTAAATAATGTAATGTAAAATTGACCCTTTCAGATAGTATACTGTATCATAACTGGTATATTTATGCATGTTCATTTTTGTTAAAATATTATGAAACATAGTTAATGAAGCTTGATTTTAAGAAGCCGCGTATATAAATATGTTCTTTTTCTTTCATTATTTGATATTTTATGTTTAATGATAGCTATTTAGTTATTAAATATTGTTTTTCTTTGAAATGTATGTTTAGTTGTTACTAATGTTTTTTCTTTAAATTTAAGCATAATAAAAGTTTAGTAAACTAACTACTCTTTCAATTATTACTTCCATAATGTTTCCTTAATATGTATTTACCTGGGGAGGGGCTTGATCTGTAATATTTGCGATCTAAGGCAAAGGAAAATATATTTAAACGGAAATGAAAGTTTTTGATATGAAAAGTGGAACTAGCTATATTTGAGAGAAGTTTTATGTCTCTGAGAATAACTTCGGCTCTGAAAAATAGTTTTTATGACTAAAGACGTTTTAAGAATAACATGATGAACGAAGGTGTCTTGGAGAACAACTTTTTGGAGAACGAAGATGACTTTGAAAGCTTCTCTGATGAACGAAAGGTTACTTAGAGAATAACTTTTGTTAGCTCTTTGAATAACTTTGATGACTCTGAGAATAACTTTGATAGCTCTGGGAATAACTTTGATGATTTGAGAACAACTTTAATGTCTTAGAGAACAACATTGATGTTTAGAGAACAACTTTGATGACAGGATTAACTTTAGATGTCTCTGAGAATAACTTTATAACATAGAAAATAACTTTAGATGTCTCTGAAAATATCTTTGATGACTTCGAGAATAACATTTGATGTCTCTGAGAACAAGTTTGATAGCTCTGAGAATAACTTTAGATGTCTCTGAAAATAACTTTGATGAAAGAAGATGTCTGAGAATAACTTTTGATGACTTTGAAAACAAGTTTGTTGAACAAAGATGTTTTGGAAAGTTTCTCTGAAGAACGAAAGGTGACTCTGAGAATAACTTTGATGAGTTTGAGAATGACTTCTGAGAACGAGAGTAGTAATTGAATGTATCTTTGATGTATTGAAGAGTAACTTTGATGACTGTTTTTTAACTTTTATGTCTTAGAGAAGAGCATTGATGGCTTAGAGAGAATATCTTTGATGAAAGATGATGTCTTAGAATAACTTTGATGACTTTGAGAACAAGTTTGTTAGCTCTGAGAAAGACTTTGTTGTCTTAGAGATTAACTTTGAGGAGTTAGAGAATTAATATGTTGAACGAAAGTGAGTTAGAGATTACCTTTGTTAACTCTGAGATTAACTTTCATGTCTCTGAGAATAACTTTTATGCCTCTGAGAATAACTTTTATGCCTTAGAGATAAACTTTGATGAGCAAGATTATCTTTAGATGTCTCTGAGAATAAATTTTATGTCATAGAGAATAACATTTGATGACTTTGAGATTAACTTTTGATGTCTCTGAGAATAACTTTTATGAACAAAGTGAGTTACAAAATAACTTTGATGACTCTGTGAATAACATTTGATGTCTTTGAGAACAAGTTTGATAGCTCAGAATAACTTTGTGGACAAGAGATTAACTTTAATGAACAAAGACGTCTTAGAAAGTTTCTCTGATGAATGAAAAGGATGTCTTTGAGTGCAACTTTGATGTCTTTGAGTAAGTCCTTGATGTCTCGAAGAGTGTCTTTGACTATATTTCTTACTTAACGACATATAATTTAGTTAGGAACAACGATGAATATGACTATTCTAGCGAAGTGAAAGGTTACTTTAGTTAAGAACAGTGTTGAACGAGGCTATTTCTGACTATTTTAAAATGAGAGAAGTGATATTTCAGTTAAGAAATGACAAGGAAACATGATGAAGTAACTATTTTTTAGTTGACCGATGAATACTTTTAGTTATGGAAAAAGACAAGACATGACGAAAGTGGCTATTTTAGTGCTCCACAAAGTATAAAATGTCAGTTAAGAATGACGATGATAGATATCTGTGACTATATTTTCTTATTTGACGAAAACATAATGGTTGTTACGAAATGATGAACGAGACTATTTTTAATTACTTGACGATGGATAAAGTTAGTTGTGCTGAAAAGATTCCTTTGACAATTTTTAGCTAAGTGAAAGGCTGTTTTAGTTAAGAACGGTGTTGAATGAGATTAATCCTGACTATTTTCAGATGAGAGGAGTGATATTTCAGTTAAGAAATGAAAAGGAAATATGATGAAGTGACTATTTTTAGTTGACCGATGAATACTTTTAGTTGAGCAAAAGACAAAACATGATGAACATGACTTTTTCTGATGATTGGCGGATAATTTTTAGATAAGAAATGACAATGAAACATGAAGAACACGGTTATTTTCTGATGACTGGGGAATAAGTTTAGTTAAGAAATGATGAAAGTGACTATGTTTTAGTTGATTGGCGAAACATTTTAGTTAAGAAGTTGCAAGAAAGGTTTGTCTTTGTAAATTTGGAACTGAATAAAGTGTAGATTTTGTTTACGAACGGGGGGTTGGTAGAACTAATAAGTTGACTATGAGAATTACTTTGACATAGTTTTGCAAATAAAACTTGGTGAGTAAAATTATTGAGGAAACTGTAATGCAGTATAATATTATTTGACAAAGAACTAGTTAGTGAATGGAAGAAACAAAGAACATAAAAAAAAATGAGATTAAGTAAGGGAATGAACACAGTGAACATACGGAGAACACAGAAAACATGTAAGAAAAGTTGATGAATAGAGTGAACAAGCAGGGAATATGAACTTATAGAGATTATGAAGACATGATAAGGAACATGGGGAATACAAAGAATGAACACTGAACGTGAGAAGAACAGGCTAAGAACATTGAGAACATGAATATTGAGTAAAAAAGTTATACAGTGAACATATGATGTGCATGAAAACATGACAAAGAACATAGTGAACATATGGGGAAAGCGGTAGAAAAGAATTGAACTGAGCACGCTGTGAACATTTATAGAACATAGAATGAATGCAGAAAAACATGGAAAATGTGAAGAATGTGCTAAGAACATTGAGAATATGAATATTGAGTATAAAAGTTATACAGAGAACATATGATGCACAAGAAAACATGACAAAGTGCAAGAAAGGTTTGTCTTTGTAAATTTGGAACTGAATAAAGTGTAGATTTGTTTAAGAACATGGCTGGTAGAACTATTAAGTTGACAACGAGAATTACTTTGATATAGTTTTGAAAATAAAACTTGGTGACTAAAATTGTTGAGGGGACTGTAATGCTGATGCTAATATTTGACAAAGAACTAGTTAGCGAATGGAAGAAAACAAAGAACATAAAAAAAAAAAATTGAGGTTAAGTACGGGAATGAACACAGTGAACATACGGTGAACACAGAAACATGTAAGAAAAAGTTGATGAATAGAGTGAACAAGCAGGGAATATGAACTTATAGAGAATATGAAGACATGATAAGGAACATAGGGAATACAAAGAATGAACACTGAACATGTGAAGAACAAGCTAAGAACATTGAGAACATGAATATTGAGTATAAAAAGTTATACAGAGAACATATGATGCACATGAAAATATGACAAAGAACATAGTGAACATACGGGGAAAAATGGCAGAAAAAATTTGAACTGAGCTTGCTGTGAACATTTATAGAACATGGAATGAACACAGAAAACATGGAAAAATGTGAAGAACACAGCTGAATATAGAGAATATGAATATTGAGTATAAAAGTTATACAGAGAACATATGATGCACAAGAAAACATGACAAAGAACATAGTGAACATACGGGGAAAACGGCAGAAAAAAACAAATTTAAACTGAGAATGCTGTGAACATTTGTAGAACATGGAATGAACACAGAAAACGTAGACAAAAAGTGAAGAACATAGCTGAATATAGAGAAAATATGATTATTGAAGGTTTGGGTACGTTGGGGAGGGGAGGGTAATGTAATTATTCTGATAAGCAGATATGCAGGAGAGGAATTTGGTCGGATATAATTATGTCTGATGATCTAAGACAGAGGAAATGTAGCTTGGTTAATGCCCCCGATTAATTTTACTACGTTAGAAATACGGTGATCTTAAATCTCAGGGTGATTTAGTTGGAAATAATGAACTTGTACAAATGAACTAAGCTGGGGCACAAGAGTTGAAACTTGATAACTGAACTGGTTTTTATTTACGGTGTCTGAAATACAGAGGGTAAAAATTTCAGGGAAATTGGACTGTTATTAACGAAGATACGAGAGAGAACTAAAGCGGCGACGAGAGCTGGAGCTTAGTAACTGTCTTGATCTTATTTACCAGGTATGATGGGGTTAATAAACAAGATGTGCGAGGGAAGTAATGCGAGGACATGAGCTAAGGTTTGACAATTGAACCGATTGATTTGAGAAAACTGTTTTGTTTAATGTATGGAACTAGTATTACAAAGTTCATATAGCTGTACGGATTTGAGAAAGAACAATATTAATGATAATGATTAGGGAGAGTAAGGTGTAAGGTAGAGAGAGACAGGTCTAGATAAGATTGTGACGATAAGATAGCAGCGGTGTTCGGTGGGGGTCGGTGTAGGTGATGCAGGAGTGAGATGCGGAGCGGGTGAGAGGTATGAACAGGTGATGAGGCTACGCTAGATAATGTATGATTACGGAGATGACCCTCCGCCTTGTGAGATAGGGACGGAGGTAGCGGCTACATGCGTAAACGCTATCTGAAACTGTTATTATACAGGCGGATTGAGGAGCGAGCTTCTTAGAACTTCGGGATAACTGAATAGTTTATTATAAATTGTGTAAACTACGAATTAGATGACTAAATAAATAAATAAGTTTTATTAACGCTTAATGTATATATATATATATATATATATATATATATATATATATATATATATATATATATATATATATATATATATATATATATATATATATATATATATATATATATATATATATAAATTATTACGGTGGCGAATGCCGACAATGACTGGTAGATGTCTGGGCAGGTAATCAGGTGATGATTGCCTCGGGCAGATAGCCTGGGGCAGATAGCCTGGGGCAGGTAGCTGGGGCCAGCTTAGATAGTCTCTGAGGCAGTTTCAGTATTAAAGGTTTCATTGAGATGCTTCGGTTGATTTGTATAAAACTGACTGGTTAATGAAAAAGGAATAAAATATTAGTATGTCAGAAAATAGGAAGAGGGAATAATATGAAGAGGAGAGAGAGAGAGGAGGGACGGTCCAGATATTATGGAGAAGATAAGATAAGATTAAGAGATGACCTGGCGGGCCGGGCGTAAGGTAAATAAAAGTGACGCGAAAGATTGGGAGGTAAGGGGGGGAGGGAGGGAGGGGGGTGTGATGTACGAAACCCTGAAAACCCTGGCTCACAAACACAAATTTCTAAATTTGCATGCAAACTATGGCTTACACAGACGGATTTTGTAGGTTGAAAACATGTAAAATATGTCCGTAGAGTTCTCATGGAAACCCTAAAGAGCTACATACGTTACTTGAATTTGTCCTGTGACGGTAACGCGTTGGTGTTCGGCTGTTTAAGGCTAGGGGTATGGCCTCGTCACATAGTTATAAAAAAAATAGAAAAACTGGAACTTCGTCTGTGGTAAGGTAAGGAGAAGACACACAAAACACAAGTAAAACTTTAACAATGAAATTTTAATTACGTTAAATAAATCAAAACATGAAAATAATGCACAAACAAATTCTTATAATAAAATCAATCAATCAAAATAATAAGAATACTTAAATGACACAATGAAAAGTTACGTTAAGGCAAAATAACAAGAAGTGCAACACAAAGGTAAGTGGGAGGTGCTGGAATATTGGCTTAAAGCCACCACCTCTCTCAGTACACGCTAGAGTCTAGCTGGGAGGTGTGATGGCCACGAAAGCACTGAACATTCTGAGGACTGATGTTGGGGCGACCCCAGACATCAGGTAGTATTGGGGGGCGAGTGCAGGTGCAGCCAGACCGGCGACCAATCAGCAGAGTCGTAGCGATCAACGGGTAGTTTGGTGGTTGGAGTTCGAACAGGTGGCTGGCTGCATACGTTTTGCTCACCCTGGCAAGCCTTGCTGGTGTTGTTGTCGTTGTTGGACATTTCTTCCATAGTCTTTTTATATAATTGTGAAGACGTAATTATGGAGGGAAGAGCAGGCTCAATCTCTTGAAGGAGATTATCGTCACAACTCTCCCCCGAAGCCTGCGGTTCTGGAAGAAGTACGTCGTTATGTGGTGGAGTATTAGATGGAGTTGCTTCTACTTCATAAACTCTGGAGAGATCATGGGCTAAGATGTTGTCAGACTCTTGGTATAGCGTGTCTCCAGGTTGAATTTCTGCAGTTAGCAAGCCCATATTAGAAGACGTTGAGATGAGAAGTGGGCGTGCTGCAGGAGGTGTAGGGTGGTGTGGTCCGTATTGATGGTGGACCGAGCACTTTTCAGGTGTGGAGTGAAGTGCTGAAGCTTCAGGATGAGGAAGAGTAGCTCCTTGCCAATTGTTCCGTCGTTCCTTGTAGCAGTAGTCGCTGACAGGTGTATTCTTCTCGCCTCGTTGCTGCATCACGACACCACCATCGTCGGTACCATTGGCGTCGACATGGAGGATGTAGGGCTTATCTGACGAGGTGAGAGTGGAATTAGAAGAGGGCATAGGAGCACGAGTATTATCCTGAAAGCATTTGGGAAGATCATTAAGGATTTTGGAATTAGAAAGCGCCGACTCCTTGTCAGTGCTTTCGGGAGAAGAAGCCGGGATGGTCTCACTGTGGATGTAGGGTTCTGTGAAGGTAGAACAATTAATCAAGACAGTGGGAGGAGTACCATTATATTGCTTCAGGAGGTTGACGTGGCACAGCTGGGTCTTCCGCCGCCTATCTGGAGTCTCTATGACGTATGTGTTGTTGCTTCGGCACTCTTTGACGCAGTAGGGTCCTGAAAATCTGTTTTGTAAAGGTGAACCTGGGATAGGGAAATAAGCAAGGACGAAGTCTCCCGGCTTGAATTTTCTTATTTTGCTGGTCTGGTCGTAATGAGTCTTCATTCTCACCTGGGCTTTCAATAGATTATCATGGGCAAAGCGGTGGACTCTCTCTAGAATGTGCTGAAGGTTTTGAAGAAACTGGGGCACATTCTGATGCTCACTGAAGGTGGCATCTCTGAGAGAGTCTTTGAAAGCCTTAAGGGGAGTACGGCACTTACGGCCGTAGAGCATCTCATAAGGAGATACTCCTAGGGACTCATTGGGGAGACTTCTGAAAATACACATTATTAGGTCAATCTGCTTATCCCAATCCTTTGAGGTTTCACTACAAAACTTTTTCAAGAGTGCTTTGATGGTCTGATGACTACGTTCAAGAGAACCCTGTGAAGCAGGATGATAGGGGCTGGACAATACCTGTTTGATGTTGAACTCCTCCAGTGTCCTTTTGAAGAGATCACTGGTGAAGTTGGTGCCACAGTCACTTTGAATCTCCCTGGGAAATCCGTATTGAGTGAAGATCTTCAATAGATGTTTGATAACCGTAGCAGCCGTGATGTTCTTCACTGGAACTGCTATGGGAAATCTGGTGGTAGGACACAGGATGGTTAGGATGTAGGCGTTACCTGAACTGGTCCGAGGTAAAGGACCAACACAGTCTATTATGAGTCTGTGGAAAGGTTCCGCAGGCACCTGTATGGGAATCAGTGGTGCTCTGGGAATGGAGACGTTCGGTTTGCCTGCCATCTGACATGTATGACACTGTTTTACGTACTGTTTGACGTTGTTTACCATACCTGGCCAGTAGTAGTCTTGACGAATCCCATGGTAAGTCTTGTTGAAGCCGTAGTGGGAGAATGCTCCGTGGGCCAGGTGTAGAATAGTGGGCCGCAGGCTGGTGGGAATCACAAGTTGTTCGGTGTTGGCCCAATCGTCCTCCTCCTTCAGTTTACTGGGTCTATATCTGCGGTAGAGCAAGTCGTTCTCTAGGAAGAACCCAGGAATACTGTCGGGTTGAGTCTCAGCCTGGAAAAACAATGGTGTTAAAGTAAGATCTTCCCTCTGCAACTTACGGAACTCCAACTTGGTCAGATGCGGGGGTAGTTTCTGAGGGTCTTGAGGGACAGCGGTAGCAGTAGAGTCAGCTGGCTGTGGACGTGCGGCTTGTGCACGGGTGGTCACGAGAACCGGAGGAGAAACTTCATCACTCTCTTGAACCTCTGCTGGAACATACTCGAGAATAGGATTTATTGGCACAGAGTTACACACCTGGGGTTTGTCCATGACGATCAGGTTGGTCGGTTGCAGGTCTTCTGCCAAGTCGTTGCCTAGGAGAAGTTGCACTCCAGGCATGGGAAAAGGCTTTTCCCTGACGGCGACTTGGACTTCCCCGTTCACGTAGGGACAATCCAGGTGGACTCTGGCGAGAGGGTATGGAGTGGTAGCAGTGAGGTCAGTGATGAAGACTGTTTCCCCGGTGTAGACTATGTTGGGCACAGCCGACTTCAAGATGATCGATTGTAGAGCCGCTGTGTCCCTCAAGATCTTCAATTTGAAACGTCCCTCCGGATTTGAACCGTTGGCAGAGACAGTTCCAGTATACAGGTGGTTACTGAAAAGAGAAAGATCATTAACATCAACACCAACATTCATCACAGGCTTACCGGACTTAGGAGGAGTTGGTTTGGGTCGTTGTTGGTCAGTGGTTCCCTTGTATTGAGACTTACCACACTTGTCTATGGTATGTCCATAGAGTCTACAATACTTGCAGTACAGTTGTGAACCAGCTTGATCGGGGCTCACCTTCTCGTAACTGTACCACGACTTCTTACTGGAGGATGGTTCAGGTGTCAGCCGGTGGATGAGGCTGTAAGTGTCAGCCGACTTAGCACACTTCAGGTAGTCGGTTTCTTCTTTATCTGCTAAGTAGAGGCGGACAGGAGGCGGCACACGTCTCAAGAATTCTTCAACAAGCATCAGGTTGACGAGTTCTGTAAAAGTAGAGACATGTGCTGCTTCCAGCCATTTCATGAAATACCTCCGTTTCGTGTTAGCAAACTCGAGGAAGGTAGTGGTGCTTGCCTTCAGGTGGTCACGGAATTTCCTTCTATAACTTTCAGTAGAGAGGAGGTAGGCGTCCAACACTGCTTGTTTCAGAGTGTAGTAGTCATTCTCAGACGCCAAAGTACTGAGTGTGACTGCAGCTCTACCTGTAAGATGGACTCTGAGAAGTGTGGCCCATTGGTCGACAGGCCAACTGAGTTGATTAGCAAGGGTTTCAAAGGTGGTAAAAAACACATCAACTTCTGCTTCTACAAAGGATGGCATTAACTTACTTGCATGTGATATATTAAAACTGACGGGAAGATTGGCAGTAGCTTGCTGGCGTTGAGTGAAGTGTGAAGTTTCCAAGGCGATTTCGCGTTGACGACACTCTAGAGCCAGAGTCGCTTGTTGTTTGTCATGTTCGCGTTGCATCTCCAACTCTCGTCGTTTGGTTTCAAGCTGTACTCGTTCCCGCTCCTGGAGTGTTTCAAGCTGTACTCGTTCCCGCTCCTGGAGTAGTGCAACCTCACGTTCCTGGAGGGCGAGTCCGCGTTCTTGTTCTTCTCTTCGTATGGCAGCTGCTCGTTCTTGTTGTTCGAGGGCTTCCCTTTGCTGTTCGCGGGCTTCCTTTTGCTGCTCACGTTCAATCTTAGCCAGCTCTAGTTTGAGTTTCAGCGTTGCCAAATCAGTTTTATCTGCAATATAGTAAGTTTCATGAGTTTCAGAGTCTATCTTACCTTGCTCTAAATAGTAATCCAGCAACAGGTTGTGTAGGTCATTTTTGTTGGCTTGGTAGGGAACTTCTAGTTGATACTCATGTGCAAGAGTTTGTAGTTCAGTCCTCTTGGCACGACTTAAAGTCCCTATTTCACCTGCTGGATTTGTACGGAAAGCTTGGAGACGAAACATGGTGAAATTAGCAAATAAAGGTACACGAATGTTCAATAATGAAATGTCAGAAACAGGACAACGTGGCAACTGGTACCTATCCTGTGTGATCTTTAACAATTAACGTTAAGCGAAAGATATTAAATGATTAAATGAAATCAAGGGCGCAGGAAATCTTGTACCCGGTACTCATGTAAGAGGATAAGGGCAAGAAAATCCTACTAACAAATGAAACAGAGTTTCGAAAACAAATGAAACAGTTAAATGCTTCAAAAGTAAAATTGGTAGTCCAAGGATGTAGGCATACCTTGCCAAGTCTCTATAGGACATAAAGCAAGTTTTTCCCACTGAATTTAATATGATACTTACAGAATTAGCGAACTTTTGTGCTCTGAAAAAATAAGCTAATTCCCTACCGTTGTATGTATCATCATCTCTGACTGACGTGTAGGGGTGCGAGGTGTCAACTGGTGACGAGAACTGCTGCTGAGGTCCCAATTCAGCAACTAAAGTTCGAGCTAGAGGAACTATGGCCCTCTTTGTCCTCCTACAGTCAGATTGCAGAAGATTGGGTACTCTTGACCCGGGGCAGACCACAGTACCAGGGTACCAATATGATGATCTGTCAGAATGAGAAATATTCAAGGGACATAGATGGTAAATACGAGTAATAACAAGGAGGGAGAGATGACCAATTAAGAGTATGACTGCGGCCTACAGTCACCACGTAATCCAAAGTTGTCTCACCTTCACTAATGTTACTCTCGTAATGCACAATACACCGCACCTTATAAAAAATGAAATTGAATGAAAAATAGTAAAGCTACGTTAACAAAGTTAAATACGCTTACCATAAATTACCACTTGGCACCAGTACCCGGGTTCAACTCCCGGACAGGCCCCCATATAACTTGTGACGGTAACGCGTTGGTGTTCGGCTGTTTAAGGCTAGGGGTATGGCCTCGTCACATAGTTATAAAAAAAATAGAAAAACTGGAACTTCGTCTGTGGTAAGGTAAGGAGAAGACACACAAAACACAAGTAAAACTTTAACAATGAAATTTTAATTACGTTAAATAAATCAAAACATGAAAATAATGCACAAACAAATTCTTATAATAAAATCAATCAATCAAAATAATAAGAATACTTAAATGAGACAATGAAAAGTTACGTTAAGGCAAAATAACAAGAAGTGCAACACAAAGGTAAGTGGGAGGTGCTGGAATATTGGCTTAAAGCCACCACCTCTCTCAGTACACGCTAGAGTCTAGCTGGGAGGTGTGATGGCCACGAAAGCACTGAACATTCTGAGGACTGATGTTGGGGCGACCCCAGACATCAGGTAGTATTGGGGGGCGAGTGCAGGTGCAGCCAGACCGGCGACCAATCAGCGGAGTCGTAGCGATCAACGGGTAGTTTGGTGGTTGGAGTTCGAACAGGTGGCTGGCTGCATACGTTTTGCTCACCCTGGCAAGCCTTGCTGGTGTTGTTGTCGTTGTTGGACATTTCTTCCATAGTCTTTTTATATAATTGTGAAGACGTAATTATGGAGGGAAGAGCAGGCTCAATCTCTTGAAGGAGATTATCGTCACAGTCCCATAAGCCCTTAACAAACTTCTATGTATCGGAAATTATTTTTCTCATAAGAACTTTAACAAACTCGTATGACATTATTTTTCATTATAAGAATTCCCTAATTCCAAATCTGTGACTCCCCAAATTTACCTGAAAACCCTAAAGCGCTACACACGAATTTCCAGAAAAAAAAAAAAAAGTTGCCTGTGGCGCTTACAGTCCACAGGGGTCCGCTCCCCCCCCAAAAAAAGTTGCCTGTGGCGCTTACATTCCACAGGGGTCCTCTCCCCCCAAAAAAAAGTTGCCTGTGGCACTTACACCCTACTACTGAAGTGGAGTATAGTGTCGTGGAGTATAGTGTCGTTGTGTATAGTGTCGCGGAGTAGAGTGTCGGGGTGTATAGTGTCGTGGAGTATAGTGTCGTGGTGTATAGTGTCGTGGAGTATAGTGTCGTGGTGTATAGTGTCGCGGAGTATAGTGTCGCGGAGTATAGTGTCGTAGTGTATAGTGTCGTGGAGTATAGTGTCGCGGATTATAGTGTCGTTGTGTATAGTGTAGCGGAGTATAGTGTCGTGGTGTATAGTGTCGTGGTGTATAGTGTCGCGGAGTATAGTGTCGTGGTGTATAGTGTCGTGGAGTATAGTGAAGTGGTGTATAGTGTCGCGGAGTATAGTGTCGTGGTGTATAGTGTCGCAGAGTATAGTGTCGTGGAGTATAGTGTCGTGGAGTATAGTGTCGTGGAGTATAGTGTCGTGGAGTATAGTGAAGTGGTGTATAGTGTCGCGGAGTATAGTGTCGTGGTGTATAGTGTCGTGGTGTATAGTGTCGTGGTGTATAGTGTCGTGGAGTATAGTGTCGTGGTGTATAGTGTCGCGGAGTATAGTGTCGTGGTGTATAGTGTCGTGGTGTATAGTGTCGCGGAGTATAGTGTCGTGGTGTATAGTGTCGTGGAGTATAGTGAAGTGGTGTATAGTGTCGCGGAGTATAGTGTCGTGGTGTATAGTGTCGCGGAGTATAGTGTCGTGGTGTATAGTGTCGTAGAGTATAGTGTCGTGGTGTATAGTGTCGCGGAGTATAGTGTCGTAGTGTATAGTGTCGTGGTGTGTAGTGTCGCGGAGTATAGTGTCGTGGTGTATAGTGTCGTGGAGTATAGTGAAGTGGTGTATAGTGTCGCGGAGTATAGTGTCGTGGTGTATAGTGTCGCAGAGAATAGTGTCGTGGTGTATAGTGTCGCGGAGTATAGTGTCGTGGTGTATAGTGTCGTGGTGTATAGTGTCGCGGAGTATAGTGTCGTGGTGTATAGTGTCGTGGAGTATAGTGAAGTGGTGTATAGTGTCGCGGAGTATAGTGTCGTGGTGTATAGTGTCGCGGTGTATAGTGTCGTGGTGTATAGTGTCGTGGAGTATAGTGTCGTGGTGCAGTGTCGCGGAGTATAGTGAAGTGGTGTATAGTGTCGTGGTGTATAGTGTCGTGGAGTATAGTGTCGTGGTGTACAGTGTCGCGGAGTATAGTGTCGTGGTGTATAGTGTCGCGGAGTATAGTGTCGTGGAGTATAGTGTCGTGGAGTATAGTGTCGTGGAGTATAGTGAAGTGGTGTATAGTGTCGCGGAGTATAGTGTCGTGGTGTATTGTGTCGTGGTGTATAGTGTCGCGGAGTATAGTTTCGTGGTGTATAGTGTAGTGGAGTATAGTGTCGTGGTGTATAGTGTCGCGGAGTATAGTGTCGTGGTGTATAGTGTCGTGATGTATAGTGTCGTGGTGTATAGTGTCGCGGAGTATAGTGAAGTGGTGTATAGTGTCGTGAAGTATAGTGAAGTGGTGTATAGTGTCGCTGAGTATAGTGTCCTGGTGTATAGTGTCGCGGAGTATAGTGTCGTTGTGTATAGTGTCGTGGAGTATAGTGTCGTGGTGTATAGTGTCGTGGAGTATAGTGTCGTGGTGTATAGTGTCGTGGTGTGTAGTGTCGTGGAGTATAGTGTCGTGGTGTATAGTGTCGTGGAGTATAGTGAAGTGGTGTATAGTGTCGCGGAGAGTAGTGTCGTGGTGTATAGTGTCGCGGAGTATAGTGTCGTGGTGTATAGTGTCGTGGAGTATAGTGTCGTGGTGTATAGTGTCGCTGAGTATAGTGAAGTGGTGTATAGTGTCGTTGTGTATAATGTCGCGGAGTATAGTGTCGTGGTGTATAGTGTCGTGGAGTATAGTGAAGTGGTGTATAGTGTCGCGAAGTATAGTGTCGTGGTGTATAGTGTCGCGGAGTATAGTGTCGTGGTGTATAGTGTCGTGGAGTATTGTGTCGTGGTGTATAGTGTCGCGGAGTATAGTGAAGTGGTGTATAGTGTCGTGGAGTATAGTGTCGTGGTGTATAGTGTCGCGGAGTATAGTGTCGTGATGTATAGTGTCGTGGAGTATAGTGTTGTGGTGTATAGTGTCGCTAGTATAGTGAAGTGGTGTATAGTGTCGTGGAGTATAGTGTCGTGGTGTATAGTTTCGCGGAGTATAGTGTCGGGGTGTATAGTGTCGTGGAGTATAGTGTCGTGGTGTATAGTGTCGTGGAGTATAGTGTCGCGGAGTATAGTGTCGTGGTGTATAGTGTCGTGGAGTATAGTGTTGCGGATAATAGTGTCGTAGTGTATAGTGTAGCGGAGTATAGTGTCGTGGTGTATAGTGTCGTGGTGTATAGTGTCGCGGAGTATAGTGTCGTCGTGTATAGTGTCGTGGAGTATAGTGAAGTGGTTATTATAGTGTCGCGGAGTATAGTGTCGTGGTGTATAGTGTCGCGGAGTATAGTGTCGTGGCGTATAGTGTCGTGGAGTATAGTGTCGTGGTGTATAGTGTCGCGGAGTATAGTGAAATGGTGTATAGAGTCGTAGTGTATAGTGTCGCGGAGTATAGTGTCGTGGTGTATAGTGTCGTGGAGTATAGTGAAGTGGTGTATAGTGTCGCAGTAGAGTGTCGTGGTGTATAGTGTCGCGGAGTATAGTGTCGTGGTGTATAGTTTCGCGGAGTATAGTGTCGTGGTGTATAGTGTCGTGGAGTATACTGTCGTGGTGTATAGTTTCGCGGAGTATAGTGTCGTGGTGTATAGTGTCGCGGAGTATAGTGTCGTGGTGTATAGTGTCGCGGAGTATAGTGTCGTGGTGTATAGTGTCGTGGAGTATAGTGTCGTGGTGTATAGTGTCGCGGAGTATAGTGAAGTGGTGTATAGTGTCGTGGAGTATAGTGTCGTGGTGTATAGTGTCGCGGAGTATAGTGTCGTGGTGTATAGTGTCGTGGAGTATAGTGTCGTGGTGTATAGTGTCGCGGAGTATAGTGAAGTGGTGTATAGTGTCGTGGAGTATAGTGTCGTGGTGTATAGTTTCGCGGAGTATAGTGTCGTGGTGTATAGTGTCGTGGAGTATACTGTCGTGGTGTATAGTTTCGCGGAGTATAGTGTCGTGGTGTATAGTGTCGCGGAGTATAGTGTCGTGGTGTATAGTGTCGCGGAGTATAGTGTCGTTGTGTATAGTGTCGTGGAGTATAGTGTCGTGGTGTATAGAGTCGCGGAGTATAGTGTCGTGGTGTATAGTGTCGTGGAGTATAGTGTCGTGGTGTATAGTGTCGTGGAGTATAGTGTCGTGGTGTATAGTGTCGCGGAGTATAGTGAAGTGGTGTATAGTGTCGTGGAGTATAGTGTTGTGGTGTATAGTGTCGCGGAGTATAGTGTCGTGGTGTATAGTGTCGTGGAGTATAGTGAAGTGGTGTATAGTGTCGCGGAGTATAGTGTCGTGGTGTATAGTGTCGCGGAGTATAGTGTCGTGGTGTATAGTGTCGTGGAGTATAGTGTCGTGGTGTATAGTGTCACGGAGTATAGTGCCGTGATGTATAGTGTCGTGGAGTATAGTGTTGTGGTGTATAGTGTCGCGGAGTATAGTGTCGTGGTGTATAGTGTCGTGGAGTATAGTGAAGTGGTGTATAGTGTCGCGGAGTATAGTGTCGTGGTGTATAGTGTCGCGGAGTATAGTGTCGTGGTGTATAATATCGTGGAGTATAGTGTCGTGGTGTATAGTGTCGCGGAGTATAGTGAAGTGGTGTATAGTGTCGTGGAGTATAGTGTTGTGGTGTATAGTGTCGCAAAGTATAGTGTCGTGGTGTATAGTGTCGTGGAGTATAGTGTCGTGGTGTATAGTGTCGTGGAGTATAGTGTCGTGGTGTATAGTGTCGCGGAGTATAGTGTCGCGGAGTATAGTGTCGTGGTGTATAGTGTCGTGGAGTATAGTGTCGCGGAGTATAGTGTCGTGGTGAATAGTGTCGCGGAGTATAGTGTCGTGGTGTATAGTGTCGCGGAGTATAGTGTCGTGGTGTATAGTGTCGTGGAGTATAGTGTCGTGGTGTATAGTGTCGTGGAGTATAGTGTCGCGGAGTATAGTGTCGTGGTGTATAGTGTCGTGGAGTATAGTGTCGCGGAGTATAGTGTCGTGGTGTATAGTGTCGCTGAGTATAGTGTCGTGGAGTATAGTGTCGCGGAGTATAGTGTCGTGGTGTGTAGTGTCGTGGAGTATAGTGTCGCGGAGTATAGTGTCGTGGTGTATAGTGTCGTGGAGTATAGTGTCGCGGAGTATAGTGTCGTGGTGTATAGTGTCGCGGAGTATAGTGTCGTGGTGTATAGTGTCGTGGAGTATAGTGTCGTGGTGTATAGTGTCGCGGAGTATAGTGAAGTGGTGTATAGTGTCGCGGAGAATAGTGTCGTGGTGTATAGTGTCGTGGAGTATAGTGTCGTGGTGTATAGTGTAGTGGAGTATAGTGTCGTGGTGCATAGTGTCGCGGAGTATAGTGTCGCGGAGTATAGTGTCGTGGTGTATAGTGTCGTGGAGTATAGTGTCGCGGAGTATAGTGTCGTGGTGTATAGTGTCGCGGAGTATAGTGTCGTGGTGTATAGTGTCACGGAGTATAGTGTCGTGGTGTATAGTGTCGTGGAGTATAGTGTCGCAGAGTATAGTGTCGTGGTGTATAGTGTCGAGTAGTATAGTGTCGCGGAGTATAGTGTCGTGGTGTATAGTGTCGTGGAGTATAGTGTCGCGGAGTATAGTGTCGTGGTGTATAGTATAGTGTCGTGGAGTATAGTGTCGCGGAGTATAGTGTCGTGGTGTATAGTGTCGTGGAGTATAGTGTCGTGGTGTATAGTGTCGTGGAGTATAGTGTCGTGGTGTATAGTGTCGTGGTGTATAGTGTCGCAGAGTATAGTGTCGTGGTGTATAGTGTCGTGGAGTATAGTGAAGTGGTGTATAGTGTCGCGGAGTATAGTGTCGTGGTGTATAGTGTCGCGGTGTATAGTGTCGTGGTGTATAGTGTCGTGGAGTATAGTGTCGTGGTGCAGTGTCGCGGAGTATAGTGAAGTGGTGTATAGTGTCGTGGTGTATAGTGTCGTGGAGTACAGTGTCGTGGTGTACAGTGTCGCGGAGTATAGTGTCGTGGTGTATAGTGTCGCGGAGTATAGTGTCGTGGAGTATAGTGTCGTGGAGTATAGTGTCGTGGAGTATAGTGAAGTGGTGTATAGTGTCGCGGAGTATAGTGTCGTGGTGTATAGTGTCGTGGTGTATAGTGTCGCGGAGTATAGTGTCGTGGTGTATAGTGTCGTGGAGTATAGTGTCGTGGTGTATAGTGTCGCGGAGTATAGTGTCGTGGTGTATAGTGTCGTGATGTATAGTGTCGTGGTGTATAGTGTCGCGGAGTATAGTGAAGTGGTGTATAGTGTCGTGGAGTATAGTGAAGTGGTGTATAGTGTCGCTGAGTATAGTGTCCTGGTGTATAGTGTCGCGGAGTATAGTGTCGTGGTGTATAGTGTCGTGGAGTATAGTGTCGTGGTGTATAGTGTCGTGGAGTATAGTGTCGTGGTGTATAGTGTCGTGGTGTGTAGTGTCGCGGAGTATAGTGTCGTGGTGTATAGTGTCGTGGAGTATAGTGAAGTGGTGTATAGTGTCGCGGAGTATAGTGTCGTGGTGTATAGTGTCGTGGAGTATAGTGTCGTGGTGTATAGTGTCGTGGAGTATAGTGTCGTGGTGTATAGTGTCGTGGTGTGTAGTGTCGTGGAGTATAGTGTCGTGGTGTATAGTGTCGTGGAGTATAGTGAAGTGGTGTATAGTGTCGCGGAGTGTAGTGTCATGGTGTATAGTGTCGCGGAGTATAGTGTCGTGGTGTATAGTGTCGTGGAGTATAGTGTCGTGGTGTATAGTGTCGCGGAGTATAGTGAAGTGGTGTGTAGTGTCAAGGTGTATAATGTCGCGGAGTATAGTGTCGTGGTGTATAGTGTCGTGGAGTATAGTGAAGTGGTGTATAGTGTCGCGAAGTATAGTGTCGTGGTGTATAGTGTCGCGGAGTATAGTGTCGTGGTGTATAGTGTCGTGGAGTATTGTGTCGTGGTGTATAGTGTCGCGGAGTATAGTGAAGTGGTGTATAGTGTCGTGGAGTATAGTGTCGTGGTGTATAGTGTCGCGGAGTATAGTGTCGTGGTGTATAGTGTCGTGGAGTATAGAGTCGTGGTGTATAGTGTCGCGGAGTATAGTGAAGTGGTGTATAGTGTCGTGGAGTATAGTGTCGTGGTGTATAGTGTCGCGGAGTATAGTGTCGGGGGTGTATAGTGTCGTGGAGTATAGTGTCGTGGTGTATAGTGTCGTGGAGTATAGTGTCGTGGTGTATAGTGTCGCGGAGTATAGTGTCGCGGAGTATAGTGTCGTCGTGTATAGTGTCGTGGAGTATAGTGAAGTGGTTATTATAGTGTCGCGGAGTATAGTGTCGTGGTGTATAGTGTCGCGGAGTATAGTGTCGTGGCGTATAGTGTCGTGGAGTATAGTGTCGTGGTGTATAGTGTCGCGGAGTATAGTGAAATGGTGTATAGTGTCGTGGTGTATAGTGTCGTGGAGTATAGTGTCGTGGTGTATAGTGTCGTGGAGTATAGTGAAGTGGTGTATAGTGTCGCGGAGAATAGTGTCGTGGTGTATAGTGTCGCGGAGTATAGTGTCGTGGTGTATAGTTTCGCGGAGTATAGTGTCGTGGTGTATAGTGTCGTGGAGTATACTGTCGTGGTGTATAGTTTCGCGGAGTATAGTGTCGTGGTGTATAGTGTCGCGGAGTATAGTGTCGTGGTGTATAGTGTCGCGGAGTATAGTATCGTGGTGTATAGTGTCGTGGAGTATAGTGTCGTGGTGTATAGTGTCGCGGAGTATAGTGAAGTGGTGTATAGTGTCGTGGAGTATAGTGTCGTGGTGTATAGTGTCGCGGAGTATAGTGTCGTGGTGTATAGTGTCGTGGAGTATAGTGTCGTGGTGTATAGTGTCGCGGAGTATAGTGAAGTGGTGTATAGTGTCGTGGAGTATAGTGTCATGGTGAATAGTTTCGCGGAGTATAGTGTCGTGGTGTATAGTGTCGTGGAGTATACTGTCGTGGGGTATAGTTTCGCGGAGTATAGTGTCGTGGTGTATAGTGTCGCGGAGTATAGTGTCGTGGTGTATAGTGTCGTGGAGTATAGTGTCGTGGTGTATAGTGTCGCGGAGTATAGTGAAGTGGTGTATAGTGTCGTGGAGTATAGTGTCGTGGTGTATAGTGTCGCTGAGTATAGTGTCGTGGTGTATAGTGTCGTGGAGTATAGTGTCGTGGTGTATAGTGTCGTGGAGTATAGTGTCGTGGTGTATAGTGTCGCGGAGTATAGTGAAGTGGTGTATAGTGTCGTCGTGTATAGTGTCGTGGAGTATAGTGAAGTGGTTATTATAGTGTCGCGGAGTATAGTGTCGTGGTGTATAGTGTCGCGGAGTATAGTGTCGTGGCGTATAGTGTCGTGGAGTATAGTGTCGTGGTGTATAGTGTCGCGGAGTATAGTGAAATGGTGTATAGTGTCGTGGTGTATAGTGTCGTGGAGTATAGTGTCGTGGTGTATAGTGTCGTGGAGTATAGTGAAGTGGTGTATAGTGTCGCGGAGTATAGTGTCGTGGTGTATAGTGTCGTGGAGTATAGTGTCGTGGTGTATAGTTTCGCGGAGTATAGTGTCGTGGTGCATAGTGTCGTGGAGTATACTGTCGTGGTGTATAGTTTCGCGGAGTATAGTGTCGTGGTGTATAGTGTCGCGGAGTATAGTGTCGTGGTGTATAGTGTCGCGGAGTATAGTATCGTGGTGTATAGTGTCGTGGAGTATAGTGTCGTGGTGTATAGTGTCGCGGAGTATAGTGAAGTGGTGTATAGTGTCGTGGAGTATAGTGTCGTGGTGTATAGTGTCGCGGAGTATAGTGTCGTGGTGTATAGTGTCGTGGAGTATAGTGTCGTGGTGTATAGTGTCGCGGAGTATAGTGAAGTGGTGTATAGTGTCGTGGAGTATAGTGTCGTGGTGTATAGTTTCGCGGAGTATAGTGTCGTGGTGTATAGTGTCGTGGAGTATACTGTCGTGGTGTATAGTTTCGCGGAGTATAGTGTCGTGGTGTATAGTGTCGCGGAGTATAGTGTCGTGGAGTATAGTGTCGTGGTGTATAGTGTCGCGGGGTATAGTGAAGTGGTGTATAGTGTCGTGGAGTATAGTGTCGTGGTGTATAGTGTCGCAAAGTATAGTGTCGTGGTGTATAGTGTCGTGGAGTATAGTGTCGTGGTGTATAGTGTCGTGGAGTATAGTGTCGTGGTGTATAGTGTCGCGGAGTATAGTGTCGCGGAGTATAGTGTCGTGGTGTATAGTGTCGTGGAGTATAGTGTCGCGGAGTATAGTGTCGTGGTGAATAGTGTCGCGGAGTATAGTGTCGTGGTGTATAGTGTCGCGGAGTATAGTGTCGTGGTGTATAGTGTCGCGGAGTATAGTGTCGTGGTGTATAGTGTCGTGGAGTATAGTGTCGTGGTGTATAGTGTCGCGGGGTATAGTGAAGTGGTGTATAGTGTCGTGGAGTATAGTGTCGTGGTGTATAGTGTCGCAAAGTATAGTGTCGTGGTGTATAGTGTCGTGGAGTATAGTGTCGTGGTGTATAGTGTCGTGGAGTATAGTGTCGTGGTGTATAGTGTCGCGGAGTATAGTGTCGCGGAGTATAGTGTCGTGGTGTATAGTGTCGTGGAGTATAGTGTCGCGGGGTATAGTGTCGTGGTGTATAGTGTCGCGGAGTATAGTGTCGTGGTTTATAGTGTCGTGGAGTATAGTGTCGTGGTGTATAGTGTCGCGGAGTATAGTGAAGTGGTGTATAGTGTCGTGGAGTATACTGTCGTGGTGTATAGTGTCGCGGAGTATAGTGTCGTGGTGTATAGTGTCGTGGAGTATAGTGTCGTGGTGTATAGTGTCACGGAGTATAGTGCCGTGATGTATAGTGTCGTGGAGTATAGTGTTGTGGTGTATAGTGTCGCGGAGTATAGTGTCGTGGTGTATAGTGTCGTGGAGTATAGTGAAGTGGTGTATAGTGTCGCGGAGTATAGTGTCGTGGTGTATAGTGTCGCAGAGTATAGTGTCGTGGTGTATAGTATCGTGGAGTATAGTGTCGTGGTGTATAGTGTCGCGGAGTATAGTGAAGTGGTGTATAGTTTCGTGGAGTATAGTGTCGTGGTGAATAGTGTCGCAAAGTATAGTGTCGTGGTGTATAGTGTCGTGGAGTATAGTGTCGTGGTATATAGTGTCGTGGAGTATAGTGTCGTGGTGTATAGTGTCGCGGAGTATAGTGTCGCGGAGTATAGTGTCGTGGTGTATAGTGTCGTGGAGTATAGTGTCGCGGAGTATAGTGTCTTGGTGAATAGTGTCGCGGAGTATAGTGTCGTGGTGTATAGTGTCGCGGAGTATAGTGTCGTGGTGTATAGTGTCGTGGAGTATAGTGTCGTGGTGTATAGTGTCGTGGAGTACAGTGTCGCGGAGTATAGTGTCGTGGTGTATAGTGTCGTGGAGTATAGTGTCGCGGAGTATAGTGTCGTGGTGTATAGTGTCGCGGAGTATAGTGTCGTGGAGTATAGTGTCGCGGAGTATAGTGTCGTGGTGTGTAGTGTCGTGGAGTATAGTGTCGCGGAGTATAGTGTCGTGGTGTATAGTGTCGTGGAGTATAGTGTCGCGGAGTATAGTGTCGTGGTGTATTGTGTCGTGGAGTATAGTGTCGCGGAGTATAGTGTCGTGGTGTATAGTGTCGCGGAGTATAGTGTCGTGGTGTATAGTGTCGTGGAGTATAGTGTCGTGGTGTATAGTGTCGCGGAGTATAGTGAAGTGGTGTATAGTGTCGCGGAGTATAGTGTCGTGGTGTATAGTGTCGCGGAGTATAGTGTCGTGGTGTATAGTGTCGTGGAGTATAGTGTCGCGGAGTATAGTGTCGTGGTGTATAGTGTCGCGGAGTATAGTGTCGTGGTGTATAGTGTCGCGGAGTATAGTGTCGTGGTGTATAGTGTCGTGGAGTATAGTGTCGCGGAGTATAGTGTCGTGGTCTATAGTGTCGTGGAGTATAGTGTCGCGGAGTATAGTGTCGTGGTGTATAGTGTCGTGGAGTATAGTGTCGCGGAGTATAGTGTCGTGGTGTATAGTATAGTGTCGTGGAGTATAGTGTCGCGGAGTATAGTGTCGCGGAGTATAGTGTCGTGGTGTATAGTGTCGTGGAGTATAGTGAAGTGGTGTATAGTGTCGCGGAGAATAGTGTCGTGGTGTATAGTGTCGCGGAGTGTAGTGTCGCGGAGTATAGTGTCGTGGTGTATAGTGTCGTGGAGTATAGTGTCGCGGAGTATAGTGTCGTGGTGTATAGTGTCGCGGAGTATAGTGTCGTGGTGTATAGTGTCGTGGTGTATAGTGTCGCGGAGTATAGTGTCGTGGTGTATAGTGTCGTGGAGTATAGTGAAGTGGTGTATAGTGTCGCGGAGTATAGTGTCGTGGTGTATAGTGTCGCGGAGTATAGTGTCGTGGTGTATAGTGTCGTGGAGTATAGTGTCGTGGTGTATAGTGTCGCGGAGTATAGTGAAGTGGTGTATAGTGTCGTAATGTATAGTGTCGCGGTCTATAGTGTCGTGGTGTATAGTGTCATGGAGTATAGTGAAGTGGTGTATAGTGTCGCGGAGTATAGTGTCGTGGTGTATAGTGTCGCGGAGTATAGTGTCGTGGAGTATAGTGTCGCGGAGTATAGTGTCGTGGTGTGTAGTGTCGTGGAGTATAGTGTCGCGGAGTATAGTGTCGTGGTGAATAGTGTCGTGGAGTATAGTGTCGCGGAGTATAGTGTCGTGGTGTATAGTGTCGCGGAGTATAGTGTCGTGGTGTATAGTGTCGTGGAGTATAGTGTCGTGGTGTATAGTGTCGCGGAGTATAGTGAAGTGGTGTATAGTGTCGCGGAGTATAGTGAAGTGGTGTATAGTGTCGCGGAGTATAGTGCCGTGGTGAATAGTGTCGTGGAGTATAGTGTCGTGGTGTATAGTGTCGCGGAGTATAGTGTCGTGGTGTATAGTGTCGTGGAGTATAGTGAAGTGGTGTATAGTGTCGCGGAGTATAGTGTCGTTGCGTATAGTGTCGCGGAGTATAGTGTCGTGGTGTATAGTGTCGTGGAGTATAGTGTCGTGGTGTATAGTGTCGTGGAGTATAGTGAAGTGGTGAATAGTGTTGTGGAGTATAGTGTCGTGGAGTATAGTGTCGCGGAGTATAGTGTCGTGGTGTATAGTGTCGTGGTGTATAGTGTCGTGGAGTATAGTGTCGTGGTGTATAGTGTCGCGGAGTATAGTGAAGTGGTGTATAGTGTCGCGGAGTATAGTGTCGTGGTGTATAGTTTCGTGGAGTATAGTGTCGTGATGTATAGTGTCGTGGAGTATAGTGTCGTGGTGTATAGTGTCGTGGAGTATAGTGAAGTGGTGAATAGTATCTGGTTGATACCTGGTTGATGGGGTTCTGGGAGTTCTTCTACTCTCCAATCCCGGCCCGAGGCCAAGCTCGACTTGTGAGAGTTTGGTCCACCAGGCTGTTGCTTGGAGCGGCCCGCAGGGCCACGTACCCACCACAGCCCGGCTGATCCGGAACTTCTCTTAGAAAATCGTCCAGTTTTCTCTTGAAGATGTCCACGGTTGTTCCGGCAATATTTCTTATGCTCGCTGGGAGGACGTTGAACAACCGCGGACCCCTGATGTTTATACAGTGCTCTCTGATTGTGCCTATGGCACCTCTGCTCTTCACAGGTTCAATCTTGCATTTTCTTCCATATCGTTCACTCCAGTACGTTGTTATTTTACTGTGTAGATTTGGGACCTGACCCTCCAGTATTTTCCATGTGTATATTATTTGGTATCTCTCTCGTCTCCTTTCTAGAGAGTACATTTGGAGAGCTTTGAGACGATCCCAATAATTTAGGTGTTTTATCGCGTCTATGCGTGCCGTATATGTTCTCTGTATTCCCTCTATTTCAGCGATCTCTCCTGCTCTGAAGGGGGAAGTGAGTACTGAGCAGTACTCGAGACGGGACAACACAAGTGACTTGAAGAGTACAACCATTGTGATGGGATCCCTGGATTTGAAAGTTCTCGTAATCCATCCGATCATTTTTCTGGCTGACGCGATATTTGCTTGGTTATGCTCCCTAAACGTTAGATCGTCGGACATCATTATTCCCAAATCCTTGACATGCTGTTTTTCTACTATGGGAAGATTCGATTGTGTTTTGTACCCTGTATTATGTTTCAGATCCTCATTTTTGCCGTACCTGAGTACCTGAAATTTATCACTGTTAAACATCATGTTATTTTCTGCTGCCCAATCAAAAACTTTGTTGACATCTGCTTGTAGTTTTTCAATGTCTTCAGCAGAGGTAATTTTCATGCTGATTTTTGTGTCATCTGCAAAGGACGACACGAAGCTGTGGCGTGTATTTTTGTCTATATCAGATATGAGAATAAGGAACAGTAGCGGTGCAAGGACTGTACCTTGAGGTACAGAGCTTTTAACATCGCTTGGACTCGATTTTATCTGATTGACTGTTACTCTTTGTGTTCTGTTCGACAGGAAATTGAGTATCCAGCGTCCTACTTTTCCAGTTATTCCCATTGACCTTATTTTGTGAGCTATCACCCCATGGTCACATTTGTCGAACGCCTTTGCAAAGTCTGTGTATACAACATCTGCATTTTGCTTTTCTTCTAGGGCTTCTGTGATTTTGTCATAGTGGTTGAGTAACTGTGACAGACAGGATCTTCCCGCTCTAAATCCATGTTGTCCTGGATTGTGCAATTCATTGTTTTCCATAAAACTAGAAATTTGATTCCTAATCACTCTTTCAAACACTTTTATTATGTGTGATGTTAGTGCAACTGGCCTATAATTTTTTGCCAAGGCTTTACTCCCCCCCTTGTGCAACGGAGCTATATCTGCAGATTTAAGTGCTGCTGGTATCTCCCCTGTATCCAGGCTCTTTCTCCATATTACGCTGAGTGCTCTCGCTACTGGTACTTTACATTTCTTTATGAATATTGAATTCCATGAGTCAGGCCCAGGAGCTGAGTGCATAGGCATATTATCAATTTCTCTTTCAAAGTCTTCCGAGTTTGTGGTAATATCCGTTATATTATCTGCAGCTTGAATGTCATTCATAAAGAAGCTGTCTGGGTCATCAACTTTCATGTTGTTTATTGGTGTGCTAAACATAGCCTCATACTGGCTTCTTAGAATTTCACTAATCTCTTTGTTGTCCTCTGTGTACGTACCTTCATTTGTGATTAACGGTCCAATACTGGTCGAGGTTTTGGATTTTGATTTTGCGTATGTGAAAAAATATTTCGGATTTTTCCTTATCTCTTGTATAGCTTTCTGTTCCAATTCCATTTCCTCAGACTCATATGATCGCTTCAACGTTTGTTCTATTTCCTCAATCTCCCTGCTTAGGCTTGTTTTCCTTGCTTGTGATAGTTGTGTCTGCCGAAGCATTTCCGTTATTTTTTTCCTTCTCCTGTACAGTCGTCTGCGTTCTCTTTCTAGAGTGGTCCTCTTTCTGCCCCTCCTCACAGGTACGTGCTTCAAGCAGACCTTGTAAGCTTCAGCTGTCAGTTGAGCTATTCCCTGTGTGGGAGTTTTGTCGCTTAAGACCGTCTCCCATTGAATGGTTGCAAGGTCTACATTTATTTTTTCCCAGTCAATCCTCTTATTGTTGAAATTGAATTGATTGAATATTCCTTCTCGCTTGTTGGGTCTCTTAGACCTACTACCGTTATTTATGCTAGTTCGCACTTCAATGAGCTTATGGTCTGAGTATGAAGTATCTGAGATTGTGATATCCCTGATTAGTTCATCATTGTTTGTGAATAACAAGTCTAGTGTGTTTTCGTTCCTAGTTGGTTCTGTAATCTGTTGATTGAGCGAGAATTTGTCACAGAATCTCAAAAGTTCTCTGACCTGTGGTTGGTTATTTCCCGGGTCATTCCCTGCTATGATATTTGTGTTTGCCGTTCTCCATCTTAGACTCGGTAAATTGAAATCTCCAAGAAAGATAATATCTGGAGCTGGGTTTGCTTGGTTGTCAAGTATGTTCTCTATTTTGTGCATCTGCTCTGTGAATTCCTCAATCGTTGTATCTGGCGGTTTATATATTAGAATAATAATTAGGTTTAGTTTCTCTACCTTCATTCCAAGTACCTCTACCACCTCATTAGTTGAGTTTAGTAGTTCTGTGCATACCAGGTCTTCTTTAATATACAGACCTACTCCTCCATTTGACCTAGTTTTTCTATCACATCTATATAGATTATAATTTGGAATCCAGATTTCACCATCCATGTAATCTTTTGTATGAGTTTCCGTGAATGCCCCAAATATTGAGTTTGACTCTAATAGGAGGCCATTTATGAACTTAACTTTATTTCTTGACTTTGGCTTTAAACCTTGAATGTTTGCAAATATGAATGATTGTCCATATTGTGTGTCACTTCTGGAAGGTTTTGGTAGTTCTCCCTCCTCTCTACCCTGACCCAGGGTGTGTTGTTGTGGCAATGGTTTGTCCAGTTTTGGAAGTGATACTGGGGAGTGTGGTAGTCTCTGTGTAGTTGGGGGGTGTAGTATGTGTGGGCTTGATGACGAACCGTAGTCCAGTCTTGGGCATTTCCCCTTCTCCATCCGTACTCCTGCCACGTTTCTGCCTGTCTGTTTCTCCCTCTGTTTGTACCTGCCTCTAAAAAATTTTCAGGGCTATTATATTGGACTTCTTCTCTTATATAGCGCTGTGTACCTCTGACGTGGAAATCGGGGCAGTGATCGTAGCATTTCCTCTCATTGACTGAGAGTGTGCATAGCTTAGGGTGAAAATATCTACACTCTGTATCAAAACGACATCTGCCTTTCCCTAACCAGTTTCGGCATTTCCGTGGGTGCATGAATAAGCATTCCGTGCCTCTGGGCCCATATCTACACTGTCCTTTTGCATAATACCAGCAAATATTTTCATTTGTGATTGTATTATTCTTGTTTGTACCCGTGCACGACTTGGCTACCTCTGTGTTTTTTGTTCCAACTTTCTCGTTTCTGCATTCATTCTCGGTATTGCCCTTATCTTTCTCCTTGTTGCTGTCGTCTTTCTCATTTGTGTTCTCATTCGTCTCATTTTTTCTCTCCTTATTCATATCACCAGTGTGCTCTACAATATTGCCTTCATTTTTGTGTACCTCGACACTATACCCTTCTACATTGCTACTTTGACTCTCTAAATTCTCAGTCCCTGGGTTGTGTTCAGAGTTCGTTGCTGTCTTTATATACTCTGCATATATTTCTGGTAGCTTTTGTGTGAATTGTAGCCTGTGTACTTCAGGAATGTTATTCATTAGTTTGGTGATGTTTTCCCACATCTGTCTGTCTCTTTGACAGATCCAGTAGTTACCTTCCCGGTTTGCATATTGTGTAGGTAATCCTGTACAACTTAGGTGAAATCTTATGTTGCAAATGTTACATACAATGCCTACAACACTCTTCCGAAGTGACTTAAGGCAGCCTCCACACACCTCCATGTTGGGTTTGTGATGTTATAATAATATATGCATATATTTAAGTATTATATGTATGTATATATAATATGTATCCAGTATATTTATAATATTACATATGTTTATTTGTTCAAGTTTATGAGGGGGTACTTATCGCCTTGTGGAGAAAATATGGTCGTCTTGGGACCGTCCAGTTGACCGTTGTTTGTCCCAGGTCGGGGGCAGGATGGGCAACCAGGATGTCACTGGTTGCCAGTTACTTGATTTATACACTGATTATGTGCCTGTAATATCCTAAGGGAATTTCTGCTTTCTTCCGGCTTGTAATGTTATTCACTTACTCTATTACTAGTTCCTAGCTCCACTTTCCCGTATTACAGAATATATATTCAAGTATATTATCACTGAGGGAGTATACTGCTACTGAGGGACGTCCCGTACACTGTGTAGGCCTCGTGGCTGTGGTGTAAACAGCCTAGTGTGATGCCTCCTCCACAACTTTACATTTATACTTTTTCTTTGTACAATTCTCTAACACTATCCACTAATTTATATGTTGTGTTACACGTTCCACTTCACTGTTCAACGTATCACTGCTCGCTATATATGATATATATCGCTTATGTCTGTACACATGAGCCTGGTGGCACTGGCTCACCACGTGGGACCACCTTTATTCTGTATTTAACTCAAATTTCCACTGTTAATTTCTGTATTCTATTTTCCTACGGGTCACTATGCACTTGGTGATCACTGTGGGCCGTAATCCATGGTTGTAATCCTAAAAAAGCCCGGTTTATTCCAGTGTTTTAACGGAGCGCGACGACGACACGTCTGTCCCCTCCCCCGCGAACTCCAAACAGGAGTTCGTGGAGTATAGTGTCGTGGAGTATAGTGTCGCGGAGTATAGTGTCGTGGTGTATAGTGTCGTGGAGTATAGTGTCGCGGAGTATAGTGTCGCGGAGTATAGTGTCGTGGTGTATAGTGTCGTGGAGTATAGAGAAGTGGTGTATAGTGTCGTGGTGTATAGTGTAGCGGAGTATAGTGTCGTGGTGTATAGTGTCGCGGAGTATAGTGAAGTGGTGTATAGTGTCGTGGAGTATAGTGTCGTGGAGTATAGTGTCGCGGAGTATAGTGTCGTGGTGTATAGTGTCGTGGTGTATAGTGTCGCGGAGTATAGTGTCGTGGTGTATAGTGTCGCGGAGTATAGTGTCGTGGTGTATAGTGTCGCGGAGTATAGTGTCGTGGTGTATAGTGTCGTGGTGTATAGTGTCGCGGAGTATAGTGTCGTGGTGTATAGTGTCGTGGAGTATAGTGAAGTGGTGCATAGTGTCGCGGAGTATAGTGTCGTGGTGTATAGTGTCGTGGTGTATAGTGTCGCGGAGTATAGTGTCGTGGTGTATAGTGTCATGGAGTATAGTGAAGTGGTGTATAGTGTCGCGGAGTATAGTGTCGTGGTGTATAGTGTCGTGGAGTATAGTGCCGTGGTGTATAGTGTCGCGGAGTATAGTGTCGTGGTGTATAGTGTCGTGGAGTATAGTGTCGTGGTGTATAGTGTCGCGGAGTATAGTGTCGTGGTGTATAGTGTCGCGGAGTATAGTGTCGTGGTGTATAGTGTCGTGGAGTATAGTGAAGTGGTGTATAGTGTCGTGGTGTATAGTGTAGCGGAGTATAGTGTCGTGGTGTATAGTGTCGCGGAGTATAGTGAAGTGGTGTATAGTGTCGTGGAGTATACTGTCGTGGTGTATAGTGTCGCGGAGTATAGTGTCGTGGTGTATAGTGTCGTGGAGTATAGTGTCGTGGTGTATAGTGTCGCGGAGTATAGTGTCGTGGTGTAAAGTGTCGCGGAGTATAGTGTCGTGGTGTATAGTGTCGTGGTGTATAGTGCCGTGGTGTATAGTGTCGTGGAGTATAGTTTCGTGGTGTATAGTGTCGCGGAGTATAGTGTCGTGGTGTATAGTGTCGTGGAGTATAGTGAAGTGGTGTATAGTGTCGCGGAGTATAGTGTCGTGGCGTATAGTGTCGCGGAGTATAGTGTCGTGGTGTATAGTGTCGTGGAGTATAGTGTCGTGGTGTATAGTGTCGTGGAGTATAGTGAAGTGGTGAATAGTGTCGTGGAGTATAGTGTCGTGGAGTATAGTGTCGCGGAGTATAGTGTCGTGGTGTATAGTGTCGTGGTGTATAGTGTCGTGGAGTATAGTGAAGTTTTGTATAGGGGTAAGGTGGACATGGGGCGGCCTGGGGGTAGGATGGACATGGGGCCGCCTGGGGGTAAGGTGGACATTGGGCAGCCTAGGGGTAAGGTGGACATGGGGCGGCCTGGGGGTAGGATGGACATGGGGCCGCCTGGGGGTAAGGTGGACATTGGGCAGCCTAGGGGTAAAGTGGACATGGGGAGGCCTGGGGGTAAGGTGGACATGGAGCGGCCTGGGGGTAAGGTGGACATGGGGCAGCCTGGGGGTAAGGTGGACATGGAGCGGCCTGGGGGTAAGGTGGACATGGGGCGGCCTGGGGGTAAGGTGGACATGGAGCGGCCTGGGGGTAAGGTGGACATGGGGCAGCCTGGGGGTAAGGTGGACATGGGGCGGCCTGGGGGTAAGGTGGACATGGAGCGGCCTGGGGGTAAGGTGGACATGGGGAGGCCTGGGGGTAGGGTGGACATGGGGCAGCCTGGGGGTAAGGTGGACATGGGGCGGCCTGGGGGTAAGGTGGACATGGGGAGGCCTGGGGGTAAGGTGGACAAGGGGCGGCCTGGGGGTAAGGTGGACATGGGGCGGCCTGGGGGTAAGGTGGACATGGGGAGGCCTGGGGGTAGGGTGGACATGGGGCGGCCTGGGGGTAAGGTGGACATGGGGCGGCCTGGGGGTAAGGTGGACATGGGGCAGCCTGGGGTAAGGTGGACATGGGGCGGCCTGGGGGTAAGGTGGACATGGGGAGGCCTGGGGGTAGGCTGGACATAGGGCGGCCTGGGGGTAAGGTGGACATGGGGCAGCCTGGGGGTAAGGTGGACATGGGGCGGCCTGGGGGTAAGGTGGTCATGGGGCGGCCTGGGGGTAAGGTGGACATGGGGCGGCCTGGGGGTAGGATGGACATGGGGCAGCCTGGGGGTAGGATGGACATGGGGCACCCTGGGGGTAAGGTGGACATGGGGCAGCCTGGAGGTAAGGTGGACATGGGGCGGCCTGGGGGTAAGGTGGACATGGGGCGGCCTGGGGGTAAGGTGGACATGGGGCAGCCTGGGGGTAAGGTGGACATGGGGCGGCCTGGGGGTAAGGTGGACATGGGGCGGCCTGGGGGTAAGGTGGACATGGGACGGCCTGGGGGGTAAGGTGGACATGGGGCGGCCTGGGGGTAAGGTGGACATGGGGCAGCCTGGGGGTAAGGTGTACATGGGGCAGCCTGGGGGTAAGGTGGACATGGGGCAGGCTGGGGGTAAGGTGGACATGGGGCAGCCTGGGGGTAAGGTGGACATGGGGCGGCCTGGGGGTAAGGTGGACATGGGGCAGCCTGGGGGTAAGGTGGACATGGGGCGGCCTGGGGGTAAGGTGGACATGGGGCAGCCTGGGGGTAAGGTGGACATGGGGCGGCCTGGGGGTAAGGTGGACATGGGGCGGCCTGGGGGTAAGGTGGACATGGTGCGGCCTGGGGGTAAGGTGGACATGGGGCGGCCTGGGGGTAATGAGGACATGGGGCGGCCTGGGGGTAAGGTGGACATGGGGCGGCCTGGGAGTAAGGTGGACATGGGGCGGCCTGGGGGGTAGGATGGACATGGGGCAGCCTGGGGGTAAGGTGGACATGGTGCGGCCTGGGGATAAGGTGGACATGGGGCGGCCTGGGGGGTAGGATGGACATGGGGCGGCCTGGGGGGTAGGATGGACATGGGGCGGCCTGGGGGTAAGGTGGACATGGTGCGGCCTGGGGATAAGGTGGACATGGGGCGGCCTGGGGGTAAGGTGGACATGGGGCGGCCTGGGGGTAAGGTGGACATGGGGCAGCCTGGGGGTAAGATGGACAAGGGGCAGCCTGGGGTTAAGGTGGACATGGGGCAGCCAGGGGGTAAGGTGGACATGGGGCAGCCTGGGGGTAAGGTGGACATGGGGAGGCCTGGGGGTAGGATGGACATGGGGCAGCCTGGGGGTAAGGTGGACATGGGGCAGCCTGGGGGTAAGGTGGACATGGGGCAGCCTGGGGGTAAGGTGGACATGGGGCAGCCTGGGGGTAAGGTGGACATGGGGCAGCCTGGGGGTAAGGTGGACATGGGGCAGCCTGGGGGTAAGGTGGACATGGGGCAGCCTGGGGGTAAGGTGGACATGGGGCGGCCTGGGGGTAAGGTGGACATGGGGCAGCCTGGGGGTAAGGTGGACATGGGGCAGCCTAGGGGTAAGGTGGACATGGGGCAGCCTGGGGGTAAGGTTGACATGGGACAGCCTGGGGGTAAGGTGGACATGGGGCAGCCTGGGGTAAGGTGGACATGGGGCGGCCTAGGGGTAGGATGGACATGGGGCAGCCTGGGGGTAAGGTGGACATGAGGCGGCCTGGGGGTAAGGTGGACATGGGGCAGCCTGGGGGTAAGGTGGACATGGGGCGGCCTGGGGGTAAGTTGGACATGGGGCAGCCTGGGGGTAAGGTGGACATATGGGGCAGCCTGGGGGTAAGGTGGACATGGGGTGGCCTGGGGGTAAGGTGGACAAGGGGCGGCCTGGGGGTAAGGTGGACATGGGGCGGCCTGGGGGTAAGGTGGACATGGGGCAGCCTGGGGGTAAGGTGGACATGGGGCAGCCTGGGGGTAAGGTGGACATGGGGCAGCCTGGGGGTAAGGTGGACATGGGGCACCCTGGGGGTAAGGTGGACATGGGGCGGCCTGGGGGTAAGGTGGACATGGGGCAGCCTGGGGGTAAGGTGGACATGGGGCAGCCTGGGGGTAAGGTGGACATGGGGCAGCCTGGGAGTAAGGTGGACATGGGGCGGCCTGGGGGTAGGATGGACATGGGGCAGCCTGGGGGTAAGATGGACATGGGGCAGCCTGGGGGTAAGGTGGACATGGGGCGGCCTGGGGGTAGGATGGACATGGGGCAGCCTGGGGGTAAGGTGGACATGGGGAGGCCTGGGGGTAAGGTGGACATGGGGAGGCCTGGGGGTAGGATGGGCATGGGGCGGCCTGGGGGTAAGGTGGACATGGGGCAGCCAGGGGGTAAGGTGGACATGGGGCAGCCTGGGGGTAAGGTGGACATGGGGCAGCCTGGGGGTAAGGTGTACATGGGGCGGCCTGGGGGTAGGATGGACATGGGGCAGCCTGGGGGTAAGGTGGACATGGGGCGGCCTGGGGGTAAGGTGGACATGGGGCAGCCTGGGGGTAAGGTGGACATGGGGCGGCCTGGGGGTAAGGTGGACATGGGGCAGCCTGGGGGTAAGGTGGACATGGGGCAGCCTGGGGGTAAGGTGGACATGGGGCAGCCTGGGGGTAAGGTGGACATGGGGCGGCCTGGGGGTAGGATGGACATGGGGCAGCCTGGGGGTAAGGTGGACATGGGGAGGCCTGGGGGTAAGGTGGACATGGGGAGGCCTGGGGGTAGGATGGACATGGGGCGGCCTGGGGGTAAGGTGGACATGGGGCAGCCTGGGGGTAAGGTGGACATGGGGCGGCCTGGGGGTGAGGTGGACATGGGGTGGCCTGGGGGTAAGGTGGACATGGGGCGGCCTGGGGGTAAGGTGGACATGGGGCGGCCTGGGGGTGAGGTGGACATGGGGCAGCCTGGGGGTAAGGTGGACATGGGGCGGCCTGGGGGTGAGGTGGACATGGGGTGGCCTGGGGGTAAGGTGGACATGGGGCGGCCTGGGGGTAAGGTGGACATGGGGCGGCCTGGGGGTAAGGTGGACATGGAGCAGCCTGGGGGTAAGGTGGACATGGGGCGGCCTGGGGGTAAGGTGGACATGGGGCGGCCTGGGGGTAAGGTGGACATGGGGCGGCCTGGGGGTGAGGTGGACATGGGGTGGCCTGGGGGTAAGGTGGACATGGGGCGGCCTGGGGGTAAGGTGGACATGGGGCGGCCTGGAGGTAAGGTGGACATGGGGCGGCCTGGGGGTAGGATGGACATGGGGTGGCCTGGGGGTAAGGTGGACATTGGGCGGCCTGGGGGTAAGGTGGACATGGGGCAGCCTGGGGGTAGGATGGACATGGGGGCGGCCTGGGGGTAGGATGGACATTGAGTTGCGTGGGGTGGACATGTCGGGAGGGGTTTGGGTTGTGGGGGGTGGGGTTGGGAGCGTGGAGTTGCTTGTGCATCCATGGATAACCTCTATGTTTACTATATTCCCCCACACTGAGACTCGTCTCCTGTCCCATCTGGCAAATCAATGCACCTCACAACCCCATAACAATCAACAAACAAAAAAACATTCATGTACCAGTTCTCTGTTTGTTCTTATATATTTCGAAACTAAGAAAAAAAAAGTTTCTATCCAGCTAACCGCCATACATCAACGCGTTGTTTAGACAAGGCGCTGACAGGTGTCTCTGTCACCCCAGACCCCAGGCGAAATGAATGAAATTCTTTGCACTCGTTACAGGTGACCCACATTCGGCATTAAAGAGATGAAAGATAGAGTTTACTCTACTGAATACTATGACAAAAAGGGATTACCATAAAAAATTAAAATAATATATTTTACGTTAAATAAATTTAGTTACGTTAATTGAATGGCTATATTCGAGAAACAACTGGCTACGCGCTTGGGCGAGATGGTGCTGGAATAATTTAAAAAGTTAGCACTGAACTCTGTGTCGAGTCAACCCGCAAAAAAAATACAGACTCTCATGCCAAATTCGCTTAAACGCTTTAAATTACAATTTTTAATTTACAACTTTTAAACTAGGATAACGTTAATAGCCCGCTATAAAGAAGAAAACTAACACATGGGACATGCATTTGTCACGCTAATCCAAATTTCTGCCAAAATCTGAGGTTTGCAACCAAACTGGACTCTTAAAAATTCTATCTCCCAAAACGGGGGAAACGCGTTAAAATCGATAAAAAAAGCAAATATTTCTCCTAACCGGCGAAGTGTACAGAACAACACTGAACGGACCTGCATTGATTACACACACGATTCGAATTTTCCGCAATTAACCCGAAATTGCAGCCCAGTGGACTTAGAAAAAATCCGCACACGGCTTCTGTACCGCACCACGACCACGTGTAAGCAAAACTGCAGCACCACACGACGAAAATCTTAATTCTAGCTATCTATCCTAGGAACACACAATTATACTTAGGGGGAAAACTTAAAAATATTAAGAGGAACTTCATATATAATTTAAGGAACTCGATTTAACCTATAGCTTTTCCCTACCCATTAACCAATTGTCCGAATCCTAGTGACCCTGACCACTGGATCAACCCCGTACAGAAAGCTGCATGCACGAGAATCGCTATGACTAGATCTGAATCGACAATGACTAGGGTGCGATCACTAGTCATCTATCCGGTTGCCAACCACGTTACTCACTCATCCCTAAATAGCCGGGACCATCTTCATGAATTAACCGTAACACCTAGCTTTAGGGTCGTCCGCACTTGCCCGCCCGCAGACCCTTACAGTACCCTCGTGGCGTCCCACAGAAAACACTGCCCCTGACAGTTCAACCCAGAACTACTGTCATATGTGGCATCCACATGAAACCCTTACATTAATTGGAGGAGGTCGAGTAATATACCTTGTCCACTCAATGTAGGTGGTCCTCAACTTAACTGCCTAACTTAACAGCCTAACTTAAAACTACCAGCACTCCACGAGGCTATAGAATCGCCTACTCTATGCAAATCACACTACATATGCTTCCTGCGAACTTAACGCGTAGCCCCCGGCTGATCTCTGACCATGCAGCATGACCTAACGGAAAGACGCGTGAGGCTTCAATAATTTTTAAGAAATTATTGAAACACCGCTGCCTACCATTGTAACACGGGACTGTATTGGTTCTACTCTGTCCACCATCCTGCCCGTGAAGATACTTACTGGCGTGGTCTTAGCCATTTGATCGGCTAAGCTTCTACAGACACGTGACGTCGCACCAGGTTTTCTAGCAAACTCAAGGGATCCCTTTACGCCGCCACAACCAGACCATTAACCTGAAGCGTCAATCAGTTGGGGTCTGGAACAATTAATCGATCATGACAACCTTGGGGCTTGATCCCCAAATTACGTGGAAAAGGGGGAAGAATCTACATTAAGTGTGAGAATTATAGCAACAAAAGAGATAAATAAACTCTTAACCTTTGTTAGGCTTGCGGCCCAACTAAAACTTCAGACTCCTGGAGACCACGTGACCAGGACATGGACACATTCAAAAATGGAAATAATAAAATACAAATAACAAGCTAATTATTTGGTTGAACTCTTTTAAACTGAAGGTAATTGCACAGGCATCTTAGGGAAAAGCTATTTCCAATTACAATATGGCTATTTGACCTTAGAGAATTACTAACTGTGGAAGGCTTTGGTGACCCTTGACCAGGGTCGCCAAAATAAATCCATGCCAGAGGCTAGTCCTAACTAGTGATACCACTGAAGGTGACTTATTCAGTATTCTGACTATTGAGAATACTCTTGATACTGGAACAGGAATTCTATTGTATACAATATGAATGAAGACTTGAATTTCTCTAAATTTCTGAATTCTGTAAAATAATTCATTATACGTTGCTTAAGACAGAGGCTTCTGTAATCCTAACCGCTAATCCCAGGAGAGATACTCCATGGTTCCCGAGTCAGGTCAACTACCGCCTGACTCCAATTCTTGTACAAGGGCGTATACCACTGCATCCCCTACAATTACTTATTTTAAAACAACTTCAGTTGTTACACTCCTTCCTCCTCCTCCTTCCGCTTCGCCCTCTTCCTCCTCCTCCTTCTGCTTCACCCTCCTCCTCCTC
Organism: Procambarus clarkii; assembly: GCF_040958095.1. Classification (NCBI taxonomy): domain Eukaryota; kingdom Metazoa; phylum Arthropoda; class Malacostraca; order Decapoda; family Cambaridae; genus Procambarus; species Procambarus clarkii. The sequence goes on from NC_091200.1 coordinate 23,723,098, forward strand.
CTTCCTTCCTTCTCGCCCTTTTAATCCTCCTTCCTTCCTCCTTACCCTCCTCCTCCTTCCTTCCTTCCTCCTTACCCTCCTCCTCCTTCCTTCCTTCGTCCTTTCCCTCCTCGTCCTTCCTTCCTTCCTCCTTCTTCCTTCCTTCTCGCCCTCCTCCTCCTCCTTCTCCTTCCTCCTTGCCCTTCTCCTCCACCTTGCAATGCTCCTCGTCCTTCCTTCTCGCCCATTTCCTCCTCCTTCCTACTTGTGAATAGTATATGAAGAGAATAGTATATATAGAATAGTATGAAGAGAATAGTATTCTCTTCATCCTCCTTGCCCTGCTTCTCCTCCTTGCCCTGTTCCTCCTCCTTCCTCCTGGCCCTGCTCCTCCTCCTTCCTCCTTGCCCTGTTCCTCCTCCTTCCTCCTGGCCCTGTTCCTTCTCCTTCCTCCTTGCCCTGTTCCTCCTCCTTCCTCCTGGCCCTGCTCCTTCTCCTTCCTCCTTGCCCTGTTCCTCCTCCTTCCTCCTGGCCCTGCTCCTCCTCCTTCCTCCTTGCCCTGTTCCTCCTCCTTCCTCCTGGCCCTGCTCCTCCTCCTTCCTCCTTGCCCTGTTCCTCCTCCTTCCTCCTGGCCCTGCTCCTTCTCCTTCCTCCTTGCCCTGTTCCTCCTCCTTCCTCCTGGCCCTGCTCCTCCTCCTTCCTCCTTGCCTTGTTCCTCCTCCTTCCTCCTGGCCCTGTTCCTTCTCCTTCCTCCTTGCCCTGCTCCTCCTTCCTCTTCACCCTTCTCCTCCTCCTTCCTCCTCGCCCTCCTCCCCCATTCCTCCACGCCCTCCTCCTTCTTTCTTGTAAATTTCCAACAATGATTTCGCATCTTTACTACAATAGGATGTATTTCCTGTATTAGGCTTCTTAATCATTCAATACTCATTTAATAATCCTTAGTACAATGGGATGTATTTCCTGTACTAAGTGTAATAATTAACTAACACTATTAATCCGTAGTTTAGCATCACAGAATTCATTGCATTAGGATGTGGAGCGTCATATAATTTTCCTTAGAATCGTGGAAATGTTGCGTCAGTCAGCTAGCCACCAGAAACATTTCATATTAACATATCCAGTACAATCTAGCCTTATTTTGTCTTTTAATAAGGATAAGCATTTATTATTTGATTCACTTTTTGTTAATAAATTTATCATTGTTTACGGGAATTAATTTATGCGGCCACGATTTGCTGTGTCAGTGAATATAATGATAAATTGTATCTCCACTCCAGACCTTTTCTCGTTCATTTAATATCGTCTAAATTAATTGATTACATCACGAGAAAAGAGGAGTCGCCACATAATACATTTATTGTGACGTAAATGTTTGTCACAACGCATTTCCCTCCATATAATTTATGCTCGGAACCCCTACTGGGAGCTATGCGCATGCGCGACTTTCGAGCAGGAAGGGAGAGAATTCGCCATACTGGCAAGAGAGACACACGACACAGACACAGAAAAAACCTGGTAACACATCTGGAGAGAAGGGACTTCGTGACAAATCGCCAACATGGATTCAGGGAGGGTAAATCTTGCCTTACAGGCTTGATAGAATTCTACGATCAGGTGACACAGATTAAGCAAGAAAGAGAGGGCTGGGCGGACTGCATTTTCTTGGATTGTCGGAAAGCCTTTGACACAGTACCGCATAAGAGGCTGGTACATAAGCTGGAGAGACAGGCAGGTGTAGCTGGTAAGGTGCTCCAGTGGATAAGGGAGTATCTAAGCAATAGGAAGCAGAGAGTTACGGTGAGGGGTGAGACCTCCGATTGGCGTGAAGTCACCAGTGGAGTCCCACAGGGCTCTGTACTCGGTCCTATCTTGTTTCTGATATATGTAAATGATCTCCCGGAGGGTATCGATTCATTTCTCTCAATGTTTGCGGACGATGCTAAAATTATGAGAAGGATTAAAACAGAAGAGGACTGTTTGAGGCTTCAAGAAGACCTAGACAAGCTGAAGGAATGGTCGAACAAATGGTTGTTAGAGTTTAACCCAACCAAATGTAATGTAATGAAGATAGGTGTAGGGAGCTGGAGGCCAGATACAAGGTATCATCTGGGAGAGGAAATTCTTCAGGAGTCAGAGAAGGAAAAAGACTTGGGGGTTGATATCACGCCAGACCTGTCTCCTGCAGCACATATCAAGCGGATAACATCAGCGGCATATGCCAGGCTGGCCAACATACGAACGGCATTCAGAAACTTGTGTAAAGAATCATTCAGAACTTTGTATACCACATATGTCAGGCCAATCCTGGAGTATGCAGCCCCAGCATGGAGTCCATATCTAGTCAAGGATAAGACTAAACTGGAAAAGGTTCAAAGGTTTGCCACCAGACTAGTACCCGAGCTGAGAGGTATGAGCTACGAGGAGAGACTACGGGAATTAAACCTCACTTCGCTGGAAGACAGAAGAGTTAGGGGGGACATGATCACCACATTCAAGATTCTGAAGGGGATTGATAGGGTAGATAAAGACAGTCTATTTAACACAAGGGGAACACGCACAAGGGGACACAGGTGGAAACTGAGTGCCCAAATGAGCCACAGAGATATTAGAAAGAACTTTTTTAGTGTCAGAGTGGTTGACAAATGGAATGCATTAGGAAGTGATGTGGTGGAGGCTGACTCCATACACAGTTTCAAGTGTAGATATGACAGAGCCCGATAGGCTCATGAATCTGTACACCTGTTGATTGACGGTTGAGAGGCGGGACCAAAGAGCCAGAGCTCAACCCCCGCAAACACAACTAGGTGAGTACACGAGACAACCGCCGTTGTATAGGTGTTCTGAAGTCTGCTTAGCAAGATTAGTCATAATTTAGGAGCATCTGGCCATCTACAGACTCCAGACTGATCCGGCAACTTCAATCTGACGACACCACGTTCGGCAGGGAAGATAAGTATCCTTAATTGTTTTTAGAGGCCTTTAAAATAGAATTAGGTTACCTCCCTGTTCGTTACGATATTTGGCGACACCAAAACCTACGTAAGTGTACGGCTAGTCCCCGGATCCACTTAGAATTTACTAATATAGAATGATTCTAGGTTTGGAGTAGAATTTACATAATATATGCATTTCAGCTGGAGTACCAGTGTAGGCGAGTCCGCAGCGTCCGCTACGGTCACGTGGTTCAAGGATCATTATCTCAGGATTGATTCCAGACTGTTGTAGAGATTGGACGTCAACTACGTTCCTCTGTCACAGCTGAGATTTAATTAGTTCTTATTGTAGATAGTTCTCTCTCTGTGTAAGAATCATACATACTATATTGCACTGATTATTTATTATTAATCTTTATCGTGCAGTAGTATTTTTTGCATTACATTTTATTTAATCTACGTGTATGCATATTATCATTATTATAATCATATAATATATGTTTCACGTAGACTAACCTCATAGAAAACCCCACAAAATGTGTGATGAGAAGCTGGTTCTAGCATGTATAGAATTTACAGTCACTGCAGAATAGAATATTAACTAATTACACATGATCATAGAGATCCATAAGTCACTGGTTCTCTCATGTAACAGCACATTCTGGTCATTCCAGCTATCTCAGATTTAATCTTTATTTTGCATTTATAGAATTATACATTTATTAGAATTAAACTAGAGCCATATTTCCCCACACTCCATGCGCTCCTCCTTCCTCCTCCTCCTCCTACTTCTTCCTCGCCTTCCTCCTCCTCCTTCCTCCTCGCCTTCCTCCTCCTCCTCCTCCTCCTTCCTCCTCACCCTCCTCCTCCTCCACCTCCTACTTCCTCCTCGCCTTCCTCCTCCTCCTTCCTCCTCGCCTTCCTCCTCCTCCTCCTCCTCCTCCTCCTCCTCCTCCTCCTTCCTCCTCACCCTCCTCCTCCTCCTCCTCCTCCTCCACCTCCTACTTCCTCCTCGCCTTCCTCCTCCTCCTCCTCCTCCTTCCTCCTCACCGTCCTCCTCCTGCTCCTTCCTCCTCGCCCTCCTCCTCCTCCTCCTTCCTCCTCGCCCTTCTCCTTCCTCCTCGCCCTCCTTCTCCTCCTCCTTCCTCCTCGCCCTCCTCTTCCTTCTTCTCCTCCTTCCTCCTCTTTCCTCCTCGCCCTCCTCCTCCTCCTTCCTCCTCGCCCTCCTCATACTCCTTCCTCCTCCTCAATCCTTCCTCCTCGCCCTCCTTCCTCGATGCCCTCCTCCTCCTCCTTGCCCTACTCCGCCTCATAGCCACCCTTGCCCTGCTCCTCCTCCTTCCCAATCGCCCTCCTCCTCCTTCCTTCTCGCCCTGTTCTCCTCCTTCCTCTTCGCTCGCCTCCTTCTCATTCATCCTCCCCCTCCTTTCCTCCACGCCCTCCTCCTCCTCCCCCTTCTTCTTTCCTCCTCGTCCTCCTTCTCCTCCGCCTTCCTCCTTGCCCTCCTCCCCTTTGCCCTCCTCCTCCTTGACCTACTCCTCCTCCTTCCTTCTTGCCCTGCTCCTCCTCCTTCCTGATCGCCCTCCTCCTCATTCCTCCTCGCTCTGCTTCTCCTCCTTCCTCCTCGGTCTGCTCCTCCTCCTTCCTCCTTGCCGTCCTCCTCCTCCTTCTTCCTGGCCCTTCTCCTCATTCTCCTCCTTCCTCCTCCTTACTTCCTTCTCGCTCTTTTCCTCTTCCTCCTTCCTCTTCGCCCTTCTCCTCCTCCTCCTCATCCTCCTCCTCCTTCCTCCTCGCCCTCCTCCTCCTTGCCCTCATCCTCCTGGCTATGTTCCTCCTCCTTCCTCCTTGCCCTGCTCTTTTTCCTTCTTCGTTCCCCTGCTCCTCCTCCTTCCTCCTCGCCCTCCTCCTTCTCCTTCCTCCTCGCCCTCCTCCTCCTCCTTCCTCCTCGCTCCTCTCCTCCTTCTCCTCGCCCTCCTCCTAATTACCCTCCTCCTCCTCTTCTTTCCTTCCTCCTCGCCCTCCTTCTCCTCCTCCTCCTCCTTCTGTCCCACTCTCCCAGCTCCTCCTCCTTCCTTCCTCCTCGCTCTCCTCCTTCCTCCTTGCCCACATCCTCCTTCCACCTTGCCCTGCTCCTCCTCCTTGTTCGTTGTCCTGCTCCTCCTCCTTCCTCCTTGCCCTCCTCGACCTGCTTCTCCTCTTTAATCCTCGTCCTCTTCCTCCTCGCCATCATCCTTCTCCTTCCTCCTCCTTCCTCCTCGCCCTCCTCCTCCTCATTCCTCCTCGCCCTCCTCTTCCTCCTTCCTCCTCGCCCTCCTCCCCCTTGCTCTCCTCCTTCCTCCTCAGTCTGCTCCTCCTCCTTCTTCTCTGCTGTCCTCCTCCTTCCTTCCTCCTTTCCCTGCTCCTCCTTCCTCCTTGCCCTGCTCCTCTTCCTTCTTCCTCGTCGCCCTCCTCCTCCTCCTCCTCCTTCGTTCTCGCCCTCCTCCTCCTTCTTCCTCGCACTCCAAAACCTTCCTCCTTCCTCCTTGCCCTCCTTCTTCTCCTTCTTTCCTCCTCGCCCTCCTCCTCCTCCTTACTTCCTCCTTGCCCTCCTCCTCCTCCTCCTCCTTTTCCTTCCACCTCGTCCTTCCTTTTTGCCCTGCTCCTCCTCCTTCCTTCTCCTCCTCCCTCCTTGCCCTGCTCCTCCTCCTTCCTCCTCGTCCTCTTCCTTCCTCCTCGCCCTCAGCCTCCTTCCTCCTAGCCCTCCTCCTTCCTCCTAGCCCTCCTCCCCTTCCTTCCTTCTCGCCCTCCTCCTCCTCCTCCTTCCGCCTCGCCTTCCTCCTCCTCCTCCTTCTTCCTCGCCCTTCTTCTTCTCCTTTCCCTCCTCCTCCTTCCTCTTCGCTCTCCTCCTCTTCCTTCCTCATCACCCTAATCCTCATCCTTCCTCTTCTCCCTCCTCCTTCTCCTTCCTCCTCGCCCTGCTCCTCCTCCTTCCTCCTCCTCCTCCTCCTTCCACCTAGCCCTCCTCCTTCATCTTTGCTCTTCTCCTTCCTTCCTCCTCGCTCTCCTCTTTCCACCTCGTCCTTCTGATTCCTCCCTCCTTGCCCTCCTCCTCCTTCTACTTCTTCCTCGCCCTTATCCTCCTCCTTCTTTCCTCCTCTTCCTCCTTGCCCTCCTTCTCCTTCCTCCTCGCCCGTAAAATGTGTTTACACAGTAAACACATTTACACAACACATGTGCATGACACAGAAATAAGTCAGCAGTTTCTAGTACCTGCATACAAATCTGAATCTCAATATATCATAATAATCACAAGTTAATATATATTTGTGAGATAAAAATGTTGGACAGGAGTCAATCCATTTGACGACCGTCAGTGGGAAAGACGGGATATAAAATCTCAAGTTCAATACTGAAGGTGCAACTTACAAGAGATATTATGGGTAGCTGTTATGTTTCTCTGCAGAAGCTGGTGAGCGAGCCGGGTGTGTCCTCCTTGTGTCACGTTCCTCCATGCTGACTCAGGAGAGTGCCCGGCTGTTACCAGAGAAAACAGTATTACATGTGATAATACAGGAAAACAATTTTATGATAAAACACATGAAGACAATGTTATTAGACATAATGTCAACATATCCTAATTAAACCTCGTATCACCATTTCTTAATTTTCGTCATTTGAAACATCATAATGTTGTTCCTCACCTCTTAAATATTTCCTACTTGCTTTTCCTCTCAATACTTCTCCTTCACATATGTCTTATTCATATTATTCCTTGAATATTTGTGTTTTACACCATGTTCCTTGTAGAGATGTCTACTACCTCTAGTGTTCCGTTGGTATGTGTTCAACATGTTCCTTGTAGAGATGTCTCCTACCCCTAGGTCCCCGTAGGTTTGTGTTTTACAACATCTTCCTTTTGGAGATGCTTCCTACGTCTGGTTTCTTACGTCTGGAGGAGGCATGGTCGACGACTGGGCCGCGGGGACGCTAAGCCCCGAAACTACCTCAAGGTAAACCAACCACTTCAAGGTAAGTCAATCACCTCAAGGTAACCCCCATAGGCTTGCTACAACATCTACCAATAATAAGAGATGTTTCCTACGTCTGATTCCCCATTGGCTAGTGTTCTACAACATCTACCATGTACAGATGTTTCCTACATCTGGTTCCCCCGTAGGCTTGTGTTCTACAGCATGTTCCATGTAGAGATGTCTCCTACTTCTCAGTCCTAATACCTCTGTTCCTGAATTACTGTTTTTCAGTTTCGCATTGTAACATCTTTCTCAATACTTTCTCACAATGCCAGTTCAACTGGCAAAAAGACTCAATGAACTCTTAACTCCATACACTCCAAGTAATTATAGTCTACAATCATCAGCAGATTTCCTAGAATTAATCAAATCTACTCAGCCTGATGGTATCATTGCTTCCCTGGACGTTGAATCCCTATTTACCAACTTCCCAGTCGACACAACCATAGGAATGATACTGGACAGAGTATACAGAGACGAGAGCACACCCAAATTTGACATACCTGAGCCACACTTGAAGAGTCTTCTCGAAGCATGTACAAAGGAAGCCCCTTTCATCAGTCCACAAGGAGACATGTATTTACAAATAGACGGAGTAGCAATGGGCTCCCCCCTTAGGAGTCTTATTTTGCTAATTTTTATATGGGAACCATCGAAGACAGAGTCTTCAGCAGCAGACAAAAAACAAATGTATATTGCCGTTATGTAGATGACATATTCGTAATAGTAAAAGACTCAGATGAACTAATTGATCTAAAAGGCCGTCTAGAAAGAGAGTCAGTACTCATTTACACATGAAAATAGTGAAAATAACAGTCTGCCATTCTTGGATGTACTAATAACAAAAACAGGAACCTCTTTAAACACCAACGTATATACTAAGCCCACCAACATAGGATTATGCCTGAACGGTAGAAGTGAGTGCCCCCAAAGATACAAAGCCAGTGTTCTCAATGCTTATATTCGTCGAGCGCTTACCCACTGCTCTGAATGGAGCAACGTGAGTAGAGAGTTTGATAGAGTAACTCAGGTATTGGTGAACAACGGATATAGCAACGCGGAAATAAACGCTGCTATAAGAAGACACTTGGACCGTTGGTATAATTCAGAACCTAGAACAGAAACCACAACACCCCCAATAAAATTATATTACAAATCAACCATGCACAGTGAACATATAAAAGAGGAAAGAATAATGAAAGAAATAATCCGTAAAGGAGTAAAAAGCACTACTCCTAACCAAAACATAAACCTGATAATATTCTACAAAACCAAGAAGACTTCCGAACTCCTTATCAAAAACAGCCCGAAGCCGACGGAGAACCCTCTACAGCAGTCAAGCGTTGTATACATGTACACTTGCCCCCACGAAGGATGTAACCTTCAATCTAAGTACATAGGTATGACGTCGACCAAGCTGACGAGGCGTTTGACATGCCATCTTCAATCCGGTGCCCCCAGGAATCACATGAGACAAGCCCATGACATCACCCTAACAAGAGAAATGTTGAACAAAAATACCTGTATAATAGACAAAACCCAAGATACAAGAAGATTACAAATTCTTGAAGCAATTCACATAAGAATAGAACAACTAACCATGAACACCCAAATCACGGAACTATTTACTCTACCCACCATGAGAGTAAGGACAAGACCAGAACATAACGATGCCAACACAGAAGACAATGTTCAACATAACAGGCCAATTACACTTGATTAATCTTTGTATGTAGATAGCAGCTGCCTCGTATGGGCAAATAGGCCTTCCGCAGGTACCTCTATTCTTATGTTCTTATGTATCCCCCCATGTTTTCACCTTTATTGTCTTATCACCTGACCCAATGCGGGTATAAAATCAACCAAACCTGAAAATTCCTTTCACTTGAGAACGAACCATGGAGGTTCGAAACGTCGTGCAAATTGTATAAATAAGTGTAATACATTCTATTATACATTCACTTTTATTCACTTCTTTTCTTCACCTTAAAATTACGAAAATGAGTTTTGGAGAACTCCTATTTAAGCTAAGCCTTGATGCTAAGAAAATAGTTAGAGGGATAGAAGCCCTAAACCAGAAAATAGTAAATACAGAATATGCGGTCATATTCAATGAGACATGTCTGAATGAAAACCTGCCAGTATACACCAATATATATAAATATATATATATATATATATATATATATATATATATATATAAATATATATATATATAACAACATAACAACATTTCTGATGAAAAGGCCCTGCTCAAACTGGACTTTAAGAATGCCTTTAACATGGTAAGAAGAGATGCAGTACTTTGTGCCGTACATCGCCATTTCCGGCCCCTCTACCCGTTCATACTATCCTGCTACAGTGGCGAGTCAAAACTGCTCTTTGGTGAACATGAAATCAGATCATGTGAAGGTGTTCAGCAAGGTGATCCTCTTGCTCCCCTTCTTTTCTGCTTAGTCTTAAAAGAAATCACCGAAAGCTTGTCCAGCGAGTTCAACATCTGGTTTTTGGATGATGGCACTATAGCTGGCACCGTAGACCACCTCTTGTCAGATATCAGGAAAATAAGGGAGCAAGAAGTAAGCCTGGGTCTCGTCCTGAACCCTTCCAAGTGTGAAGTAGTCTCCTCCAACCCAGACATCGTAGCTAGAATAAGGTCTGCCTTGCCTGGAGCCCATGTCATTAGGGCCGAGAACAGCACCCTCCTTGGAGCTCCCCTCGGGTCTAACGCCATTGAGGAGATCCTCGACAAGAAAATCGCAGACCTTAGGAGGATGGAAGACAGAATAGGAGACATCGATGCCCACGATGCTTTTTATCTCCTCACCAAATGCCTATCCCTTCCGAGGCTAACCTACTTTCTGAGGTGAGCCCCAACTTACAACAACCCAAAGCTTGACGAGTATGACCTCCTACTGAAGACCATGCTGGAAAAAGTTGTTAACCTCTCCCTCAACGAATGCCAGTGGAAACAAGCCACTCTTCCTGTCAGGCTCGGTGGCTTGGGTGTCCGCACCGCAGAAATTGCTGTCCCAGCCTTCCTGTCTTCCTCCTCAGCATCAGATGACCTGGTTAAGGAAATTCTACCTGACACCCTGAGTGATGTAGCGGGGATACAGGACCCCCACTACACGGAATGCGACACGAAATGGGGTGCCATGACAGACCCAGCACTCAGACCAGCCATGCCGAAAGCCAAGAAACAATCCAGTTGGGACAGCCCCATTGTAGACAAAGAAGCCACAGCTTTGCTGGAGGCAGCAACAACCCCCAGTGATCGTGCACGCCTCACAGCTGTGCAGGCTCCCCATGCAGGGGACTTCCTTCTGGCAGTCCCTATGTCTGCGACAGGCACACGTCTTGATCCGCAGGAGCTCCGTATTGCAGTCGCTCTCCGCCTTGCTGCCCCTATCCACACTGTTCACAGGTGTATTTGCGGCGAGGCAGATGCTGACGAATATGGATTGCATGGCCTGCACTGTGGAAAATCGGGTGGTTGGCACACTAGACACGACGAAGTCAACGACATCATTAAAAGAAGCCTTGCCTCTGCTCAGTGTCCAGCGGAGAGAGAGCCCCGCAACCTACTGAACCGTGACTCTGTTAGCTTTGCCGGCCGACCAGACGGAATCACACTGCGTCCGTGGAAGGGTGGCAGGCAGTTAGCATGGGACTATACTTGCGTATCCACCCTGGCAACGACATACATCACCCTCTCTGCCGGCACGGCAGGAGCTGCAGCGACACACAGAGAAAAACAAAAGTCAGTCAAGTACAGGCAATTAGATCAAAGGTACAATTTCGTTCCAATAGGGTCTGAGACCCTAGGCCCATGGGGTGAGAGTGCAAGAAGGTTTCTTAAGGATCTTGGTTCCAAGCTCATTGACACCACAAGAGACCCTAGAGCAGCAAGTTTTCTCTTTCAGCGCCTCAGTGTCGCGATCCAGAGGGGAAATGCCCGCTGCATCCTCGGTTCCTGCCCGGCGTCGGAGGAGTTCGAGGAAATCTACAGCCTCTAGGAAGCGAACTTTTTCTTGTGTCCTCTTAATGTTCATTTTTTGTATAAAATCAGATATGTAACTGTATAACCTTGCATAATAAAGTGTACATCATAATAAAAAAAAAGGGGGTGGTAGGAGAAGTGAACACTCTTTCGTATTCAGAGTTAAATGTCAAGTTTTTCCCTGAGTGCTCTGTGTTCCCTTCTCTGAGGCTGTGGGTCCCTATAATTGCACCAGTGGTGGTACCCCCCTATATATATATATATATATTTTTTTTTTTTCAAATAGGGAAGGGAGTACCACCTCTGGCTGGAAGAAGGGGGACCCATAGCCTCGGAGGAAACCACACATAACGCATTGGAGGGAATGTGGGTCCCCTCCAATACAGTTTCTGTGTGCTTTTCTCCTACCACCCCTTCCCTTTTTTTTTTTTTTTTTTTTCCTTTATTGTGTATTTAAAGGTTACAAAACATACAAGACAAATGACTAAAGGTTATGGATCTCTTGAAGCTCCTCCACTTCTGGACAGGAACCGAGGACGCAGCAAGCATTTCCCCTCTGGATCGCCACACTGAGACGCTGAAATAAAAAACTGGAAGCCCTTGGGTCTCTGGTGACGTCAATGAGCTTGGACCCCAATTCCTTGAGAAATCCCAAGGCACTCTTGCCCCAGGGGCCATGCGTCTCAGACGCTATGGGAACAAAGAGGTATTGACCTTCCAGTCGCCTGTACTTGAGTGATTTTGCTGTTTCCCTGTGGTTGGCCGCCCCACCTGCTTGATCAGCTCCCAAGTGTACATAGGTGTCAGCCAGGGTGGATACAGATGTGTAGTCCCACACCAACTGTCTACCCTCCTTCCATGAGTATATGGTGATGCCATCAGGGCGAAGTGCTGGGAAATCCGGGTTTTGGACCCCTAGGATGCGAGGTTCTCTCTCCGCTGGGCACCCAGCTGAGACGAGGCTTCTCTTGATGATGTCATTGACCTCGTTGTGTCTTGCATGCCAGCCCTTTGTGCTTCCGCAATGCAACCCATGCAGTCCGTATTGGTCTGCTTCCACCCTGTTGCAAATACACTTGTATTCAGTGTGAATTGGGGCACCAAGGCGGAGGGCCATTGCTACACGAAGGGATTCTGGATCTAGGCGCGTGCCCATTGCAGACATGGGTACTGCCAGGAGGAAGTATATATATATATATATATATATATATATATATATATATATATATATATATATATATATATATATATATATATATATATATATATATATATATACATATATATATATATATACATATATATATATATATATATATATATATATATATATATATATATATATATATATATGTATATATATATATAAATATATATATATATATATATATATATATATATATATATATATATATATATATATATATATATATATATATATATGTATATATATATATATATATATATATATATATATATATATATATATATATATATATATATATATATATATATATATATATATATATTGTCACGTGGGGGTGGGCGGTCCGGGGCTCTGCCAACACTCGGCTGCTAGGGGCTCAAAGGCCCAAATACTCAGCCCCTCCGACTCCCTGGATTCACCGGAGTCTCCTTGGTCACACAAGAGAGGACCAACAATGCCCACCTCCGCAGGTCTTTGCTTCCACCACAAAGGGGTGCCACTGATTCACCCTGGAAGCCCTTCAGTCAGGCACGGGGAAACTGCTGTTAACAGTTCCGGCCTAGACCCGTGGGGGAGTGAAGGAAGACTCAGGCTTACCTATAACCATAACCTCCCTGAGTCTTGCCTGCCAGACAAAAAAGGTTGCAGGAACTCCTTTCCTGCCTGTCTTCTCTATCTTCCTCTTAGCAAGGTCGCCAGCTGGGTTATTATATCTGCACCCCAGCAATGCAGTTCAGTGGGTGTATTATATATCGTTTGTAGCCAGAAATGTATGCTCATAGAGAATTATCATAAAATGGAGGCACACTCAAACACAGTAATAAAATGTGTGGATTTACTTATGCAAATTACATGAACGCACACACACAATCACAAGTAATACATGAATATGGAATATGGATAATGAGCCTGGAGATCGTCAGCCTCTTCTTCCACGACCATCCAACACTCCTTCTACTGGGCAGGAAGACAGGAGTCTCACACTCTCACAGGAGGGCCTCTTCACCACGTCGGCACCTCTTCTTCACTGTCCTGCCATCCATACACACTGTCCTCTCTGACAGTCCTGGACACAAGCTGCCTTGCAGCCTATTCTACTATTAAAGTAATAAAGTCTTGCTGCCACATACACAAGTAAATATTGTGGCCTAACTAGCCTACTCATTCAAGGGGTAATGGGAGGGAAAAATGATCTACCTTACACTCCTGGCTCACGACGCCTGTCCCTCGATGGTGTGAGGTTCCCACGCTTCCTTGGGTCGATCCTCGACGATCCAGGGCGTTCCACAGGTCCTCAGGTGTCGTGAAGCCTTCGCGTCGTCGCCGTTCCAATCCCTGAGATTCAGCTGCCCCAATCCTGGTTCATCGATGGGCGCTGAGCTAATCACTATTTTTCCCCACACTCGCCTCTCCCACAGGGCGTCGCTCCTTGTCCTAGGCACGGTGTCGTCCTTCCAAGATTCTCAGTGGATGTGACCCCAGTCACAGCTAGCTTGCTCGCCCACCTTCCAGACCTCAACGTCCAGCCAGCGGCGCCGCCCAGCGTCGTCGCCGACTATTTTCCAAGTTTGGGCACTTCTCTGCTCACTGAACTTGGTTCCTCTTTTGCTTCCCAGAAGCGCAGGGTCTCCAATCACTGTGATGGCTGCGACAGCCAGCTCAATCCACTGAACAAGGCTTGCAGAGCCTCCAATCCCTGAGAGCAGACCGAGGCGCGTCCTGTCGCTTCCACGGTCAGTACAACTCTGACGTTGGCGCCGCCCGGGGCACTCGGTGACGTCATGGCGGGCCCTGATTCGTCGCCCGCGACCTACGTCGGCCAATCCGCGATCGGCTTGTCTCCCTTCCAAAAGGTCATATCTGCCGTAGGGGATACTGTTTCATTTTATAACAGGGCGCCAATTTTCCTTTATTTACAACTTATAATATAACTTCTTTCCCTTAACTGGCAGCCGGTCTGGTCGCCACATATATCAATAGATTCCCTGAACCTCAGAGAATCAGTAGGGAGAGCTGATATGACTCTTTAAGCCGGCAAACGAAAGAAATAGGAGAGGGCACCGTAACATACCCCTCCCCTTAAAATAAGAGTCATATCGGAAGAGCAGCTCTCAAGAGGGCAATCTATACTCTTGCTCCCTCCGTTCCTGAAGTGTCACTCCTCCAGTTGGTGACGTGGCTCGTACCACCTTGCCAGTCACTTGCCTCATCGTATCTCCACCTCGCATAGTACCGGGTGTGATGGGTGTTCCCTGAACACCTACAAGAAATCCCCTCTCCGTGGCTATGAGTGTACTCCCACGGCTCGTTACCACTGTAAGATTCAGTGCATGCAGCGCCTCCACCGCGTCGTGCACTCCGAGATAGTCTTGCATTCCCACTGCGCCCTACAGGTACTCCATGTATCCTCTCATGATCTCCTCTTCGCCAATCTTCTCTCTTCTCGGTTCCTCTTCTCCCATAGGTGCGTTGTCTCCTCACAGTGGCACTTGTAACCTGTACTCCATCCAGCAGCTTCCTCTCTTCCACACTAGGCTTTTGCGATGGCCCAATGCCCCTCTGGTTAGGCTGGCGCCTATCCTGGGTGTACCTATTCCCTGCTTTCTTCGTATTGCCCTTCCTATACCATTCGCTCCTTCGCTCCCGACGAACATCTTCACTCCTCCATGAGATTTTCTTACCTGCAGACGTCTTCTTCGGTTCGTGGTTGGGCTCTTCCACCTCCCTAATGCTCACCTCACCACGGCGGTTCATCTTGCACCTCCCACTATTCATCTGGCCGGCATAGGGTGCACTGCGTCGTGGCTCCTCCACTCTGCCCCTCACTGCCGTTCGCTCATCCGCTGAGCTTACTTTATTCACGTTTCTGTATGGAGGGAGTGCGGTCTGCAGCCTATTCACCGCCCCAGGCGTTTGTACCGCTGCTCCTCGCCACTCCTCCACACGCATCATCAGGCTTAGTCGGAGGTCCCCGTCGGGGTTTTCCACAACCTCCGACGACCTCTCTGCACTCTCGCCCTCGTTGTCGTCGTCTCTGGCGACGTTTCCCCTGGCGAAGTCGGCTTCCTCACTATTATTTGGAGCGACCGATACCTCACCTGGCAGGGTTGTACCGCTGCTTGCAACATAGGCACTCTTGGCCCAATCGGGTTGTATCCTGCCTCCTCCGAGGTCATTACCCAGCACCATCTGTACATGCTCTAGGGGTAATTTAGGGGCTACAGCTACTATAGCTTTCTCGACTCCGCAGTCGGCAATCAGCTGTACTTCGTGAAGTGGCAACCTATATTCCTCCCCCACACTGCGTATCCTCACCACTCCCACAGGTGAATCATTAAATTCCTTGGGGAGGATACTCCTGGTCACCATACTTATGTCAGCACCCGTATCTCGAAGCACGGCGACCTCCACTGGGTCTGACTTTCCAAACTTCACGTTGGCCCCGAAAACGAAGGGATGTTCACCCAACTTCATTTCCCAACCATTCACGTTGGGTCCACTATAATATGGGGTGTGAACAAACACTCTCTCCTCTTCCAACATTAATCCTACATTCCTTTGGTGCTCCTCACACTCGCGGGCATAATGTCCTCTCACACCACAGTTGTAGCATCGGCTGCCTCCCCTGGGCGGCCACTCGCTAGCCACTCTGGCGGTACCACTTGCAGACGTCCCCTGGGTCCTCCTTGGACTCCCTGTCGTCGTATCCGGGACTGCAGCACTTGCTCCCGAGTTAGGTCCACTGCTCACAGCTTGGGGCTTCCTCCCCGCGTCTCTTGAGCTCTTGAACCACGTTACTCCATCGGGCACACTACTCTTGGGAGAGTCCCCACCCGTCCTCGCTTTTCCTGAACTCCTAAAGTTCCCTCCCGACCTGGGGTAAGGCGAGTGTCTGGGCGGCCCCTCCCTCCTGATATGTAGTGCCTCCTCCAGCATGTCGGCTCGGTCCGCTGCAGCCTTCAGGTCCTTAATACCTGCTTCTCTCACCCTTACTCGCAACTCAGGATGGAGCACCGACATGAACTTCTCCATCACTATCAGTCGTTTAACATCATCCACCGACTCCACTTCTTCCGCCTTCAACCATCGTAGGAATTTCCGTTCCATATCCCTGGCGGTCTCGGCGTAAGTCTTTCCCGACGCTCTCGTACACTCTCTGAACCGCTTCCGGTACATCTCCGGAGTCAGCCGGAATGAGTGGAGAACCGCATTCTTAATCGCGTCATAACTAGTACACTCCTCTAGGTCCAGCACGTTATAGGCTTCCCGGGCCTCACCAGTCAATCTGCCCTGGACCAGAGCAGCCCAATCATCTTCCGGCCACTCCTTCAGAGTTGCTATCCGTTCAAAGTGTTCGAAGAACGCCTCAGCTTCTTGTGGTTCGAACGTAGGTAAGTCCCGTTCCCTTACCTTGAGGTCATCCCGCCGTGCAGGAAGTGAGGGCAGACCACGTTCAACGCGACGCAATTCGACTTCTTTATTTGCCCTTATCTCCTCCAGTCGCAGTTGTCTCTCTCCTTCTTCCCGCTGCAGCCGAGCTTCTCGCTCCTCTCGCTGCAGCTCAGCCGCACGTTCCTCTCGCTGCAGCTCAGCCGCACGTTCCTCTCGCTGCAGCTCAGCCGCACGTTCCTCTCGCTGCAGCTCAGCCGCACGTTCCTCTCGCTGCATTTGCGCTTCTCTCTCCTCTCGTCGCAGCTGGGCTTCCAGTTGCATCTTCATTATTTCCAGTTGCAGGCTCCTCTTACTACAGCTGGACCTTCCACTGCTCCCATGTTCACTGTGAATTCTCTCCACACTGGTAGGCGCTTGGGGAGGCCCTAGTCGGGACGGTTCACCTTGCGACGGCTCTCCTCGGGACAGCTCCTCTTGAGATGGCTCCTCTCCCGTCGCTTCCTCTCGAGCTGTGAGCTGTGCCATGATCTCTATCCTTCGCTCCGCTACCTTAGTCGTCCTCAACCTGATCCCAAAGTGGTTTGCCACTTGTTGGAGCTGGGCCTTGGTACACTCTCCCAAAATTCTCTCGTCCCTTGTGTCAATAAATTTCTTTACTTTGTCCTCCTCCATCTCTATATCATTGAGCATACACGACAGCACAGACAAGTTAGTAGGCACTAATTTCACCGTTTCAGCCCCTTAGCCGGTTGAGTAACAGTAGTACTGAATTCACTGGCCACACTGTATTAGTACCCTGGCAACGCTTGTCTTGAAATTTGGTCCACACTGTAGCTTGATCCACGCTTCCTGGCGAGGTTCCCAGTTCTTGGCTACTGGGGTTCGAATCCTGGCAAGGTCGCCAGTTCTCTTGTCACGTGGGGGTGGGCGGTCCGGGGCTCTGCCAACACTCGGCTGCTAGGGGCTCAAAGGCCCAAATACTCAGCCCCTCCGACTCCCTGGATTCACCGGAGTCTCCTTGGTCACACAAGAGAGGACCAACAATGCCCACCTCCGCAGGTCTTTGCTTCCACCACAAAGGGGTGCCACTGATTCACCCTGGAAGCCCTTCAGTCAGGCACGGGGAAACTGCTGTTAACAGTTCCGGCCTAGACCCGTGGGGGAGTGAAGGAAGACTCAGGCTTACCTATAACCATAACCTCCCTGAGTCTTGCCTGCCAGACAAAAAAGGTTGCAGGAACTCCTTTCCCGCCTGTCTTCTCTATCTTCCTCTTAGCAAGGTCGCCAGCTGGGTTATTATATCTGCACCCCAGCAATGCAGTTCAGTGGGTGTATTATATATCGTTTGTAGCCAGAAATGTATGCTCATAGAGAATTATCATAAAATGGAGGCACACTCAAACACAGTAATAAAATGTGTGGATTTACTGATGCAAATTACATGAACGCACACACACAATCACAAGTAATACATGAATATGGAATATGGATAATGAGCCTGGAGATCGTCAGCCTCTTCTTCCACGACCATCCAACACTCCTTCTACTGGGCAGGAAGACAGGAGTCTCACACTCTCACAGGAGGGCCTCTTCACCACGTCGGCACCTCTTCTTCACTGTCCTGCCATCCATACACACTGTCCTCTCTGACAGTCCTGGACACAAGCTGCCTTGCAGCCTATTCTACTATTAAAGTAATAAAGTCTTGCTGCCACATACACAAGTAAATATTGTGGCCTAACTAGCCTACTCATTCAAGGGGTAATGGGAGGGAAAAATGATCTACCTTACACTCCTGGCTCACGACGCCTGTCCCTCGATGGTGTGAGGTTCCCACGCTTCCTTGGGTCGATCCTCGACGATCCAGGGCGTTCCACAGGTCCTCAGGTGTCGTGAAGCCTTCGCGTCGTCGCCGTTCCAATCCCTGAGATTCAGCTGCCCCAATCCTGGTTCATCGATGGGCGCTGAGCTAATCACTATTTTTCCCCACACTCGCCTCTCCCACAGGGCGTCGCTCCTTGTCCTAGGCACGGTGTCGTCCTTCCAAGATTCTCAGTGGATGTGACCCCAGTCACAGCTAGCTTGCTCGCCCACCTTCCAGACCTCAACGTCCAGCCAGCGGCGCCGCCCAGCGTCGTCGCCGACTATTTTCCAAGTTTGGGCACTTCTCTGCTCACTGAACTTGGTTCCTCTTTTGCTTCCCAGAAGCGCAGGGTCTCCAATCACTGTGATGGCTGCGACAGCCAGCTCAATCCACTGAACAAGGCTTGCAGAGCCTCCAATCCCTGAGAGCAGACCGAGGCGCGTCCTGTCGCTTCCACGGTCAGTACAACTCTGACGTTGGCGCCGCCCGGGGCACTCGGTGACGTCATGGCGGGCCCTGATTCGTCGCCCGCGACCTACGTCGGCCAATCCGCGATCGGCTTGTCTCCCTTCCAAAAGGTCATATCTGCCGTAGGGGATACTGTTTCATTTTATAACAGGGCGCCAATTTTCCTTTATTTACAACTTATAATATAACTTCTTTCCCTTAACTGGCAGCCGGTCTGGTCGCCACATATATCAATAGATTCCCTGAACCTCAGAGAATCAGTAGGGAGAGCTGATATGACTCTTTAAGCCGGCAAACGAAAGAAATAGGAGAGGGCACCGTAACAATATATATAGCAGTCTCCGTGGTGTAGTGGTAAGACACTCGCCTGGCGTTCCGCGAGCGCTTTGTCATGGGTTCGTATCCTGGCCGGGGAGGATTTACTGGGCGCAATTCCTTAACTGTAGCTTCTGTTTAACACAACAGTAAAATGTGTACTTGGATGAAAAAACGATTCTTCGCGGCAGGGGATCGTATTCCAGGGACCGTAGGATTAAGGACTTGCCCGAAACGCTACGCGTACTAGTGGCTGTACAAGAATGTAACAACTCTTGTATATATATCAAAAAAAAAAAAAATATATATATATATATATATATATTAGTATATTTTGGTAGCAGTCTTTCCTGTAGACATATATTATTATTATAGAGGTGTTGTTCAATGCGGGTACGGATACTATGGTCGATGTTGCTATTTCTCCACTCGACATCCTCACAGACCAACATCACCTCAGCACTGAAACAAGGATTATCAAGAAACTAACAACATTATATGGAGGACCTATGGCAATTCCACGACCAAGAGATGGCTTCCTGAACCTTGCTGGAATTAACCTCACTGAGGACCAAGTCACTCTCCTAAATCTGGGCATAAACTGTCATGTTATGTCCAGACCGAGTGAAATGGCCCGG
>NC_091200.1:23747906-23777906 GCF_040958095.1 Procambarus clarkii
TCCCAGTGTGGCTCTCATAGCATTGTTTTGGGCAACTTCAAGCTTTTTCCACTGTTGGTGTGATAGATTTGTGAGTGCAGGTGCAGCATAATCGATCACTGATCTGACTACCTGTACATAGTATGTGCGAAGGACTTGCAGATTCGCTCCTCCAGAAAGGGAGGTTAGCGACCTAAGGATTGCCAACCGGGCCGCAGTTCGCTCTCTCAAGTATGTGACCTCAGCATTAAAATTCATGTGTGTGTCCAGGATGATTCCTAGATACTGATAGGTGTCGACCCATTCTATTGGTTGACCCTGTACTGTGAGTTGTATGTTGGGCTTCGCTATTTTTATGGGCATGGCCTTTGACTTTGAGGGGTTGAGTTTGATCCCAATCTGTTTTGCCTCTTTACTGATGCAGTCTAAGCATTTGGGTGCAAGGCGCGCCGCATCCCTTCCTTTTATGATGATGACGAAGTCGTCCGCGTAGTTTAGCAGCCTGCAGTGATGTGGAAGTTTCAACCTCATTATTCTTTCCATTAAACAGTTGGATAGAAGAGGGCTGAGAATACCTCCTTGCGGTGTACCATTTTCATGTCTTTTGTACTCAGAGACTGTGCCATGAAGTTTTACTCTTGCTTCTCTGTTTATGAGACAGTTTTTGGTCCAGTAGAGCAGGTTGCCTCTGACCTCTTTGTCAATGAGGCAGCAGAGAATAGCTGGGGCGCTAGCCAGTTCAAAGGCTTTTTCGAGGTCCAGGAATATCAGCATTCCTGGTCTGTCATTCAAGTGGGCTAACAGAGTTGTAATACATTCCACTGTGCCAACCCCTCTTCTATAGGCATTCATATCATGGTGTAGTTTAGGCATTTTCCACTCCAGTCTGCTGAGTGCCATTCTGTCAGCCGTCTTGGCTGCACAGCTTTGGAGAGAGATGGGCCTGGGATTAGCTGGATCTTTGGGTTTTGGGATCGGCACTATGTCTGCTCTATTCCAAGCAGAAGGTCTAGTTTGAGAAGTCCAGGCTAAATTAATTAACCTTAGGTATGCAGCGTCTCCCTCTGGGCCGAGGTTTCTAATCATTTTATAGGTTATTTTGTCGGCTCCAGGGGATGTATCCTTGGAGTTTTTCTTAGCCCGATTGAGCTCATCCAGTGTGAAGGGGGCATTAGTGTCAGAGACTTCTTCACATGCTGTAAGGATTCTGTGCCACCTTTCTTCCTCTAGTCCGGTCTGTACTGCTAATACATCTGGTGGAAGCTGATTGCTGGCTGCTCTCTCTGCAAACCTGGTTGCCAGTACTTCGGCTTCCTATTGAGGATCCTTGGGGTGTGGAGCTTTAGGTGTTTTATTCCCTTTGGCCCGGTGAATTTGCTGCCACATCTCTCCGAGAGAGGTGTGTTCATTCAGGTGTGAACACCATTCCAGCCACTTTTGTTCTTTTATTTGTCTGGTCTCTCGATGTACATGTTCCTTGACCTCACAAAGTAAGATCCTGTTGCGGTCACTTGGCTGCTTTTTGTATAGCTTTCTTGTTCTATTGAGTCTATGGTTGAGTTCTTTGACACGTTCGCAATAGTACCAATGATCCTTATGGTGTCCGGTGGATTGTTTTTTCAGTGGGATTGAGTGGTTGGCTGCACTTTGAATTGCTTTGACAAATTCTTGTTCTGCCTAAATAATGTCTTCGGGAAGATCATAGTTTCTTTGCCACTCTGAAATGAGGTTTTGAAATCGGTTCCAGTTTGCTAAAGCAAAGTTCCGGGCTTCAGATGGAGGCGGAGGTGGGGTGGGTAGGTCTAACTAAAGATCAATTTGGACCCCATAGTGGTCGCTTGTGAGTGTGGGCTCAACTGACCATGTTGCTGCATCTCTTAGGGAGGCTGAAACGAAGGTTAGGTCTAATCAGCCTCCTTGGATGTGGGTAGTGAATAGAGCTTACACATCTTCGAGTTTATATCTACATTTGGGTGAGGTGGATGAGGTGAAAACAAACTTTCAACAATGGGTATTGAATGGGTATTAAATTCAAACACAAGACAGAACACGAAACAATGGGTATTGAATGGGTATTAAAATTATTATTATTGAATGGGTACCGTGCCCTCAGCCACAGCTCAGAATGGAAGCAAGTCGACGAAGAACTCTGTAGGGTAAGGCAGGTCCTAGTCAACAACGGCTTCTCCAATGGTTTCGTGGAAGACATCATAAGAACGAAAGTGAAACGCCATGCAACCTCTGAAGAGACAACTAACACAACACCTATACCCCCTATTAGACTATTTTACAGGAACTTCTTTTCCACAGTCCATAAAACGGAGGAAAGGGTCCTGAAAGATATTGTCAATAGAAACGTTATCCCTACACACAAAAATCAGAAGATACAACTGACGATTTACTATAAAACCAGAAAAACAGCCAGCCTACTCATGAGAAACTCTCCAGACACAGAGCAGAACGCTTTAAAAGAGACCAACGTCGTCGATGCCTTCAAATGCCCTCTTGGGGACTGTAAGCCTCAAAAAACCCCGTATATAGACAAGACAACAACATCTCTTTCCAGGCGTTTAACGATGCATAAGGAACAGGGCTCCATTAAGGAACATATAATCTCTTCCCACAAACAAACCTTCACCAGAGAAATCTTAGCAAACAACACAGAAATCATCGATAGATACAGCGATAGCAGGCGGCTTGACGTCTGTGAGGCACTACACATCAAGAAGTCAACACCAGCAATCAACAGCCAATTAATGCACAACTATATTCTACCCACTTCAAGACTCCGCTCCAATATAGAAGCATCAAGAAATATGGACCAATAGGCTTTCTACAATTACTTCCATTCAATACCCATTGTTTCGTGTTCTGTCTTGTGTTTGAATTTAATACCCATTCAATACCCATTGTTTCGTGTTCTGCCTTGTGTTTGAATTTAATACTCATTTAATACCCATTGTTGAAAGTTTGTTTTCACTTCATCCACCTCACCCAAATGTAGATATAAACTCGAAGATGTGTAAGCTCTATTCAGTTTCAGTTGTGTGTTTGTAAACTAAAGTCTTTGAAAATGTAATAAGTTTTACGAAACGCGCTCAAGTGTCGCGTCAGACTAGAAATAAAAATGAATTTTGGAGAATTGATCTTTGAATTACCATCAACAGTGAAAAGAAACGTAAGAAAGATAGAGAAAATTCGTGTTAGAATTATTAATCTTACTTTTTCGGTCATATTTAATAATATATGTCTACAGGAAAGACTGCTACCAAAATATACTAATATATATATATATATATATATATATATATATATATATATATATATATATATATATATATATATATATATATATATATATATATATATATATACATACATATATATATTTATATATATATATATATATATATATATATATATATATATATATATATATATATATATATATATATATATATATATATATATATATATATATATATATATATATATATATATATATATATATATATATACGCTGTCCCACCGTTACAAATATATATATATATATATATATATATATATATATATATATATATATATATATATATATATATATATATATATATATATATATATATATATATATATATATATATTGTGACGGTGTTCTTCCCCTTATATTTCTCCCACGCCTGCAGTAAGAGTCATGTCCACTTTACCCAAGCGTTCTCTACGTCGCAGGCATCAATTTGATGTATGTGGGAGGAAGGAGTGTGCTCGGAGAGCCGAGAAATTTGTGAAACAATAATATTTTGGCCTGTGGTTTAGGCCCTTTAGGAAGCCAAGATGGCGCTGGCTCTCCTGTTTCCCCGCCAAAACGGTGTGACGTCAGTGACACCGGATTGGTCACCGACAGGAATGTGGCACCGGGAGCCAATGAAAACCTCCCGTGGCGAAAGTGACGTCACGAAGGAAGGGGGTCCGGGCAGCGCGCCGCGTTGGCGCCATCAGTCAGACACGACACGTCAAGGAGGTTGGACGTGCGACGATTGGTCCTGTCAGTTTGACAGTTGTTTCCCGCTCCCGTGGATTTTACGCGTCACCTGAAGTCTGCCAGTACTCTGTGAGGTCTTCCTTAGTTCATGTGTTGAACCAGAGAGGGAATCGACGGTTATTGAGCAACAAGTGCTCCAGGACAGGTACTGTGCAAGAAGAAGTGAAGTCTGTGCAGTGACGTAGTCGACGTCTGAGGCAGTTCACCCATTCGTGATGGCGTAGTGGCTGACCAGAGCCACTGGGTAGCAGAGGAAGACGAGGACTATTTGGGAATCCGGACGACTGCAGCCGAGAAGTAGGCGGACAGCCGTAGCTGGGAGAAGTCGACGGCCAGGAGACCGACTCTAACCCTACAAGAAGTCGAGGAGGAGCACGGACCTGCAGGGAAGAAGGCACGGAGACGACGCGCTAACGGTGGGACAGCGAGTGGGTTCCTGGAGGACACGACTACGTGTGTGTGGGGGCGTTCCCGACACGAGGACCAGGAGCTACAACTCAACTCTCATCGGAGGATAGGTGGAAGTAGGTGTTTCTAGTTTCCCTCCCAATTCCCCTTTAGTCAGCTATATTATTCGGCTATATTATTTAGCCTGAGGATTTTGTATGTCGTGAGCAAGGCTCACCAATGTCACAGTAAGGCACCAGTGTGCAGAATAGTACTATCAAGAGTACTTATAATATTTGTGTCTATTATTGGTGTGTACAGGCACCCGGAACAAGTGATGAATTTACTGTGTTGAGAATGTCTTTCATGAGACTTTAATGTGAACATATAGTGAGAAATTATATATAATATTATGCCAGTATTTGGAAGTTAGGCTATGTGCCCAGTAACTATTTATTTACCATTTATTGATGTCTGATTTATCTATATTATATATGTCTATGTTCGTGCATTGAATAACCATTTGCGAGTGCAGTGATTTATTGTGTTATCGCCCACGAAAGGAAGTACTGGGAAATCCAGTGTTAAATACTTCATAAGTTACCATTGAAATGAAGGGCAGTGTGTAAAACCATTATAGTGAATTATTGTCGCATTTATTATAGAAACGATTGTTTGAGCCCGAGAACAGTGTAGCAAAGTAATACGTGCTATCGTTGCGAATATCGAGTGTGCGAACTTCTAGTGATCTTTGAGAACTTAAAGAAGCAGCGCGCGTGCCGCTAGAGAAACAAGCAATAAACTTTCGCGCAAAAGGGGGCGCTCAGCTGATCGTGACATTCATAAGAGGGGGAGTGTTGCCACCGTAGTGAGTGCACAAGATACGTGGGAACGACCGACTCCCGCCTGGATCAGCTGATTATTGGTTGATATGACCTTGTGACATCTTTGAATGAATTTTAAGTAAAGTACAAAAATACTTTTGTGTTTATATCATCCCCTCCATTTATCTTGTGGCTATATTATACTTGAAAGCAAAAGAGTGATAAAAGTAAGTACCTGCCTGATATCCTGATCTATTGAGTGTGACCTTGCCAAGGATACCACAATACAACCAGTCCACTGACGTGTTACTGGACACCGAAAACACCAGTTGGCGACCTTGTGGTTAATAGTAAAGCCCTATTGTTGGGGCGGGCACATAACAGTTAAGTGAACGAGTTGTGTTTCCACTCCTCAATCAGAGGCCGGTTGGGATTGACTGGGATACACTCCTGGCGTGCAGTGGCGCCGTGAGGATTGAGTGAAGACCCGCAGGGCTACGGTGAGTGACATTGAAAGTAAACTGTTGCACACCCAGAGTAAGAGGTAAACCCCAACATTGGCGACCTTGCCAGGATTAGTGCTGATTACGGTTGCTCACCGGTAAACCCCAACAATATATATATATATATATATATATATATATATATATATATATATATATATATATATATATATATGTCGTACCTAGTAGCCAGATTGCACTTCTCGGCCTACTATGCAAGGCCCGATTTGCCTAATAAGCCAAGTTTTCACAAAATTAATATATTTTCTCTAATTTTTTTTCTTATGAAATGATAAAGCTACCCATTTCATTATGTATGAGGTCAATTTTTATTTATTGGAGTTAAAATTAACGTAGATATATGACCGAACCTAACCAACCCTACCTAACTTAACCTAACCTATCTTTATACGTTAGGTTAGGTTAGGTAGCCGAAAAAGTTAGGTTAGGTTAGGTTAGGTAGGTTAGGTAGTCGAAAAACAAATAATTCATGAAAACTTGGCTTATTTGGCAAATTGGGCCTTGCATAGTAGGCTGAGAAGTGCATTCTGGCTACTAGGTACGACATATATATATATATATATATATATATATATATATATATATATATATATATATATATATATATATATATATATATAGATATATATATATATATATGTATATATATATATAAATATATTTATATATATATATATATATATATATATATATATATATATATATATATATATATATATATATATGTCGTACCTAGTAGCCAGAACTCACTTCTCAGCCTACTATTCAAGGCCCGATTTGCCTAATAAGCCAAGTTTTCCTGAATTAATATATTTACTATAATTTTTTTCTTATGAAATGATAAAGCTACCCTTTTCACTATGTATGAGGTCAATTTTTTTTATTGGAGTTAAAATTAACGTAGATATATGACCGAACCTAACCAACCCTACCTAACCTAACCTAACCTATATATATAGGTAAGGTTAGGTTAGGTAGCCAAAAAAAGCTAGGTTAGGTTAGGTTAGGTAGGTTAGGTAGACGAAAAAACATTAATTCATGAAAACTTGGCTTATTAGGCAAATCGGGCCTTGCATAGTAGGCTGAGAAGTGAGTTCTGGCTACTAAGTACGACATATATATATATATATATATATATATATATATATATATATATATATATATATATATATATATATATATATATATATATATATATATATATATATATATATATATGTCGTACCTAATAGCCAGAACGCACTTCTCAGCCTACTATTCAAGGCCCGATTTGCCTAATAAGCCAAGTTTTCATGAATTAATGTTTTTTCGTCTACCTTAACTACCTAACCTAACCTAACCTAGCTTTTTTTGGCTACCTAACCTAACCTTACCTATAAATATAGGTTAGGTTTCGTTAGGTAGGGTTGGTTAGGTTCGGTCATATATCTACGTTAATTTTAACTCCAATAAAAAAAAATTGACCTCATACATAGAGAAAAGGGTTGCTTTATCATTTCATAAGAAAAAAATTATAGTAAATATATTAATTCAGGAAAACTTGGCTTATTAGGCAAATCGGGCCTTGAATAGTAGGCTGAGAAGTGAGTTCTGGCTACTAGGTACGACATATATATATATATATATATATATATATATATATATATATATATATATATATATATATATATATATATATATATATATATATATATATATATATATATATATATATGTCGTACCTAGTAGCCAGAACGCACATCTCAGCCTACTATGCAAGACCCGATTTGCCTAATAAGCCAAATTCTCATGAATTAATGTTTTGTCGACTACCTAACCTACCTAACCTAACCTAACTTTTTCGGCTACCTAACCTAACCTAACCTATAAAGATTAGTTAGGTTAGGTTAGGTAGGGTTGATTAGGTTCGGTCATATATCTACGTTAATTTTAACTCCAATAAAAAAAAATTGACCTCATACATAATGAAATGGGTAGCTTTATCATTTCATTAGAAAAAAATTAGAGAAAATATAATAATTCAGGAAAACTTGGCTTATTAGGCAAATCGGGCCTTGCATAGTAGGCTGAGAAGTGCATTCTGGCTACTAGGTACGACATATATATATATATATATATATATATATATATATATATATATGTCGTACCTAGTAGCCAGAACTCACTTCTCAGCCTACTATGCATGGCCCGATTTGCCTAACAAGCCAAGTTTTCCTGAATTAATATATTTTCTCTAAATTTTTTCTTATGAAATGATAAAGCTACCCATTTCATAATGTATGAGGTCAATTTTTGTTCATTGAGTTAAAATTAACGTAGATATATGACCGAACCTAACCAACCCTACCTAACCTAACCTAACCTATCTCTATAGGTTAGGTTGGGTTAAGTAGCCGAAAAAGTTAGGTTAGGTTAGGTTAGGTAGGTTAGGTAGTCGAAAAACAATTAATTCATGAAAACTTGGCTTATTAGGCAAATCGGGCCTTGCATAGTAGGCTGAGAAGTGAGTTCTGGCTACTAGGTACGACATATATATATATATATATATATATATGTCGTACCTAGTAGCCAGAACGCACTTCTCAGCCTACTATACAAGGCCCAATTTGCCTAATAAGCCAAGTTTTCATGAATTAATGTTTTTTCGACTACCTAACCTACCTAACCAAACCTAACCTAACTTTTTCCGCTACCTAACCTAACCTAACCTATAAAGATAGGTCAAGTTAGGTTAGGTAGGGTTGGTTAGGTTCGGTCATATATCTACGTTAATTTTAACTCCAATAAAAAAAAATGACCTCATACTTAATGAAATGGGTAGCTTTATCATTTCATAAAAAAAAAATTAGAGAAAATAGGTTAATTCAGTAAAACTTGGCTTATTAGGCAAATCGGGCCTTGCATAGTAGGCTGAGAAGTGCGTTCTGGCTACTAGGTACGACATATATATATATATATATATATATATATATATATATATATATATATATATATATATATATATATATATATTTATATATATATATATATATATATATATATATATATATATATATTTATATATATATATATATATATATTTATATATATATATATATATATATATATATATATATATATATATATATATATATATATATATATATATATATATTACATTTTCAAAGACTTTAGTTCACAAATACACAACTGAATAGAATTTACGCATCTCCGATTTTATATCTACATTTGAGTGAGGTGGAAGGGGTGATGTGGCATTAACACAAGACAGAACAAGATGTGGCATTAATAGGGTATTAATTTCATCAACACAAGACAGAACAAGAAGTGGTATTAATAGGGTATTAATTTCATCAACACAAGACAGAACACGAAAGAATGGATATTGAATAGAAGTGTTTGTAGAAAGCCTATTGGTCCATATTTCTTGATGCTTCTATATTGGAGCGGAGTCTTGAGGTGGGTAGAATATAGTTGTGCAATAATTGGCTGTTGATTGCTGGTGTTGACTTCTTGATGTGTAGTGCCTCGCAAACGTCAAGCCGCCTGCTATCGCTATATCTATCGATGATTTCTGTGTTGTTTACTAGGATTTCTCTGGCGATGGTTTGGTTGTGGGAAGAGATTATATGTTCCTTAATGGAGCCCTGTTGCTTATGCATCGTTAAACGCCTAGAAAGAGATGTTGTTGTCTTGCCTATATACTGGGTTTTTTGGAGCTTACAGTCCCCAAGAGGGCATTTGAAGGCATAGACGACGTTAGTCTCTTTTAAAGCGTTCTGTTTTGTGTCTGGAGAGTTTCTCATGAGTAGGCTGGCCGTTTTTCTGGTTTTATAGTAAATCGTCAGTTGTATCCTCTGATTTTTGTCTGTAGGGATAACGTTTCTATTAACAATATCTTTCAGGACCCTTTCCTCTGTTTTATGAGCTGTGGAAAAGAAGTTCCTGTAAAATAGTCTAATATGGGGTATAGGTGTTGTGTTAGTTGTCTCTTCAGAGGTTACATGGCTTTTCACTTTCCTTCTTATGATGTCTTCGACGAAACCATTGGAGAAGCCGTTATTGACTAGGACCTGCCTTACCCTACAGAGTTCTTCGTCGACTTGCTTCCATTCTGAGCTGTGGCTGAGAGCACGGTCGACATATGCGTTAACAACACTCCTCTTGTACCTGTCTGGGCAGTCGCTGTTGGCATTTAGGCACATTCCTATGTTTGTTTCCTTAGTGTAGACTGCAGTGTGGAAACCTCCGCCCTTTTCCATGACTGTTACATCTAGAAAGGGCAGCTTCCCATCCTTTTCCATCTCGTAAGTGAAACGCAGCACGGAACTCTGCTCAAATGCCTCCTTCAGCTCCTGCAGATGTCTGACATCAGGTACCTGTGTAAAAATGTCGTCAACATACCTGCAGTATATGGCCGGTTTCAAGTTCATGTCGACTAAGACTTTTTGCTCGATGGTACCCATGTAGAAGTTTGCAAACAGGACACCTAGGGGAGAACCCATGGCGACCCCATCTACTTGCTTATACATGTGCCCATCCGGGCTCAAGAAGGGTGCCTCTTTAGTACAAGCTTGGAGTAGTTTCCTCAGAATATTTTCTGGTATGTCAAGAGGAGTACAGGCTGGATCACGATACACTCTGTCGGCTATCATTCCGATTGTCTCGTCCACAGGTACGTTGGTAAACAGCGATTCTACGTCCAACGAGGCTCTTATCCCTGTGGCCCGTGTGCCCCGCAGGAAGTCAACAAATTCCTTTGGAGACTTCAGGCTGAAGGCGCAAGGAACATAAGGAGTCAGCAGGCCGTTGAGTCGCTTCGCCAGTCTGTACGTGGGTGTGGGTATCTGGCTAATGATTGGCCGACGTGGGTTTCCAGGCTTGTGTGTCTTGACATTTCCATACGCATATCCAGGTTTATATTCCCCAATGATCTTTGGCAGGTGGAGTCCGGATTTCTTGGCGTTCACAGTTTCGATCAGTTTGTTGACCTTTGCTTTTAATTCGGCTGTAGTGTCCTTCGTTACCCTTTGGAACTTAGTTTGGTCAGAGAGTATGATGTTCATTTTCGCCAGATATTCGTCTTTTTTAAGAATGACATATATTGGCGACTTGTCACCTCTCCTGACAACTATCTCCTTGTTCTCACGAAGGCTTTTAGCTGCCGCTTTAAGCTCGGGGGACAGTATGGTGCTTCTGTAATTGCCTCGATTCTTTCCTCCTTCTGCAATAAGTTCTGCTTGTAAGGTATCTTTGGTAGTGACCTTCTTTTGTGTCTCGAGGTCGAATATGTCGTCCAACAGAATTTCCAACTCTACTTTCCGGGCCATCTCACTCGGTCTGGACATAACATGACAGTTTATGCCCAGATTTAGGAGAGTGACTTGGTCTTCAGTGAGGTTAATTCCTGCAAGGTTCAGGAAGCCATCTCTTGGTCGTGGAATTGCCATAGGTCCTCCATATAATGTTGTTAGTTTCTTGATAATCCTTGTTTCAGTGCTGAGGTGATGTTGGTCTGTGAGGATGTCGAGGTGTTGTTCAATGCGGGTACGGATACTTTCGTCGATGTTGCTATTTCTCCACTCGTTTGTAGCATGAAGTAGTTGCGTTTTGTTGTCTTTGATTTCATTCTCTGCCTTGTATATCTGATCACGAATCGAGGCACTGCACATTAAGAAGTCAACACCAGCAATCAACAGCCAATTAATGCACAACTATATTCTACCCACCTCAAGACTCCGCTCCAATATAGAAGCATCAAGAAATATGGACCAATAGGCTTTCTACAATCACTTCCATTCAATACCCATTGTTTCGTGTTCTGTCTAGTGTTTAGGAATTTAATACCCTATTAATACCACCTCACCCCATCCACCTCACTCAAATGTAGATATAAACAAATCGAAGATGTGTAAGTTCTATTCAGTTGTGTATGTGTAAACTAAAATCTTTGAAAATGTAATAAGTTTAACGAAACGCGCTCAAGTGTCGCGTCAGACTAGAAATAAAAATGAATTATAGAGAATTGATTTTTGAATTACCACCAACAGTGAAAAGAAACGTACGAAAGATCGAGAAAATTCGTGTTAGAATTAATAATCTTACTTTTTCGGTCATATTTAATAATATATGTCTACAGGAAAGACTGCTTCCAAAATATACTAATATTAAAGCGCACGACCCAGCAGCAAGGAATCAAGCCTTCACGATAAAATATCGCCAAGATCTGATTCGTGTTCAGATATACAAGGCAGAAAATGAAATCAAAGACAACAAAGCGCAAAGCGCAACTACTTCATGCTACAAACAAATGGAGAAACAGCAACATCGAACTCCTTAACAACAAAGCGCAAAGCGCAACTACTTCATGCTACAAACAAATGGAGAAACAGCAACATCCGAACTCCTTATCAAAAACAGCCCGAAGCCGACGGAGAACCCTCTACAGCAGTCAAGCGTTGTATACATGTACACTTGCCCCCACGAAGGATGTAACCTTCAATGTAAGTACATAGGTATGACGTCGACCAAGCTGACGAGGCGTTTGACATGCCATCTTCAATCTGGTGCCCCTAGGAATCACATGAGACAAGCCCATGACATTACTCTAACAAGAGAAATGTTGAACAAGAATACTTGCATAATAGACAAAACCCAAGATTCAAGAAGATTACAAATTCTTGAGGCAATTCACATAAGAATAGAGCGACCTACCATGAACACCCAAATCACGGAACTATTTACTCTACCCACCATGAGAGTAAGGACAAGACAAGAACATATCGATGCCAACACAGAAGACAATGTCCAACATAACAGGCCAATTACACTGGATTAATCTTTGTGTTTAGATAGGAGATGCCTCGTATGGGCCAATAAGCCTTCTGCAGCCCCTATGTTTATCACTCATGTATCCCCCCATGTTTTTCACCTTCATTGTATTATCACCTGACCTAATGCGGGTATAAAATCAACTAGTATTGTAAGATTGTTCACTTTCTTTTAGTGAACAATCTTACAATACTAGTTGATTTAGTTACAATACTAGTTGAATACTAGTTGATACTACTTTCAACCCAGCAGAGTCAACCAACACCTCTTCATACCAAACCTTCAGGGACCACTGTGCTAGTCCCCGACCCTTCAAACCCATTGTCGGATGATGCTCCAGCTCCTGGTCCAGCCTCGGACATTGCTGTGAACGATACTGTACCTACTGCAGCTGCAACATCTGCTCCTGGCATGGTAGCAACCCAGAAGCCGACGACTTCTCATCCACCATCTCCTGTTACATCTCCACCCATAGTACATACATCCACTGAACCTTCTACATCTGCAGTAAGTCCTACCGCTGCTACTAAACCATCAGGAACACTACTTCCAAGACCCACATCTGGTATGTACTCATCTGACTCATCAGATGAGGATGTCTCTGTGGGAACGACATCTCCACCTTCACAGAAATACAACTATTCATCTGCCGATTTTCTTTATGACGCTATTGATCCCACAGCAATGTCAACACGAAGTCGGACCGCCAAGAAAGACAAGCCGAAAACAAAGACCAAAGATCAGACCTTGCTCCCACCATCAAGAAAGAAGTAAACCAATGAAGTAATCAACCTTCAATTACCATCAACTGCCAGCTGCTTGCGTTCCTGGCCTCTGCGTGGACTGCAAATGACGCCCTACTCAATTCTACTTCCATCTACTCAAGTTCTAATCCGCGGTGGTTGGGCCACCGATCTTTCATCTCCCCTCTTCACCTCATCTCCAGATCCTTGCTCAAGATTTCTGCAACCTCGCCCCGTTCTTCCATCCCCTGCTTGCCAGCTCTATGGACTTTTTAATCCGTTAATCCATTGTTCACTTGAGAATGAACCATGGAGGTTCGAAACGTCGTGCAAATTATACAAATAAGTGTAATACACTCTATAGTAAATCACTTCTTTTCTTCACCTTAAAAGTACGAAAATGAGTTTTGGAGAACTCCTATTCCAATTAAGCCCTGATGCTAAGAAAATAGTTAGAGGGATAGAAGCCCTAAACCAGAAAATAATAAATACAGAATATGCGGTCATATTCAATGAAACATATTTATATATATATATATATGTATATATATATATATATATATATTACTAAATATGACCGAAAAAGTAAGATTAATAATTCTAACACGAATTTTTGTGTTAGAATTTTAATTCTAACACGGAAATTCGTGTTAGAATTATTAATCTTACTTTTTCGGTCATATTTAATAATATATGTCTACAGGAAAGACTGCTACCAAAATATACTAATATATATATATATATATATATATATATATATATATATATATATATATATATATATATATATATATATATATATATATTATGTGTGTGTGTGTACTCACCTAGTTGTGCTTGCGGTGGTTGAGCTCTGGCTCTTTGCCCCGTATGTATGTATTCATAATATATATATATATATATATATATATATATATATATATATATATATATATATATATATATATATATATATATATATATATATAGATATTATATATATCCTGCCTGAAATGCTGTGCGTACTAGTGGCTTTACAAGATAGTTCTTATAAAGATAGCATTTTGTGGTTATTCTCTATATCTGGTTCACCTAACAGTAAGTAAGTACCTGGGAGTTAGACAGGTGCTATGGGCTGCTTCCTAGGAATGTGTGTGTGTGTTTGTATTCATGTTGAATTTTACAAAGTAGGAAGAGAGATGTTTGTAAAAAAAAAAATCAAATATTTTTGAAAGTATAAGTAGATCTGATATTTTTCTTTAATTGTTTATGTCTGCTGTCTCGCCTCCTTTATAAAATGGCATCATTCTTGCTTTTTTATGGATATCAGGAAAGGTAAGGCACTCCAGAGATTTGTTGACTCCTTCCTAGTGTTGCCTAGCCCAGCCCAGACAAGACAGGCTGGGCATCCTAGCCTCACGCAGCTTAGCCCCAACCTACATGTAGCATCCCAGTCCATCCTAAGTGATCATTACCTTACTGGCTGTGTTTTCTCTTCAGCCCTGAATGTAATGTGGTGGAACATAAGCAGATACATATCAGGTCTTAGAGAATCTGTACTTCATACATTTCTTAATAATGTCTCACAAATATTTAAATAATTAAAAAAAATTGTATAATAACTTCATATTATTCTTGCAATTTATTTTTGCATTTTTTTTTTATACAAAATTTACATTTTAAAAGATTACCTCTATTTTTAGAATGATGACTTGAAGACTACAGTGCCATCCACAGCAAATCATGGTCTTAAAATATCTCCTAGCAATGACGAGACCAATTTTCACAGAGATCAAATTTTCGCTAAGCAGTAGTCACATATATTATATATATAATATTATATATATATGAAATTAACTACTTCATTGCTCAAAGCACCTTTAGGCATTCTGAGAGTTGTGCTATTTTATTATTAATTAATTAGGCTATATTTTAATGTTTTGTAATGTTTTCATTACTCTTTTTGTTTTGAAATATAAATTGTTGAGTTTTGAAACATTTTGACATTAACTATACCTGAATATTTATAAACAAAAAAATACCAGAACTATGTCCTTGACAATTGCACTAAGAAGTCTTTGCCAAAATCAGGTGCTCAGTGCAGTAGTTAAAAACTTAAAAGTTGTACCACCTCTGGTGCAAGATTAGGGACCCATAGCCTCAGAGAAGAAAATAGAGAGTACTCAGAGAAGGCCTTGAATAATAGGCAGGCTGTTTGTGTGTGTTTCGACGGTAAGCTTGCTGACACCATATGTAATTACCTAAGTGTAGTTACAGGATTAGAGCTACGCTCGTGGTGTCCCGTCTACCCAGCACTCTTTGTCACATAATGCTTTGAAACTACTGACGGTCTTGGCCGCCACCACCTTCTCACTTAACTTGTTCTAACTGTGTACCACTCTGTATTCGAAAGGAAATTTTTGTATATTTCTTTGGCATCTTTGTTTAGTTAGTTTAAATCTATGACCTTTTGTTCTTGAAGTTCCAGGTCTCGGGAAATCTTCCCTATCGATTTTATCAATTCCTGTTACTATTTTGTACATAGTGATTTTATCACCTCTTTTTGTTGTCTTCTAGTTTTGGCATATATAATGCCTCTGACCCTCTCCACATAGCTCTTGCCCTTTAGTTCTGGGAGCCACTTAGTAGCATGTCTTTGCACCTTTTCCAGTTTGTTGATGTGCTTCTTAAGATATGGGCACCACAACCGCTGCATATTCTAGCTTCGGCCGAACAAAACTCGTGAACAATTTCTTTAGTATTTCGCCATCCATGTATTTAAACGAAATTCTGAAGTTAGAAAGCGTGGCATAGGCTCCTCACACAACGTTCTTTATGTGGTCCTCAAGTGATAGTTTTCTATCTACAATCAACCCTAGACCTCTTTCTTTATCAGAATTATATAAAGATTTCTCACATAATCTATAGGTTGTGTGGGATCTATGTTCTATTCCACATTCCATAACATGGCATTTATTCACATTAAATTTCATTTGTCAAGTGGTGCTCCATATATTTATTTTGTCCAGGTCTTCTTGAAGGGCATGACAATCATCTGAATTTCTTATCCATCCCATTATCTTAGCATCATCAGCAAACATGTTTATATAATTCTGTATTCCAACTGGTAGATCATTTATGTAGACAATGAACATTTCTGGTGCAAGAACTGAACCCGGTGGTACTCCACTTGTGACATTTCTCCAGTCCGATTGCCTCTGATTACTGCCCTCATTTTTCTATCAGTCAGAACATTTTTCAGCCATGTTAGAAGCTTACCTGTCACCCATCCAAAATTTTCTAGTTTCCAGAACAACCTCTTATGTGGAACTCTGTCGAAAGCCTTTTTTATGTCTAGATAGATGGAGTCAACCCAACTACCTTTTTCCTTTAAAATCTCTGTGGCTCAATCATAGAAACAGTAAATTCGATACACAGGATCTTCCAGATCGAAAACAGTACTGTCTGTGTAATATTATATAATTTCTCTCCAGGTGTTCTACCCATTTAGTTTTTATTATTTTTTTCAATCTTTTCACTGTTACACTTGTCAATGATTCAGGTTTATAATTGAGGGGGGGTGAGGTCTTCCCTGTTGCCACTTTTGTAGATTGGAACTATGTTAGCCTTTTTCCACATGTTTGCTATGACTCCTGTACACAGGGATGCCTGAAAGATCAGGTGAAGTGAAAGGCTGAGCTCAGGTGCACATTCTCTCAGAACCCATGGTGAAACTCCTTCTGGACCAACTGCTTTGTTCTTACTTAGCTCCTTTAGCATATTTTCCACTTCATCTCTAGACACCTCTATACGCTCTATGATGTTCTCAGAAATTCTTATTGTGTCTGGTTCTCTTAAGATTTCATTTTGTATAAACACACTTTGGAACTTTTGGTTTAATGTTTCACACATTGCATTATCATTTTCTGTGAATCTGTTTCCTATTTTCAACCTCTGGATATTATCCTTTACCTGCAATTTGTTGTTTATGAATTTGTAGAATAGGCCCAGTTCTGTTTTACAATTATCCATTATCCCTTTTTAAAAAATTCTTTCTGCCTCTCCCCTTACTGCTGTATATTTGTTTCTCGCATCTCTGTATCGCTGGTATGATTGGGGGTTTCCCTTCTTTCTTTATTGATACCTGCTTGATGGGGTTCTGCTCTTCTACTCCCCAAGCCCGGCCCGAGGCCAGGCTCGACTTGTGAGAGTTTGGTCCACCAGGCTGTTGCTTGGAGCGGCCCGCAGGGCCACATACTCACCACAGCCCGGCTGATCCGGAACTTCTCTTAGAAAACAGTCCAGTTTTCTCTTGAAGATGTCCACGGTTGTTCCGGCAAAATTTCTTATAGTCGCTGGGAGGACGTTGAACAACCGCGGACCTCTGATGTTTATACAGTGCTCTCTGATTGTGCCTATGGCACCTCTGCTCTTCACTGGTTCAATCTTGCATTTTTTTCCATATCGTTCACTCCAGTACGTTGTTATTTTACTGTGTAGATTTGGGACCTGGCCCTCCAGTATCTTCCATGTGTATATTATTTGGTATCTCTCTCGTCTCCGTTCTAGAGAGTACATTTGGAGAGCTTTGAGACGATCCCAATAATTTAGGTGTTTTATCTCGTCTATGCGTGCCGTATATGTTCTCTGTATTCCCTTTATTTCAGCAATCTCTCCTGCTCTGAAGGGGAAAGTGAATACTGAGCAGTATTCGAGACGGGACAACATAAGTGACTTGAAGAGTACAACCATTGTGATGGGATCCCTGGATTTGAAAGTTCTCATAATCCATCCGATCATTTTTCTGGCTGACGCAATATTTGCTTGGTTATGCTCCCCTTAACGTTAGATCGTCGGACATCATTATTCCCAAATCCTTGACATGCTGTTTTTCTTCTATGGGAAGATTCGATTGTGTTTTGTACCCTGTATTATGTTTCAGATCCTCATTTTTGCCGTACCTGAAATTTATCACTGTTAAACATCATGTTATTTTCTGCTGCCCAATCGAAAACTTTGTTGACATCTGCTTGTAGTTTTTTAATGTCTTTCATTCCATTTTTGTATCTTTTGGTCTGTGGCCCTCTCTCAATTTCTGTTGAACCAATCCTGTTTTCTGGCCCTGCATCTCTGTTTTGGTATGAATGTTTGTGTGCCTTCATTGTATATTTTGCAAAATTTGGCATACATTTAATTTACTTCCCTGTCTAGCAACAAGTCTGCCTAATTAGGGACTAATTAGGCAGACTTGTTAGGGATATGTTAGGGACAATTTGAAATGTAGTCTCAAAGAGGGAATCAAAACAGAGCCACACACAGAAACTATTTGGATTGAATTAAACGAAAAAGCTAATAATATTATAATAGGAGTAATATATAGGCCACCAAATTTAGACAGAATGGAAGCAAAGCATCTATGGGATGAAATATCTAGAGCATCTAGATCTAACAGTATTTATGTCATGGGTGACTTTAATTTTAGCGGAATAAACTGGTTGAACAAAACAGGGAATAGTGAAGCAGAAGATTTTCTA
Organism: Procambarus clarkii; assembly: GCF_040958095.1. Classification (NCBI taxonomy): domain Eukaryota; kingdom Metazoa; phylum Arthropoda; class Malacostraca; order Decapoda; family Cambaridae; genus Procambarus; species Procambarus clarkii. The sequence continues at coordinate 23,766,747 of NC_091200.1, forward strand.
GAATTAATTGACGATTGCTTTCTTACGCAACACATTAAGGAACCAACACGGGAAAATAATATTTTAGATTTAGTGTTAACTAACAGGGAAACGCAAATTAATGACATCGAAATAGGGAGTGAGCTAGGGAGCAGTGATCACAAAGAAATCAGATTTAGCATAGAATGGAATAGACCAGTAGGAGAAAATTCTGTTAAAGTGCCAGATTTTCGAAAAGCTGATTTTAATAGCCTAAGAAATTTTTTGGGTCAAATTGATTGGAAAGGCTTGGGTATGGGGTGTGGGCCGGTCTTGGAGCGAGACATGAACCCAGCGATAGGTGACTTAAATGGGGATTTCGATGTGGATTCAATATATAACTTATTTAAGAATATTCTAAACAAAGCACAGGAACGTAGTATACCATACAAATTGAATAGATCGTATACTAATGACCCAAAGTGGATAACAAAGAATTTGAAGAACCTTATAGGTAAAAAGAGAGCTTGGTACAAAAGGATTAAAAATGGGGAGGTCACTTTAGAACAGGAATTCGTACAACTGGTTAGCAATGTTAAAAAAGAGATAAGGAAAGCAAAAAGAAACTATGAAGTTCGCATAGCAGGGCAAGCAAAGACAAATCCTAAAGGGTTTTTTCAGTTATATCGTACTAAGACTAGGGAAAGGATAGGTCCATTAAAAACTGAGACAGGTCAAAAAACAGATAGTGATGAAGAGATGAGTAGTATTTTTAATAAATATTTTGTATCTGTATTTACTAAAGAGGAACTTAACAATATGCCTTCAGCCGAACAAGTCTATGTGGGTGGGGACGAGGACAGGTTGACGAGTTTAGCAGTTACCAGGGAGGATGTTCTTAAACAAATAGTAAAACTCAAACCAAACAAATCCCCAGGGCCGGATGAAGTGTTTGCTAGGGTGCTTAAAGAATGCAAAGAGGAGCTTTGTGACCCACTGTCAACCATATTTAATAAATCAATAGAGTCAGGCAGAGTGCCAGAGTTTTGGAAAGTTGCTAATGTGATACCAGTTTTTAAGAAAGGAGATAGATCACTTGCGTCTAACTATCGACCAATTAGCCTAACGTCTATTGTGGGAAAGTTACTCGAATCTATAATAGCAAATAAAATTCGTCTTCATCTTGAAAAACATAAATTAATAATTGAGTCGCAACATGGTTTTATAAATGGCCGTTCATGTTTAACAAATTTGTTATCTTTTTATTCTAGCATTGTTGAGGCAGTTGATAGTGGTAAGGATTGCGATGTTGTATACCTTGACTTTAGCAAAGCTTTTGATACAGTGCCACATGAAAGACTGATTAAAAAAATAGAGTCTCATGGTATTGGGGGTGCTATATTAAGCTGGATTAGGGCATGGCTATACCAAAGGAAACAGAGAGTTAGTATAAATGGAATCAAGTCAGAGTGGGAAAATGTTGTAAGTGGAGTGCCTCAAGGCTCTGTCCTGGGACCTCTGTTGTTTATAATATATATAAATGATTTAGATTCAGGTTTGAGTAGCAACATTTGCAAATTTGCCGATGATACGAAAATCGGTAGGGAAATTAATTCGGAGGAGGACTCACTATCACTTCAAGTCGATCTAGATAGGGTTTTGAAATGGTCAAAGGATTGGCAGTTGCAGTTTAATGCTGATAAATGTAAAGTTCTGAGGTTAGGTAATGATGATAGAGTTACAAGATACGAGCTAGATGGTGTTGTGATTGCGAAGTCGGATTGCGAAAGGGATCTGGGAGTTATGATTAGTAAGAATTTAAAACAAAAGGATCAATGCATAAATGTTCGTAATAAGGCAAATCGAACACTTGGATTTATTAATCGCAGCGTTAGTAACAAGACACCTGGTGTGGTTCTCAAGCTATATCTTGCTCTAGTTAGGCCCCATTTAGATTATGCAGTTCAGTTTTGGTCGCCATATTATAGAATGGATATAAATTCACTTGAACGTGTCCAGCGTAGGATGACTAAGTTAATTCCCCAAATTAGAAATCTTTCATATGAAGAAAGATTAACAAAGCTTAAGTTGCATTCACTGGAAAGGCGAAGAGTTAGGGGTGACATGATAGAGGTTTACAAGTGGATGAATGGACATAACCGGGGGGATATTAATAGGGTATTAAAAGTATCAACACAGGACAGAACACGAAACAATGGATATAAATTGGATAAGTTTAGATTTAGGAAAGACTTGGGTAAATACTGGTTCAGTAACAGGGTTGTTGATTTGTGGAACCAATTGCCGCGTAACATTGTGGAGGTGGGGTCCCTCGATTGTTTCAAGCACGGGTTGGACAAGTATATGAGTGGGATTGGGTGGTTATAGAATAGGAGCTGCCTCGTATGGGCCAATAGGCCTTCTGCAGTTACCTTTGTTCTTATGTTCTTAATTGCCGCGTACCATTGTGGAGGTGGGGTCCCTCGATTGTTTCAAGCACGGGTTGGACAAGTATATGAGTGGGATTGGGTGGTTATAGAATAGGAGCTGCCTCGTATGGGCCAATAGGCCTTCTGCAGTTACCTTTGTTCTTATGTTCTTATTACTTATTAAAAAAATTTTGAAATTCCCCATAGTGACCTCTCTCTCTTGAAATCAAGTTTATCAACTGTTTCAATGTCCCCATTTTCTGTGTGTGTGTGTTTGGAGGCTAAGTTTGCTGACACCGTGTGTGTGCGTGTTTGGAGGCTAAGCTTGCTGATACCATGTGTGTGTGTGTTTGGAGGCTAAGTTTGCTAACACCGTGTGTGTACTCACCTATTTTTACTCACCTGTTTAAATAATAATAGGGGTGTGTACCACCTCTGGTGCAATTGTAGGGACCCACAGCCTTGAAGAAAATAAAGAGTATTCAGAGAAGACCTTGTGGATTCTCACTGAACACTAATCTTTTCTTCTCCTACCACCCCTCTTATTTTGTTTTATGCTGTATTCTATTATATATCATATAAATACATAGCCAAATGGCAATATTTATTATTATATTTATTAAATATACTACTCATCTCTTCATCACTATCCGTTATTTGACCTGTCTCAGATTTTAATAGACCTATCCTTTCCCTAGTCTTAGTTCGATATAACTGAAAAAACCCTTTAGGATTTGACTTTGCTTGCTCTGCTATGCGAACTTCATAGTTTCTTTTTGCTTTCCTAATCTCTTTTTTAACATTTCTAACCAGTTGTATGAATTCCTGTTTTAAACTGACTTCCCCATTCTTGATCCTTTTGTACCAAGCTCTCTTTTTACCTATAAGGTTCTTTAAATTATTTGTTATCCACTTTGGGTCATTAGTATTCGATCTATTCAATTTGTATGGTATACTACGTTCCGTTGCTTTGTTTAGAATATTCTTAAATAAGTTATATATTAAATCAACATCGAAATCCTCTTTTACGTCACTTATCGCTGGGTTCATGTCTAGCGCCAAGACCGGCCCCCACCCCATACCCAAGACTTTCCAATCTATTTGACCCAAAAAATTTCTTAGGCTATTAAAATCAGCTTTTCGAAAATCTGGCACTTTAACAGAATTTTTTCCTACAGGTTTATTCCATTCTATGCTAAATCTGATTACTTTGTGATCACTGTTCCCTAGCTCACTCCCTATTTCGATGTCATTAATTTGTGTTTCCCTGTTAGTTAACACTAAATCTAAAATATTATTTTCCCGCGTTGGTTTCTTAATGTGTTGCGTAAGAAAGCAATCGTCAATTAATTCTAGAAAATCTTCTGCTTCACTATTCCCTGTTTTGTTCACCCAGTTTATTCCACTAAAATTAAAGTCACCCATGACATAAATACTGTTAGATCTAGATGCTCTAGATATTTCATCCCATAGCCATAACTTTCATCCCATTTCATGAAGCCATAACGTTTGGAGTTATAAATATTTTGCATATAAATTTGGCACATATTTGGATGGCCCCCATTCAAAAAATGTTTTACAGTAAACTATACTCTTGAACAATATTTTTCTCACTGGCAATTGAAAGTTATATGCCATTATATGCCAAATATAATATGCATTATATTGGTAATCATTGATGAGTATGTCTTAACTTCTTGTTTTGTAACTAGGCAAATTCTATTTTCAATTTTTCATAATCGTGTTTCTTGTTACAGTAATTGTTTTATTAACACTTTGGCGCACTGTACAGTATGCCACTTGTGGGCCAGGGGTTGTTTAATCTTTTGGCAGTTAGTTACTTAGTGAGGAGAGGACTCAAGATGGCTCAAAATGCTCAGAATACTCACACAAATTTATATGAATGTAATATTTTGGAATCTTATAAAACAAAAATTGTATGACTAAAAATTCTCCTTCTTTCCCATCAACAGGTCTTCCTCACTGGGCTTGCTCGGCTTTTGTGTTACTGTGAGGGTGCCATCATCGTTTACCCTTCAAGACTGACTCATGTTGGCATTGCATTTGTGGACTTCCCTTCACAGTAAACAGTCCTTCTCCATATGGTGATTGTCCAGGGCAAGCAGGGTGTGACTGCCATCTTGGAGAAGCAGGGTCTTTTATTATGAAGAATCTTCCGTCTTCCCTACTTACGCCAGCTTGTGCCAGCCTTGCATTCTTGTTACTTCATGGCCCTTGGGCCTTTTTTATTTATTTTACCTAATAATTTTTTTTATTAATACCCGTGTTTCACAAGAGGTCCTTAACATTTTAAGCACCAATTGTATTGACTAATGTACGTCTTGTAACCTTTAAGACATAGATAGACAAGACATAGATAAATGAGTGAATAACACTGAGTGACTAGGTTAGGGCGAGGAACATAGTACAGTGTCTGACTTTGGAAGAATGCCTACTGTTTTAGACACCTTATTGCTATGATCATAATCGTTTTGGTTAAAAAGCATTTGTTGTCACTCCTACACTGTGGCTTGTTGAGCTTGAAACCTTTGCTCCTTGTTCGTGTTACATCTGACCTTTTGAAGAAATTGTGTGAATCAATATCCTCCAAATTGTTCAGTATTTTAAAGGTTTCGCTCTATTACTCTCTCATTTGCATATATCTAAGCATATAGATTGGATATAGAATAGATTTTTTATTCAGGTAAAGGTACATACATTGCAGATGAGTTACAAAGGGAAAGACAATGGCTAGAGTTCACTAGCTCTATTGGAAGAGAAACGTCTGCAAGACAAGTGTGGGCAAAAATTCAGGTAGCTAAGGGGAGCAGAGCCCGGCCTGTGGCTCACAACGACCCCCAACGGCTTCATTTTGTATCTTCTCCAACTTGCCCATCCTACCTTTACCAAAACAAGAAATGACAGGTGCAGCATAATCAATAAGAAATCTTACAGTACTCAAGTACATCATTCGTAGCACAGGGACTCCCACTCCTTTCCACAGCATGCCAAGGCCTTCAGAGGTTGTAATTTCTTCCGACATTGACCCAACAGTCTGTTCATCTCAGTTTCCAAACTCTCATGGGTATATTCAACATATATGCCTAAATATTTATATATATATTAACTCTCTCTATATTTTTACCGTTTATTTCCAATATAATGGGCCTCCGACTTCTACATTCAAACTTTAGTTTTGTCTTCATTAACCACCAGTCCCATGTGGTGACACAGGTTTCCGAAATTGTCCAACACTGTTTGAACCTTTGAAATATCTTTGCCCTGAAACAAAATATCATCGGCATATATGATTGGAGTTACCCAATTTGAGTATTTCTCAGATGCTATCTTATTCATTAGTACATTAAACAGGGTGGGACTCAACACTCCTCCCTGAGGTGTGCAGAGTTCTTGACCTTGATACCTTGAACCATACAACCTTGATACCACACCTGAGCCTTCCTTTCCTGAAGATAATCCCCTATCCAGCGCAATAATCTCCCTTCAACACCAAGACCAGCTAATTCATATAAAATAACCTCTTTGTTGGCTTTATCAAAAGCTCCTTATAAATCAATAAATATTCTATAATAATCATTACATAAGAACATAAGAACAAAGGTAACTGCAGAAGGCCTATTGGCCCATACGAGGCAGCTCCTATTCTATAACCACCCAATCCCACTCATATACTTGTCCAACCCGCGCTTGAAACAATCGAGGGACCCCACCTCCACCACGTTACGCGGCAATTGGTTCCACAAATCTTCAACCCTGTTACTGAACCAGTATTTACCCAAGTCTTTCCTAAATCTAAACTTCTCCAATTTATACCCATTGTTTCGTGTTCTGTCCTGTGTTGATACTTTTAATACCCTATTAATATCCCCCTTGTTATGTCCATTCACCCACTTGTAAACCTCTATCATGTCGCCCCTAACTCTTCGCCTTTCCAGTGAATGCAACTTAAGCTTTGTTAATCTTTCTTCATATGAAAGATTTCTAATTTGGGGAATTAACTTAGTCATCCTACGCTGGACACGTTCAAGTGAATTTAAAATTATAATTACCATTAAATTAAAATTTATTACCATTAGCTAGACATTTAATAATACAGTCAGAGGTACTTTTTCCTTTGAGGAACCCGAAAAATTATTAGACAGCTGATCACCTATTATATACAAAAGTTTATTTAAAATGATCCTCTCCATCATTTTACAAAAACACGAGGTTAAAGACACAGGTCTGTACTCTCCATTGGCTTTAGGGATAAGGATGATCATAGTTCTTTTTCATTTACTGGGAATATTGCCCTCTTTATAACTAATATTAAAGAGGTCTAACAGCGGGCTTTTCGTCATAATGGCAAGTTCATTAAGTGTTTCATAAGTTACTCCATCCTCCCCAGGGGGCGGTAGATTTCCCAACTTTAATCGCCGTTATTAGTTCTTCTCTGGTAATACCTGTGCAAGTGACATCACCAATGTTACCTGTTGTAAGTATAAAATCCTTTCTTAGATCTTTCCAAGAATCTACCCGCCAAACACACACCGAAACTACGACGTTGGTACAACGTTCAAACAAGTTTTAACACCTAACCAGTTATAACAACCAATATAGCAAGCTGTAACAACGTTCTAATACGTCATAAACACGTTAAGCCAAGATGTAACAACTTTATTACAAGTTGTAACAAGCGGAAAATAGAGACACTTTCGGTTTGTGTTTCCAGGGTTATGACTCGTTACAGCAGGTAATGAACTAAGTTTGGCAGCTTCCGCCCATTTATTTACGAGACCTTTTGCAATTCCTTACGGGTCAGGATGTGCAACAAAATTATGCTTTTTACCCCTTATTTTATTTACGTCTTGCCAGATTTCCTTCAAGTTTCTGTTACTCCTAACTTTCTCTGCAAACTCCTGCCAATACTTGCTCCTAATTTCCTTTCTCTTCTCCCCACACTTTTCTGGGGGGATGCTTTTCTATACCAGATGTTTTCCGGTTCGTTAATCCATTAACGTTCCAAGATAATATTATCAATCTACTTTCATCCATGATTAATAATAAAACTACCTTTGCCCTGTCCGTCACATTCCATGAGATACGAGAGTACCTTAGAAACTTCCTTCCAACTCCCTAATATTTTTTCTTTCTCCTCACTTGCACAACTACTACTAACATCGAAGGTAATAGTATTCATATCTATTTTCTTTGTTATTTCTGTATACCTTTTTACTTTAACGAAGGTACCCCCCAGGTGTAGGGAGGAATGATCTTTTCCAGGCATATTTTGAAAATCAGCATCGTTTTGCCACGTACCGCTTCGGTGGGTAGGCGGTTCCATGAGTTAATAACTCTGTGGGTGAAAAAGTATCTCCTGTAACTGGTAACTGGCTATTCAGACGAAGGACTTCGGGTAGATGTAGTTTACATGGACCTGAACAACGGTCGTAGTCTGCTGTCTGCTCTGTGTCGAGGCTGTAGCGTCTTGGGTCAATTAGAACTGTACACGCCGAGTGCTACATTCTTGACTGGAGATTGTACTGTGTGCTATTCGATTGATTGATGAAGATTAAGCCACCCAAGAGGTGACACGGGCATGAATACCCCGTAAGTGGTGGCCCTTTTGAGCCATTACCAATATCAAAAGATGATACTGGAGATCTGTGGAGGCGCAACTGCACCCTGCGTGACGGGAGATGGCTCCCGGACCAAATGGTGTGTGCTATTCTGATTTATTTATAAAGATTAAGCCACCCAAGAGGTGGCACGGGCATGAATAGCCCGTAATGTGCTATTCTCAAGTCGCTTGCTTATGTACGGTGACTACACCTCACAGTAAGATATAGAAGGGTGGAAAACCGTTACCTGTAAATAGGGATAGGATTAATGCTTGTGTAATTAGTTATGCCATTATGATGATGAGATAATGGAGTATAAGGATTACTCGATCACTACATCACCTTCAACTATTACTAGGGGAACTATTCCATGGTCCAGCGATTTTCTGAAAAGGAGTTTCACTGGCAAGCATAGTGAATTGAGAGCATAAGAATAAAGGTAACTGCAGAAGGCCTATTGGCCCATACGAGGCAGCTCCTATCTATAACCACCCAAACCCACTCATATACATGTCCAACCCACGCTTGAAACAATCGAGGGACCCCACCTCCACCACGTTACGCGGTAATTGGTTCCACAAATCAACAACCCTGTTACCAAACCAGTATTTACCAAAGTCTTTCCTAAATCTAAACTTATCCAATTTATACCCATTGTTTTGTGTTCTGTCTTGTGTTGATACTTTTAATACCCTACTAATATCCCCTTTGTTATGTCCATTCATTCACTTGTAAACCTCTATCATATTACCCCTAACTCTTCGCTTTTCCAGTGAATGCAATTTAAGCTTTGTTAATCTTTCTTCATATAAAAGATTTCTAATTTGGGGAATTAACTTAGTCATCCTACTCTAGACACGTTCAAGTGAATTTATATCCATTCTATAATATGGCGACCAAAACTGAACTGCATAATGTAAATGGGGCCTAACCAGAGCAAGATATAGCTGAAGAACCACACCAGGTGTCTTGTTACTAACGCTTCGATTAATAAATCCCAGTGTCCTATTTGCCTTATTACGAGCATTCATGCATTGATCCTTTTGTTTTAAATTCTTACTAATCATAACTCCCAGATCCCTTTCACAATCTCAACACCATCTAGCTCGTATCTTGTAACTATTATCATTACCTAGTCTCAAAACTTTACATTTATCACCATTAAACTGCATCTGTCAATCTTTTGACCATTTCAAAACCCTATTTAGATCAACTTGAAGTGATAGTAAGTCTTCTTCCATGTTAATTTCCCTGCCTATTTTTGTATCATCTGCAAATTTGCAAATGTTGCTACTCAACATAAGAACACAAGAACACAAGAACAAAGGCAACTGCAGAAGGCCCACCGGCCCATATGAGGCAGCTCCTACCTACAACCACCCAATTAATTTGCCAGTTCCTTTACGACTTGGGACTTAAATCCATTTACACTTTGGGCTTCTGAGTCTTTTAGTTTGTCAATGCTCTTCCTGATTGTGTCGCGTGTAATTGGTATTTCTCTTAATTCATTCTCCTTACCTCCGACAAACATTTGTGTTGGTGATGGGATGTCATTCAAGCTTTCTAGTGTGAACACTGATGTTAGGTATTCATTGAGAGTGTTTGCCGCCCTTTTATCATACAACTTAACATTGTTAGTCTCATCTTTTATGGATCCTACGGAGTCAGTTCTTTATTTTGGTTTTACTTCGTGTATATTTGCCAGAAACGCTATGCGTATTAGTGGCTTTAGGTATTGTATTTTATTGTATGTTACTGGTGGCAGACTCTTCGTGGAATGGCAGGGGGACAGTAGCAAGGAAGACAACTTTTGCGAAGTATGTGAATTTCCTTAGATCTTCAATCAATGTTTCTAAAGACACTGAAGCTTCTTAATATCGCAAATTCTAGCAAAAACTAATTATTTGTCGATTTTTTTTGTAAGCAATAAGCATTAATTACCTAATTGTAGCACAAGCTTCTGTTCGCCAATTTTAACCCATTACGGATAATGTACAATATTTATATTCTTAAATTGGTATTTCTCTTAATTCATTCTCTTTAACTCCGACAAACATTTGTGTTGGTGATGGGATGTCATTCAAGTTTTCTAGTGTGAACACTGGTATTAGGTATTGTATTGCATGTTAGGAGAAAATTCTGTTAAAGTGCCAGATTTTCGAAAAGCTGATTTTAATAGCCTAAGAAATTTTTTGGGTCAAATAGATTGGAAAGTCTTGGGTATGGGGTGTGGGCCGGTCTTAAAGAGAGACATGAACCCAGCGATAGGTGACGTAAAAGGGGATTTCGATGTGGATTTAATATATAACTTATTTAAGAATATTCTAAACAAAGCACAGGAACGTAGTATACCATACAAATTGAATAGATCGAATACTAATGACCCAAAGTGGATAACAAATAATTTAAAGAACCTTATAGGTAAAAAGAGAGCTTGGTACAAAAGGATTAGGAATGGGGAAGTCAGTTTAGAACAGGAATTCATACAAGTGGTTAGAAATGTTAAAAAAGAGATTAAGAAAGCAAAAAGAAACTGTAAAGTTCGCATAGCAGAGCAAGCAAAGTCAATTCCTAAAGGTTTTTTTCAGTTATATCGAACTAAGACTAGGGAAAGGATAGGTCCATTAAAATCTGAGACAGGTCAAATAACGGATAATGACAAGGAGATGAGTAGTATTTTTAACAAATATTTACTGGCGTAGGGAGTTTTATTATTGTTGTTTCTTACCCATTGTAAGACTGCCTCATTGTCTGACCACACAACAATCTCACCAAAGTGGATATTATTGAGTGTCCCGGCCAGGCAATGAGCCAATCTGACTCCCACCAGCAATGCAGTCAACTCCATTTGAGGTAAAGATCTCTTCTTAATGGGAGCAACTCTTGATTTAGATGTGAGCAAAATTGATTGTGCACTATTAACTAAGTAGGCTACAGCGCCATACGCTTTGCCAGAGGCATCGCAAAAAACGTGCAAATTTGTGGGCAAGTTTGGTCCTGAAGTTTGAAAGTCCAGTGAAGGTCCTGGTCCAGTGAAAAACTATTCACTGCCCTATGCTTTATCCTAAACTGATGATTTTTTTTTATACTAGAAGCAGATGATTTCTGAATAGGTGATTTAGAAATGATAAGTTGTTACTGCTGTCGACCGT